>NC_044278.2:45729364-46031522 GCF_004027225.2 Strigops habroptila
AAGTAGCCAGACTTTCCTCACTCAAAAAACTCCTATTTTAAGTGGCACAATTCTTGTTCTTTTCTGCCTGGTTGAGGCAGACAGTTAATACCAGGCCAGCTATTTATGCAGGTAGTAATTTACGCTTATGGAAATAAAATCTAAAAAATATACAAAAGCCAACCCTTAGTGGCATTTTTCCAAAGAAATATTAACTTGGAAATTTGGTTTTTTAATCTAGTCACACTTCTGCTTTTTTGAACACAAAGATACGGTTAAACTGTAGAGTTGTAACTATAGAGACAAGTCACGATAAACACAAATTAACTGACAAACACAAGATCGCTGGTCTGTGTTCCCTATTCACACAGAGCTGGAAGGAGAGTCCCAGCTAAAGAAAAAAATGCAGCATTTGTGCAGCTCCAGCATCACACAATTAGTATTTGTCATCCCCAGAGCTCAAAACAACACAGTGTGTTCATTTGCAGAGGAAAGAATGCAGTTTTGGGTCTCTGTGCTGATAGCACAAGTCCACATGTAAGATTAAAGTTTATAAAACTGGGAATTAAAGATACCATCAGATAACCAAGTGAGAGTAAGTCAAAACCTAATAGAGATAAGCATTTCATTGTAAATCTTGAGTCCAATCCTGCTCCCTAATTTCTTAAGGCAAAATCTTCAGAGACCACAGTAATACCAACAAACAGTAATACAGAGGTACCTCTCCTTTTCTGATCAGTGAGCAATGACTTTATAAAGCACTCTTTTATTTGAAATCCATGCAGACATTGGTACCATTGGTACTTGGCACTCATAACAAAGGCACTTTGGGGTCCCGGACTCGAGGAGCAAAGGCTGTACTCAAAATGAGGTCACAAATTGGTTGCCCAAAGTGAGACAAGGCAAACCAGCCAACATCAACACCTGTGGCACAGCAGTTCGTGTAAAGTATTGACATCCCAATACACTCAGGGAACATAATCCAACCGATTCCTCCAAGAAAAAGGCCAGAAACCCCAGGGGGCGGTTTTGCCCTTGTGGGCATGCAAACCTGTTGTTGTCATCTACTGATGGCCATCAGTGGTGTCTCCTGCCCAGAGAGGCAGTCACTTCTCCCTTCTTCCCAATTGCTAGCATACCTTTGCCAGCCTTCTCCCCTCATAACAAGCATTACCTACGTAACAGAGTATACTGTGAGATTGCCTTTACTTCAGCAATATTTCTATGGCTCTGGTGAGTTCAAATTTTTTTTTTTTCAGGATTTTTTTCAGGATTTTTCTTTGCATAGATTCAGTTCTTTTTCCCTTTGTTAGGGGCCAAACCATAGGGAGCACCATTTTCAACTTGACCAACATGGGTAAATATAAATCCATCTGATGCTGATGAGTTTCTTCTCTTTGACAATCTACATAACCTCATAGCACGTGACTAGTCTGCTCCTTCCTTCCTTGACTTAAATATTGTTTAAAAAAAAAATAAATAACAAAACCAAAACCAATCCTAGCACAGATCCTTCAGGCAAGAGATTATAGGCATTTTACAGAGTTACTTTAAAAGCCCTTGAAGGTGAAAGGTGAAAGATCTGCCATAGGCTTTGTGCAAGTCTAAATAAAATCTTAATGGTTCTGCCCTTAACCACACTATATGGCTAGTCAAAGACTTTCAGCACACGGGGGAGGTATGATTATACGTTCTGCAAAAACCATGCTGTCCTGTCCCTGCTAAGTGTCTGACACTTTTAATTTTAGTGCTAACTTCATCCATTTTTCCAGAACTGAAGTAACTCTTGACAAGTTCATCCTTCAAACCCATCAGGAAAGTTAAATAGGTACAACTTCTGCTGTATCCTACTGCCCAGCAGAATAGCTGGCTTTAATGAGCCTGGGTGTAATGAATCTGTGTTCAATCGCTTCATTCTTAGCAAGACTCAGGACTCTCGGGTGCACACCATCTGCTCCTACTGACCTGGCTGCGCCTTGGAATTTTTCCATTTATTCCAGCATTTCCTCTTCTGGCATATGCATCGACATTCCCTACCTGCTCACTGTTACATAGCCTCTTTACCTGAATAACCTCTTGGATCAACTAAACCAATCTTTAAACCAATCAAAACCCTTGCCTGTTTGCTGTTTGGGAGCACGCATCGCTGTTTTTCCCCACAGGAACTGACATACTGAACATCAATACTCCAGCCACGATGCACTCACATGATTTTTGCCTAGATGGCAAACCCTGCCATTACCATTAAGGAAGATGGAAGATTTCCCATGATGGTTGTGAGCATCAGACTATAAGGAAAGGCTCATTCTTTCTCACAGATTTATCCCATTTATTACGTAAGTACGAATTAAAGTACAGGGGCACTAAATCCTGGTTCTGGAAGCATACTGATCTGTAAAATTGCTCCTCAATTAATACCTTCAGAATAAAAAGCCATAAACTGCATACTGCTTACTAATGGCCCACAGCAGCTCCTTGTCATAGCCCACACAAGGGCCAAGGAATGGCGTTAAGCACCTTCTGGACTGTGCAGGGTCCGCTTAGAAATCCAGAACTGTTTTCCAGTCCAAATCTCTCTATTTCTGACACAGCAAAATTCAGCATGACTATTTCTCAGTTGGTCAGTATGGATGCCTGTATATAAGCACCAATTGTGATGCACAAGGATTTAAAAAGCATTAAAAAAAGGCAAAAAACTTTCATGGTCTACAATTATTTCAATATCTTAACCCACACGAGCTGCCTCTGACTAAAATGGGTGCTCCCTTTAATAGCAGAAAACATCTACCATGAATCTCTGTGCCTGATTCCCATAATTGTTAGAATAGTAGGGTTCTTTAAACAGAAACTATTAGACTGCATTTTGGGAGGATGATAAAAGACAAAATATCAGCAAATATCTCAAACAACTTTGTGGGGCTTCCCCCCTGTAAAAACATCCACATTTCCATTTCTCTCTCTCTCCCTCCCCCAAAACATTATGTTAATTCTTTTTTACTTAAATTCCATTAAATATTAGTAAGAACACCTGACGGTGGTGAGTTCTGAGGGCAGGCACTGTAGCCATAGAGTAGAATGCCTATGATTAATGCCATATAAACAAGAGAGGGAGGGCACGAAGAATGAAGATCCCCAGCTCCCACTGGCTTTATTTTCTGACTATTCCTGAACTCAATTACAGGTCTATTTTCCAGTAACATTCTCCTCGCAGCATAAATATACCTGGAAATACTCTAAAATAGCAAAAGCCAACAAAAGCATTAGAGAAAACCCCAAAATTCTCAGGCTTAATTCACACATCACTATCAAAATGACCCCCAAAACATATACTGATAATAATATGATAAGGTAAGGAAGTACATAGCAAAAATAAAAGGGTTTTTCCATACTTCTTTGGAAAATGAAATGACTAATACCAAAGTCACACAAATTTACTAACACAGCTTTAACAAGTTTCTTAAATATACTTTCTTATTTGAAATTAAACACCCTCTTCTTTCTCTTTACAAAGGAGCTACTCCTGGTGCTGGATCTACATGAAAACTGTACTTTCACCATCCCATTCACCTGCAAGACCAAGGCCCCAGTGTGGCTTAAAATGAAGTTGTACTACAGTGCTTGGTAACATTTTTGATTTTACAGATCTGGTAAACAATGCAGGTAAGAGAAATATCACCATTTTCGCTCATTATCACCTGTATAATGTGAATTTATGTAAGTCATTACGAGATGACCTGACAGCTATCAGGAAAGCAGGAGAGGAGGTTGGTACCCTTAGGCAGTATCCAGGTATAAGTATACTTCAGCTCAATTTCAACATAACTTTTTTCTGCTTGATAAATAAAGAGCTACTGAAGAACAGAATTCCTGTAAACAAAATTTCAAAAGGGCAGGAATACCCTGCCTGTGTTTAGTTTATTGTCATAACTATTATGCAGCTGTGGTGCGTTAGTCAAATTACTAACCCACAGGTGGGGAAAACCGCAAGTCCGGCTGTTCCCTCTCACTGGAAACTGGATGACACAAGCCTTCGTGCCCACTGACTGAGCTCCTCCTCACAGCTAAGCAGGGCTGCGTCTCCCTAACACCGTTGGGGACCACTTCTGGGACCCTGCTGCCCTGATGGCATGAGACCCTCTTACTTCAAACCTATATGCATTTGCTCTCAAGAACAGGCATGTAAACACTGCAACATCATTTCATCTACAGCATTTTTGTCACTTAAACAACACTTAAAGAAAAGTGCCAGTGTTAAGTACCAGCGTTAACGCAGGAATTGGACACACCACATGTCCGTTACAGCTCTGCGAACACAGCTGTCTCTGTGCGCGATTCGGGGGCCCTGCTGAGAAAAGCGGTGCCATCACCGACCGTGCCCGCACACCGCGCTCCGCACAGGCTGCGCTCCGCCGCGGCACGGACACCAACACCCGGGAGGAGGGAAGGAACGCGGCTGCAGAGCACCAGCAGCACGGGCAGCCTGCCTGACAAGACATAGCGGGCACGAAGCAGCCCCGCTGCCGCCGTCCGCGCCGCCGCGCTGAGGGGATGTGCCCCGCTCCCGAGGCGCTCTGCTCCGCGCCCGCACCCACCGCCGCGGAGAGCCCCGCAGAGGCATAGGGGCACCGCGCAGCCCCTAACTTTCGGGCAGAGGCAGCGCCTCTCCCGCAGGGCTGAGGGAGCGGGTCCGGTCCCGTCCCCCCCCTCCACGCACCCCGCAAGTTCGGGGCGAGACGGCCGCCCCCCGACCCACCTGGTGCAGCGTGTCCGGGGGCAGCTGTGAGGCCCGGAACAGCTCGCCCACACTGCTGCCCCCGGCGGCCACCTCGGGGGGCGGGCAGCACCGCGAGAAGAGCTCGGAGTAGCGCTGCTGCTCGCTCTCGCTCAGCGGCAGGAGCAGACCCCCGGTGCCGGCGGCAGCGGTGGTGGCGGCAGCGGGCCCCCCCGCCGGCCCCTGCTCCATGGCGGGGCGGCGCAGGCAAAGCCGCGCGGCGGGGCAGCGGGGGGGACGGGACGGGAGGTGTGGCGGGCGGGAGGCGGTGCCGCGCTGCGGCGGGGAAGGTGGAGCCCCCGCCCCCCCGCCGGTGAGCGCTTCGCAGTGCCCCAACCCCGCCGTGCTCCAGCCCCCCGCCGCCGGCCCCGCCTCGACCCGCCGCTCCGCCCCGCACCCGGCGGCCCTGCCTGCGGACCCCGCCGGCAGAGGCCCGGTATGGCTGCGGTATGACCGACCCGGAGCCTTTTTAACCCCCCTCCTTTTTTTTTTGTTTTAGCTGGATGCGCTCCGGGAAGACCTTGGAGCAGCTTCCAGTACCTAAAGGGGCCTACAAGAAATCTGGAGAGGGACTTTTTACAAGAGCATGTAGTGACAGGACAAGAAGGAATGGCTTTAAACTGAAAGAGGGTAGATTTAGATTAGATATGAGGAAGAAGTTCTTTACTGTGAGCGTGGTGAGGCACTGGCACAGGTTGCCCAGAGAAGCTGTGGCTGCCCCTGGCAGTGTTCAAGGCCAGGTTGGACAGGGTTTGGAGCAACCTTCTCTAGTGGAAGGTGTCCCTGCTCATGGCAGGGGGTTGGAACTAGATGAGCTTTAGGGTTCCTTCCAACACCAACCAGTCTGTGATTCTATGATTAATCTTAAATACGTCCTGTGCTTGGCACCAGGATGGGCCCACAGGCACCAAGGGGCCCTGCACCACCACCACTGCCACCAAGCAGGTGCAGAGGCACCGGAACCCCTCGTGCAGCTGGGTGGCCCATCTCACTGGTGCCATGCCACTGCTGCACAGTGCCTGTCTTTGCCACACCCCTCCTAGCCCTTAGGGGCTTCCCACCCTGCTGTGGTGCCCATGCTTGTGGAGCTTGGCAGCACTCGGTTTTCCGCCCTGAGATGGTGGGAATGTTTCCAAAAGTACTGCCTGCTGCTCAAAATACAGCAGTGACGCTGCAGTACGGGTCATACCTGAACTCAGGCCTAATAGGTCACCCATGACAGTTACCAGAGAAGCATCTCGCCATGTTCTCTACAGTTTGTGCTTTGACATTAAAGGCAGAGAGACCCTTGTTATGGAGACAAGACTCCAGCACTCCTCTGCCAGCAGTGACACTGCAAATGTTCTCCTTGGAGGTTGAACACCGCCCTGGAAATTAGGCAGGTCACCTCCCAGGGTGGGAGGTGGGGCTGGGTACATCCCAGTGAAGAGGATGTTTGTGGCTCTCATGCTAGTTTTCACAGCTTTTCCTCCAGGAAGTTCTTCATGGCATTTCAAGGAGTAAGGTAATTTTCCATGAGTCCTCTTGAGAAGGCTCTGCAGAGCAGAGCTCTTCCCCTTCAGAGTCCTAAGATGGTGGATGTTGCTGGCCTTTTTCTGTGTCTTCAGTTGGGTACAGGATACTGGTCAGAGGAAACCAGCCATGGGGAGATGACATCAGGCTTTGCGTAACTATTGCCGTATTTAAGCGTATGACTCTCATGATAGATCTCCAAGCTAGCTTTTGGCAGAACAGCTGTTCTAGAGCTCATCCTGAACAAGAGAGATGTTACGCTGACAAGCAAAGGAAAATACTGTCAGCAATTTGTACTAATTGTGCATATTGCTGTGTCTGAAGATTGTCATTGATAACTGACCAGCTCAACATTGTGATGCTCATGTCTCATCACAAAAAATATCCCTGCTCCAACACTCCAGCAGACACTGACCTTTGTTGATGCGTCGGGCTCAGGTTTTTTAAGTGTTTGTTTCTAAGGTGGACCATGGCAGGAAGATACTGGAAACACCCACTGTCCCAGAACACAATAGTCTGTCCTACCAACCACACCTCTTACTGCAAACACTGCTGCTTTTTTTTTTCCTTTAGACATTTTTCTTTTCTTGCTTGACCTGTAAAACTTGCATTCGTCTCTTGATACATCCCATTCTCATCAGAAATGACACAGTAGCTGTGTTCAAAAACAGTCCACCCCAGTATTGTAAGCTCCAACCTGTCATCTCCAAGACACTAGAGAATTGAACCCCCCACGAGCTGAGGGAGGCAGCAGGGAAATCCATGCCTCTTATTTCTGCAAAAGAAATGTGAGCTTACAGGTGTAATAGGTGGGCACGAGCACCCCTTTGGGAAATACAGGGGGGATGCTCAGGTGCCTGCCACCTCTGCAGCCAACCCCGCTGACCTACTCCGCTGAGCCCAACACCTAGGGGGAGCTTTAGCCCACTCTCGGTGCCAGAGCCACTTTCTGTACAGTTCAGTGCGCCTTGTGCAATGGCACTGGTGGTCCTCACATGCTTTAAAGTACTCATTAGGATGCCTTGGATCAGACTGAGAGGCACTTTGTGATAAGAGAAGCCATACAAGTATCATATGAAGAGAGATTCAACTTTCCTGTTTACAGGGAAGTTGTGATGTCATTACAGGCTACAAAACTTCCCTGTAACTAAGAAATGCTATGTACCAGTAAATCGAAACAATTCAAGTGTTTATTGTTTGCTGGAAAAAAAAATATTAAAGCCAGTAATGTAAAGTGGATTGAAATCTGACTTATCAAACTATGGTTTAGATCTGTGTGTGGTCCTCCTTTCCTCCTTCCCTCCCCACCCAACTAGTAATGCAATGACTTGCTCCAAATGCAGCCAGCAGCAGTCCTGCAAACAATTGTGTGATCACGTGTGGGAGGGAAACTGAAGTCGTCGTAAAAAATACTACTTCCAAAGAAGTGCTAGTAGGAATAGGAGTAGTATGTATGATAGGTATATCCAAAATCACCAGTGTAAATTGTCATGTATAATACGACACACAATACATAATCCCCAGTAAAAAAAATCCCTCCCAATATTTTAGTATATAGGGGATCCTGGGAACTATTTTTATTTAAGCAGTATAACCAAACACTGGTCACTCAAATCTGTGTGTTATTTCACTAGTCTTATGGTTTAGATCGTGTCAAACTTGCCCTGGCCCAAAAGGCAAGAGATCTGGCTGACAGCTGCTACCCATTGACAGTGAAAACATCCCACATATCACCAAGTAAGGCGCTGGAAACACATCCAAATGGTTGGCTGAAAAACTGTGATTTAGCTTTTCCCAAATCAGTTTGAATTAATCTCACCTGTTGTTCCTGATAACAACTCTTTTCATTTACTTTCTGCAAAATGAAAGAAGGTTTTAATGACAAGCAACTGGTGGGGCAGGTTTCCCAGCCATGGCATCAGGCATGCTTGGAGTATATAGGCAAGCTTGTAGTTTTATGTATCAATTCAGTGTGTGAATACTCTTACTATTATTGGCCTTGTTGCTTGCATGAAGATATTCCATGTCTAAGAAAAACAGGAAAAATGGTTAATGAACTGTAAAATTTGATTCCCTGTTTTCCAGCTTGTTAATATCTCTAATGCATGAAAAACCCCTACAAAATAGGAACTGTTTCCACCTCTGACCAATTCATTGTTTTCAAAATTAGATAGCATCAGAGGTGAAAACTGCCTTCTCTGAGCAGACTGTGGAAGATGCAGCTCCTGACAGTTTTTTCTGTAAGTCGCTAAGTACATAATAGAGAATAGAAGCTGGTTTCATAAAGTATTTGACAACTCTGTGTACTTATTTCTTGGGTGGGGAGGGAAGGAGGGAAGCAGAACCACACACAAATCCAAACCATACTTTCAGAAGTCAGATGTCATAACTGACATTATTTTTGCTAGCAAACAATAATTACTTGAATTGCATTGATTTACAGGTATGTACAGTTTCTTAGTTCTGGGAAAGTTTTGTAACTTATAATGATATCACACCTACCTGTGTTTAGAAGAGTCTTTTTACAAAGTCCTTTTACAAAGATTTATGGATGTAGCACAAGCTTTAGTGTCATAAGGCTAAGCCCATGCACACATCTTTGTAAAGGCAAGGCCAATAATAGCATACTGCTTTTTAGGTAACTTTCCAGGAACGTACAGCCTCATTTGCGTTAATTTTCATCAAAGCCCCTGGCAGTTTCTTTCTTTCTAAATAATGGCTTCACATGACATTAAAAAAAAAAAAAAATAGATGCACATTTGTTCTTTTTAGTTTTAATTTCAAAAGATTATCCACTTACTTCTATATTCCATAGATGCAAAAGGTCACTCAACAAAACCAAGCATTAGAAAGTGTGGTTTCTCTATCATTTATGCTTCAACTTAGGAAATTCACAAAGCCTTCAGCAACTAGCCAGACACCCAGTTTCAACCAGAATACACCCAGCTTTACTGTATTGCAGGGCAATGGTTCCTAAAGGTCATATTGTTCAGCACACTTGAAAGCCTGAACCCAGAAATGCTGCCAGGGGGAAGATTTACATGATCCTGGAAGTCACACAGAGAAAAAAACAAAACCTTAAAACTAACTAACTAACTAACTAAATAAAAAGAGGGACCTATTATTGTCTTCTCCCACAGACACAAGATAAAAGATAGATTGTGCAATATATTCTGGAAGTTAACAGTATTTTTGTGGGAAAGGAGGGACATGCATGTTAGGCAGAAGGGGCTATTACAACAGCATAGATTTAATTAATTAAAGAAAATTTCACAGTGCTTGGTGAGGTGGCTAATGTTCCATCACTTGTTACTTTAACAAACTGTTACTGGTAACCACACTCTTAAGTGAAAAATAATCACAAAAAGGCACAGAGACATTAATCATTACAATGAAGCCATTAATGCAAAGGAAAATGCGTATTTTCCGTTTGAAGAAATCGCAATTAAGTGAAAAATCACTGCACATTCACTTTTCTGTGTGTCCTTCAGTTAATTTGCCTCTTAAAATTTTTGCCTTCAGACTTGGAAAACAGTTCTAAGCAGCGTTCTGTTATGAGATAACCTGATGACCAGAAAGGGATTTCAATGCTGCTACTACACTCTCATGCTTCACATGCAGTTTTGACCTAAATAACTTCCCTTTAAGGGAAATACTGTGCCCTTTGCCATTTTCCTAGTTACATTTTAACACAGCAAATGGTCCATCTTGTCCGCTAGTTAATTCATGAACTCTGTATAAACCACAAACAAATCAGCTTCAGTACTATACGGCTTCTGCTGTTAGCACGGACAGTGGAGATGCACCAACAATAAATTCTACTTATGACTGATTTTCCCAGACCAAACACAGCTACCCCAATGTCACTGCAATTGCAGAAAGCATCCAGACAGGCATTTTCTGCAGGAATGTGCACTGTGCCATAAACCTTGTAACCTGCACTTGACAAATCATTAAGCATCAGTTTGGGAAGGGCTGTACTTTCACTGCATCACTTGTTATGCAAAAGCAGCTGTAACTGCAGCCTGGCCTGCACTGTGGTAGCAACCTCCAACTCTCAGATGTCACATGCAAGGATGAGGAAACACATAGATGGCCCATATCTCTCAGCAAGCAGAGCTGCATCTCCGTCACCTGCAGCACCACACCATGACCTCTCTATCTGTTCATAACCTCTCTCACAAGGTGGGGTTTGTCTGGAGCTGAGCAGGGTGCTGGTGCAAGTGCTCAGGCAGCAGGGATAGGCTGGGTGGCATAGCCACTATACTGTTGTGGTGTAGCGGCTTTCCCTTCTCCCACCCCTCCAAGCTCCTAACAGATACTTGGGATATCGCTTTCAAAGAAAAGAAACCTGAGAGACCTGGGTGGTGTTCATTTGAATCAGGCATTGTTTATCAGCAGCACAGGAGAAGGTCTTCCCATTTTCTAGTAAAGACATCCTATAGCAGGGACAGCCTCTGACCGTCAGAGCCGCTGAAGCCACAAAGAGGAGACTGCACAGGGAAAATAGGGTACACCTGGGCTCTCAATGTTACCACTAGCCCAAACATCACCAGCTGTTCAGAGTCAGCAGTCAGCAAGGAGGGGAAAGTACCATGGAGGTGATTTATTGCTCCTCTCTCATGTAGAAGGCAGAGCTGAACACAAGAGATCCCACATGGATTAGACAGCTTGACCTGGGCCACAACAAAGACAGAGCACAAGATGGTTTATGGCATGTCCTCAAGAACTGCTCTCCCCTTGAAGCCTTCTGCCAGCATAGAGCAAGATACTCTTCCCAGACCCCTCTTCAAGCTTTGTTTCCTGCCTGTAGACTTCAGGAGGGAATGGGGCTGGCTGACTGCCTCCTCACAGAATGCTGCTGGCTTGCTTCCTTACAGAAGGGCCTTTGCTGGTGCCACAGCAGCTTTGCCAAAGTTATTCTTCATCTACAGCAATGTGAGAAAATAAATGCCTTTTATTCTTTACAAAAAAATGTGCTTAAAGTCCTTTTTAGATTTGCTGTTTATGTGTCTAAAGTCAGGATTTAAAATGGGAATAGGATCAGGCCTAAAATAAAGGCTAATCTGTGCATATATACATTTTATGTTATTGAGGCAACATCATGTTAATTATTGTATAAAATCTTGTCATTTTAGTCACATATGTTTTTATTGCCAATACTGACTAGCAAAGACTAAATATTGTTAGAATAGTATTTGCTTTGCCATTTACATATGTTCTTAATTTTCCTTCCAGTGTAAGAATTCCAGGCAGTTGACAGCTGACATATTATTATTCAGTATAGAAATTAGATATTAAATCTCATCATAGTGGAGAAGAAAGGTGCATATAAGGAAGATAAATTACAGTCTTGTGACTGAGAAGTGTATCTTAGCGAGACTCAGAAAAATGGTACTGCTCTTACCTTCACTACATTTGCCATGCAAGTCTGCAGACCCTTTGTTAGTAGTACAGAGAAAATATCTTCTAATCGTTCAGCAGACTTGTGAGATACAGGCAGTTGTTGGCATTCAGATTCTCTCAAAGAGTGATGGGGAGCAAATAAAGTCAGTGTAGGACTAGCAATCAGGAGATTATTCTGACTGACTTTGGAACCACTTCAGGTGTGATGACAGTGACAAATAGGAAATAAGCTAGTGAAATGCAGGATTTGATTACATGGTTCAGAAGGTACTTCAGTTTTCTGTACAGACAAGAAGACTCCACAATACAGCTGAGTTCAGAGATCCCATGCAGGAGCCAGACCCACTAGTTTGCAAATCAAAGTGGTACAGCTGCCCATGCCTAAGCTGGCAAGTTCAGGTGAAGGCTAGTGGCTGAATTACCCTTCTTGAGTTCAAGCTACCATCTGTGAATGGCACTTGGCTAGGTTGTGGTGACATGACCAGCTCTTTGGTGCTAGCTGTAGAATTTCCAGTGTTGCTCAGTGGAGTGTCACACAAATGTGCATCAGGAGTAGTTTGCACATGAGAGAAGCTTCCCATGGAGGAGCATGGGAACACAACACCTACAAGGAAAGCTCTAGATGTAAGATCAGTGGCACAGTAAAAAGGAGAGACCAGGTTTTAGAAGTATCTTTCAAATAAAAGAAGAAAAGAGCATCTCCCAGGCTGCACCTGCCCTATTTCATCTCCCTCCTTTGAGTGATCCCACTCTTCCCTGCCCTGGCTTTGGGTGACATGGGACCTTTCCTATCATCCCTCTCATCCTCCTTGGCGGTGACTTACCACTGTGTTCCATATCTTCTCATGCTGGACTTCCCCCCACAAGGTACCTTTCCCTCCTCTTCCTTCTCTTTGCACATGCCAGAGGACTTTCTTCACTTCTATCAGAGGATACAGTCCTTTAGATTAGAAAAACCTCCTTCTCTGCCCAAGTGCATCATTTGGAATCTGTGGCTGATGCCACTCTTGAATATTCAGTTCTAAACTGCAGCAAATTTGTAACACTGGAGACCAGCTGAGGCAGGCAGGCAGGCAAAGAGATAAAGCAAAGGAGAGAAAGAAAGAGAAAGAGAAGGAGAGAAAGAAAGAAAAGTGTTTCAGGTCTCTACCTTTTCCCCAGGTTAGCTGGACACAAAGTGGTTGTGAGTGGGAAGCTGCCTAGGTGCAACCATTCTCCTATTTCCTGTCTTGGTCAGAGCATAGCACTGAAGAGCTCATGTCTGCCTGCATGGATCTGCCTGGAGGTATCCCGTGTCTCCCCTTGTCACGCAGCACTGCCAAACAAAGCAATAGATGCAGCCCTTCCTGTTTACTCCTCTGGGCGTGGTACATCAACTGCTCCCGGCCCTAATATTAGAAAAACAATTAGGGTTGGGCCACAGGATGTGTAGCTACTCTCTTGTGCTTGGTCAGTTGGATGTCTTACAAGTATTTCCTACAGCACCGCTCCAGTTCTGCTGTAACTGATACTGCAATCTCCCTGTTTGGGTGCAAGAACACTGGAGTGAAACTCAGGATTAGCCTGTCCTAAAAACGCACAGCTAGAGACAAAAGGTTTTACAAAAGACTGCTATTCTAAATTAAAACTCCTAGGGACGACTGCTGGTTTTACTTTTATGTACAAACTGATTAAACAGTCCATGTTGTGTAGCCCTGTGGGAGCAGTAAAGAGATCTGATGAAGCCACAGAAGAACCATTTCGAAGTAGGATGGCTCAAAAGCGAAGCCCTCACTACTAGAACCCCTGTGTTCACAGTGAATTTTTGAACAGATGTATTTTTGAACACTGTTTTACTTTCCACATAGTTTAGATAATATACATTTGGCAAGTCTTACCTTCTCTAAAACTACGGATAGCTTAAGGGAGGAACATTTCCAGTGTATTGATTATAATTTAATAAGCGTACTTACTTGCAGTGTAACTGATGGGCAGATGAAGTTGCCAAGCCATTATCCACCATATTTGAGATGCTGTGGCAATCTGGTGAAGTTCCCACTGACTGGAAAAAGGGAAGCATAGCCCACGTTTTTACAAAGGGAAACAAGAAAGACCCAGGGAACGACAGACCACTCAGTCTCACCTTGCTGACCAGCAAGATCATGGAGCAAATTCTCCTGGAAACTCTGTAAGGCACATGGACTATAAGGAGGTGATCGGTGACAGCCAGCATGGCTTCACTAAGGGCAAGTAATGCCTGACAAATTTGGTGGCCTTCTATGATGGGGTGACAGTGTTGGAGCAACTGATGACATCGACTTGGACTTGTGGAAAGCATCTGACACTGTCCCGCAAGATGTCCTTGTCTCTAAACTAGAAAGACATGGATTGCACGGATGGTCTACTCGGTGGATAAAGAACTGGATGGATGGTCGCACTCAAAGAGTTGTGGTCAATGGCTCAATGTCCAAGTGGAGACCAGTGATGAGCGGTGTTACTCAGGGGTCAGTACTGGGACCGGCGCTGTTTAACGTCTTCGTCAGCGACAGTGGGATTGAGTGCACCCTCAGCAAGTTTGACAACGGCATCAAGCTGTGTGCTGTGGTTGACATACTGGAGGGACCTTGACAGGCTCAAGAGGTGAGGCTGTGCAAACCTCACGAAGTTCAAAAAGGCCAAGTGCAAGGTCCTGCACCTGGGTCGGGGCAATCCCAAGCACAAAAACAGGCTGGGCAGAGACTAATCCAAGAAGGACTTGGGGTGCTGACTGATGGAAAGTTCAACATGAGCCAACAATGTGTACTTGCAGCCCAGAAAGCCAACCATATCCTGGGGGCTGATCAAAACGAGTTTGACCAGCAGGTGCAGGGAGGTGATTCTCGCCCTCTACTCTGCTTTCCTGAGACCCCACCTGCAGTACTGTGTCCAGCACCGGGGCCCCCAACACAAGTGGGAGGTGGACCTGTTGGAGCGAGTCCAGAGGAGGCCACAAAGATGACCAGAGGGCTGGAGCACCTCTCCTATGGAGACAGGCTGAGGGAGTTGGGGCTGTTCACCCTGGAGAAGAGAAGGCTCTGGCGAGACCTTAAAGCAGCCTTCCTGTACCTAAAGGGGCCTACAAAAAATCTGGAGAGGGACTTTTTCTAAGAGCAGGGAGTGACAGGACAAGGGAAAATGGTTTTAAACTGAAAGAGGGTAGATTTGGATTAGATATTAAGAAGAAATTCTTTACCGTGAGGGTGGTGAGGCACTGGCACAGGTTGCCCAGAGCAGCTGTAGCTGCCCCTGGCAGTGTTCAAGGCCAGGTTGGACAGCGCTTTGAGCAACTTGGTCTAGTGGAAGGTGTCCCGGCCTGTGGCATGGGGGTTGGAAATAGATGATCTTTAAGGGCCTTTCCCACTCAAAACCACCCAAAGTTCTACGTTTCTGTGATTCGAAGGAGTAAGAATTGCTCAGAGAGATCCTGGTATTTGTTTTGGTTTGGTTGCTAATTTATTTTTCTTTTGGTCATTCAAGGTAAACAAGATACAGTTTTAATAACTCTATATCCTAATGCAAGTACAGAAGAATGTATTAATTTCTAGAAAAGCTTGTGCTATCAATGTAATATTTATTAACTTGCAATATTGGGTTAAAACAATATGAAAAATTTAATAAATTATGAAGATTTACAGTCAAAACCAGAGTATGGCTATACTAAGTTTTGGCGTGAATTTTACTATGCTTCATAGCATAACTGAGTCTTTATTGTGCCAACTTTTGCTGTGTAAACACAGTCAGATAATCCCATACCCTGAGCGCGAGATCTCTGTACTTGCTTCACTTTAAAATCCATGAAATAACACTGAATTTGCACAGGGTTACACAGAATTGCAAAGTTAAGCATGTGCAGGATAATGCCCTAAAAATTTACTGTAAGGTAGACAGCACTGTAAAGATTTGCAATAAATGAGTGTGCCAGATGAGGCCTGATCTCAAACATTAAAATGTAATTTTCTATTTTAGTGAATTTTTATTGAAGCTTTAATGGAGAAGTGCATCCTGAGCAGGCATCTAAATGAAAAGTCATCATCTAAAAAATAAAAAAACTTTTCCAGTTGTAAGAAATGCCATAGAAAGAAAATTAAATGCAAACATAAAAGAAAGTTAAAAAGAATAGCTAAGCAGGATGACTGAGTACGAGTTTTGCAAATTCCTCCAAGATTTAAAAAATACACAGGAATTTTAAAAATATTTAGGAATTTAAAAAATATGTAGGCATTTTTCAGTTTTCAGGCAAATAGATTTCTCCTAAGTTATCCTCACTAAGAACATTTCAGCAAGAAGAGCAAAGATGCTGGAATTGCATGGTAATTTCGGAGATGCTTGAAATTTGCAGTACAAAACCAATCTCTCTGGGACATGCGGTGAACAGATGTTCAGAGGCAGTCTTCTGCTTGGAGTACTTATAAATCAAAGCCATATGACAAACATTATAGCTGCTGATGTTCGCAAGAAGGACAGATTCGCTATTGTGGATTTTTTTCATGTCAGCTCTAGCAATCCTTGATGAGTTTATAGATTTGGAAAAATCCTAATATTATTTTATCCTGAGAGAACTCAGAAGAGTTATGCAAATGGCAAGTTATTTAGTTATCAGAATTCCTAACTAAAAAATATTAAATTAAAAAAAAAAAAAAAAAAGTGTTTCTGAAATGAGGTTTTCCCACATTCCTCTCTTGTCCGGATACTTGAGTGCCCACAAGGGGTTGAAGGGACAGCACAGACTGTCCCCAGTGAGAGGACTATTTTAGTTTGTCTCTACCTTCACAACACAGGCAGAAAGCCTTAGTCAAAAAGGTTGTTCTTTTCCAAAGACTTGAAGCATTGGTATCACCTTTTACTTGGTGAAGTCACTCAAGCCAGGGCACAGTGATCTCATAACATCATTACTGAAACATTTTTTTTTATCCTTGGTAGATCCATCTTTTTTTTTCTTGCTTTCAGCAGTCCAGTGATTACTGATGGAAAAGAACCAGCCTATTGATCCCTCTTCCCTTTCCCAAGTTCTGCCCTATAAGCTGGGCATTGCTCAAATTCAAGAAACGCTTGTAGCTTCTTCTGACCATCTGCAAAATTTAGCATCACATATAACAGAGAGAAAAAGCACTATAGCTGCCATAGCAGCTATCACCCAAATCTTGTGTTATAAGTTAAATTATAACTGAAAAAAATCTTTGGAGAAAGAAATTAGCATCCGATTGGCAAGGCAGCTATATTAAACCAGATACCAATCTCAGCAGCACCAGCATTAATTAGGAGTAATTGCAATCTACTTCTGCACTGAAGATAGTAATCTATTTCTGATTATGTATCTTCTTATCTTTATGTTTGAGCCTTTAAGATTATGATCACATTTTTAAATGTTGCTTTGGTTGATAACTGAAGATGGTATCTGAGGAAAGACACCATTGTATTAAGACAATTCTAGATAAAACATCGTACACAACAATAAATATTGAGATTTAAAAAATAAAATGTCCCAAAATTAGCAAATGTCACAAGTAAGGTAGCCTACACCATGTTCTTTCTGTCCTGTTATGGGAACAAAGGCTGACAAATGAAATGTAAAAACAAATTATTTAATATTCAGCTATATTTGCTAAATAATGATGGAATGAAGTAGATTATCTGCTATTTAGTAGACTGTGTAAAAATATGCATACACACAGAGATGCACTTTGTATGTGATTAAATGATTATGAGAAAATATTTCACAATAGGGTTGTAAAGAAGAGGTGAAAGTATAAATCATGGTAACTTGTCTTTTAAACCAGAACTCTTCTCCGCAAGGTTGAAGGATGGAGTGGGTAAAGGGCAAAAGCTTGCAGTGTGCCTGCTCTCACAAGCCTCCAGAGTGCTGTAGTAAGTTCAGCAAGCAGCTCCTAAGCAGTCTGCTCTGGCTTCTAAGGACATGGTAATTTTTTACCAATGTTTCTAAATACAGCTTACTTGTACTTCCACAATGCTAAAATACTAGCAAGAAAAAAGAAAATAATCTTTTCTTTTGCAACATCTGTGCAAATTTAAATAACTATGTAGCCAGTGAAGTAAGAATAAGACCCACTGTCACTGCAGTGAATTCTATTCTGTAATTGAATCAACATATGTGGATCTTGGCTCTGAAATTAGATGAAATGCAAAGAGTGTTGTACTTGTGTATAGCCATGCTAACTGTATTGGTTTCCTCATGATACAGATCAACATACTGCTTAAGTGACAGATTGGTCTGTAATGAAATACCTCACAGTAAAGAACATCATATGTTAAAGAAAGGGGAATATAGATGGGCGAAAAAGCTCAGCTGCTCCATTTTTCAATACTGCTCAAGACATTAATTGCAGAAAATGAGGTATCTAAAAATATCTGAATATTGATTTCCTCACAGTGCTGATGTTATCAGTTATGCTCATTTCTCTCCAGTGTATGTTTGCCCAGTTCTGTTGGTCTTCTGCTGCTTGACAGCAGAAGCTGAGGATGTTGCTGTCTCCTAGTATGAGTTGGTAAACAGATGCTTTTCAAAGCAACAGCTGCACTTCCACAAAAAACTTTAATTTTCTGTTGCAATTTTACAATGCAATAAAGCAGCCGGAATGCTTTGGAGATAAAGGAGCTCATGAATAATTCACTCAACACCTTTAACTGAAGTATGGCTGTCTTCATTAAATAAAAATGCCTCCTGTCAAGGGCAGTGAGAGGGTTTTCAGAAGGCGGCAAAGTTGTTTCCACTTGAGAACCCAGATAATGACAGTTGGTGGCAAGGTGGAAATCAATGTTGGTATCATTTTGCAACTTTTTATCATTACCCTTTAAATCATTTCAATATAAAAATCACTGGAAAATAATGCAAAGGTAAAAAACTTCAGCAGGTATGTAGGTTATAAATGCTTATGGAATCATAGAATAGTTAGGGTTGGAAAGGACCTTAAGATCATCTAGTTCCAACCCCTCTGCCATGGGCAGGGACACCTCACACTAAACCATGTGGCCCAAGGCTCTGTTCAACCTGGCCTTGAACACCACCAGGGATGGAGCATTCACAACTTCCCTGGGCAACCTCTTGCACTGCCTCACCACCCTCACTGTAAAGAACTTCCTCCTTATATCTAACCTGAACTTCCCCTGTTTAAGTTTGAACCCATTACTCCTTGCCCTACCACTACAGTCCCTAAGGAAGAGTCCCCCCCCCCAGCATCCTTATAGGCCCCCTTCAGATACTGGAAGGCTGCTATGAGGTCTCCATGCAGCCTTTTCTTCTCCAGGCTGAACAGCCCCAACTCTCTCAGCCTGTCTTCATACTGGAGGTACTCCAGCCCCCTTATCATCCTCATGGCCCTCCTCTGGACTTGCTCCAACAGCTCCATGTCCTTTTTATGTTGAGGACACCAGAACTGTACACAATACTCCAAGTGAGGTCTCACGAGAGCAGAGTAGAGGGGCAGGATCACCTCCTTTGACCTGCTGGTCACACTTCTTTTGATGCAGCGCAGGATACGGTTTGTTTCTGTTTCCAGTTCAAAATGGGGGTTATATTACTCTTCTTCCAGTCATCAGGAACTTCACCTGACTGCCATGTTTTTTCAAATATGATGGACAATGTCTTAGCAACTTCATTCGCCAGCTCCTTCAGGACCCACGGATGGATTTCATCAGGTCCCATGGACTTGTGCACGTTCAGGTTCTTAAGATGGTCTTGAGCCGGATCCCCTCCTACAGTGGGCCTAAGGTCTGCATTCTCACAGTCCCTGCATCTGCCTTCCAAGACTTGGGTGGTGTGGTCAGAGCATTTGCCAGTGAAGACTGAGGCAAAGAAGTCATTAAGAACCTCAGCCTTCTCCAAATCCAGGGTAGCCAGTTCTCCCAATAGCTTCCGGAGAGGGCCCACGTTGTCCCAAGTCTGTCTTTTATTTGCTACGTACCTATAGAAGCCTTTCCTGTTATCTTTCACATCCCTTGCCGGATTTAATTCTAACTGGGCCTTAGCTTTCCTAACCTGGTCCCTAGCTTCCCGGACAACATCCCTGTATTCTTCCTGGCCGCCTGTCCTCGCTTCCACCTTTTATAAGCTTCTTTTTTCCCTCTAAGTTTCCTCAGCAGCTCCTTATCCATCCATGGAGGTCTCCTGGCCCTCCTGCCACATTTCCTTCTAGTTGGGATGCAACACTCCTGAGCTTAGAGCAAGAGATCCTTGAATATCAACCAGCAGCCTTGGGCCCCCCTGCCCTCTGGGGCTTTATCCCATGGAACCTTACTAAGCAGGTTCCTGAAGAGGCCAAAGTCTGCTCTCTTGAAGTCTAAGGCAGTGAGCTTGCTGCGTGCCCTTCTCACTGTCCTGAGGATCTCGAACTCGACCATCTCATGATCGGTACGGCCAAGGCTGCCCTGGAGCGTCACACTCCCAACCAGTCCCTCCCTGTTGGTGAGCACAAGGTCAAGCATGGCACCTCTCCTTGTCGGCTCCTCTGTTACTTGCAAGAGGAAGTTGTCTTCCACACAATCAAGGAACCGCTTGTGCTGGGCTGTACTGTCCCTCCAACAGATGTCAGGATGGTTGAAGTCCCCCATGAGGACAAGGGCCTGCGAGTGTGAGGCTGCTCCTATCTGTCTGTAGAGCGCTTCATCCACAGAGTCCTCCTGATCAGGTGGTCTGTAACAGATCCCCACAGTGATGTCCCCCATCACTGTTCTCCCTTTGACCCTGACCCGCAAGCTCTCTGTTGACTGATCACCCGTCCCCAGACAGAGTTCCATGCTCTCCAGCCTATCACTGACATAAATAGCAACTCCCCCTCCCCGTCTGCCTGGCCTGTCTTTCCTAAAGAGCCTGTAACCTTCCATTCCAACACTCCAGTCTTAGGAGCCATCCCACCATGTTTCTGTGATGCCAATACCATATCCCTGTAGCCTTGCACACATCCCCCATTCCTCTTGTTTGTTCCCCATACTATGGGCATTTGTACAGAGGCATCTGAGCCAAGCTCCAAATGAAGCCCACTCATTGGCTGGAGCAGCTGAAATAGCTCTGCATTGCTCCCAGCATTTACTACAGGTGCTGGCAACTGACTGGGAGTGTTGGGATGGATCAATGCCCCCCTCCCCCAACATATTTAGTTTAAAGCTGTCTTGACCAGCCTGCCAAGTCTCCTACCAAAGCAGCTCTTCCCCTTCTCTGTCAGACCAGCTCCACCAGCCTCCAGTAGACCTGGCCTCCCAAATCGAGTCCCATGTTCTAAGTAACCAAACCCCTGACTATGGCGCCACCCTTCTAACCATTTATTAACCTGCCAAATCCACCCAGCCTTTGCAAGGTCCTCCCCTTTATCCTGGAGGATTGATGAACAAACTATCTGAGCCCCAGAGCCCCTAACCACCTCTCCCAGGGCTCTGTAGTCCTTCTTAATGTTCTCCTGGCTACTGCTGTCAGTATCACTGGCACCCACATGGACCACTAGAAGGGGGTAATAGTCAGCAGGACTTACTAGAGCAGGCAGCCTATCAGCAACATCCCTGATCTGAACCCCTGGCAGGCAATACACCTCCCTCGAGACTGGGTCAGGCCGACAAATGGGTGCCTCTGTGCCCTTCAAAGTACAGACACCGACTACTATGACCCACAGCTTTTTCCTGCAGGCACCAATAGCGATCCTCCTTACTGGTGCACCAGCAGCATGTTCATACGGTGTGCCTTTCCTCATTAGCCCCCTGCAGAGCTGTGAAGCGGTTCTGGATGGGGACGTCAGATTTAGGAGGACGCCCCTTGCTGTTAATTGTCCTCTTCCTCCATTTTTGTTTTTGGTTTTTTTTTGGGGTTTGTTTTTTTTTTTGTTTGTTTTGTTACTCGCTCCCAGCTCCCTGGATTACCGCTCTCCTCCTTTCCTGTATGCGCTACGATGGACGCTTGTGGCCCTGCACACTTTGGGCCTGGAGCCCGCCGTGCACCTCCCTCTCAGCTCCCCTGACATCCTTCAGCTGCTGACAGTGTCCCGCAGCTCAGCCCCTGCTGCAGGAGGACCCGCACCAGGCGCACCGAGCGCAGCCCAGCCCATTGCGCACCCTCGCCCCGAGAGACCAGCGGAGGCACTTTGTGCACCCCGAGCTCTGCGCCGCAGCCTCCTCTCCCCTCGGCTCTGTCCGGTGCCGCCGCTGCCACCGCCGGGGCAGCCGGAGCAGAGCTCCCGGAGCGGGCCGTGCCCCGAGCCGAGCGCTCCCCGCCCCGCCCGCTGCCCGCCCGCGCTGCCGGGCCCCGCGGCCAGCAAAACCGAGCAGATGATGTGTGTTTACACAGATGGCTGAATTCACATTCTGCAGCGTATCAGGTGTTTTATCCATCTCTTAATATGAGGTGGTGCTGGATGCCTTTCTGAGTGCAAGTGAAGGGTGCCCGAGGAGCCCCTGCCAGTGGGCTAGGCTTCCCCCCAGAGCTGGTTCAGCAGGGCTGGTGCAGCTCTGGAGCCGTTTGTTGCCAGCACCTGCCTGAGCAGGGCTTTGTTAGGATCCAGCCAGATCCTTTGCATTCTTGTTCCCCGCAAGGCAGAGCATAAGATGCAGGCGTTTGTTGTCCCTGTTGCTGTCTCACTGGCAGCACTGTAAGAGATGCCACTCTGGATAACTGCCGCAGAGCAGGAGTGCCAATGTGGCTCTGGCAAGCACAGGATGAGGATGGAAGTGCAGAGTCTTTCTCTGGAGATGGAAGAAGGCTACAGGCATCTGAAGTGAGATAAGAGTCTTCTGTTCTCCTCCAAAATACCTGCCTGCTCAGATGCAGAAATGGGTTTCAGCTCTCAAGCAAGCCCCTAAAGCTCATACAGCACAGGAATTTTACTGCTGGTGGGTGTAAGGGAGCAGGCAAATGTCTTATCAGGTAGGAAACAGTCTACTTAAATTGCACTGATAGAAAAGCTGGGACAGAGCCCACAGCAAAGAATGGTCCTGAATTGCCAGCAGAAGAGGCACAGCCCTTCAGCTGGGGTCTGCCAAAAGAGAGATATGGAGGAAGCCATATCAAGGTATTTATGAAGAAATGAAAAAGTTTTAGGGAGCTGGCTGAGAAGTAGCAATGATCTACCTCCTTCCAACCGGGGAACCTGCAACTGAGTCTGGAGTAAAACAGAGTGAGAACCTGTGGGCTAGTTCTTCAGAGGAACTCCGTGTGTGGACAATGACTACTACAGAATTATGAATGCCTTGCTAATGTTGTATTATTCACCAGGAGTGTTGAATGTACTAATGAAGAAAAAAGCACTCTTATTCCATACATACTTTGAGAATAATCCTCTGTCAATAGAGTCCCCTGGAAAGAGGATACAAAATCCTCACTAACAAATAGTTTGATTGCCAGTCAGCTCTGATGAATGCATAGACAGCTTGACCACTGAAATTACTGTGTAAAATAGACCATGTGCCCATACTGCAGTCAGTATGTGACTGCAGCTTGCAGGGGCAGTCTGCTGTGAGTTTCTGGGCAGATGATTTGGAGAAAGATGTTGTAGCAGCTTGGTGTGGCCAGCTACAAACTTTTAGGTGGATTCTTAAATGGGCTTTGCAGCTTCTAGTGACCTCTGTGGCAACACCGTCTATAGTCTCTCTAGCTAGCCTCAAGCTAGCTTCAGTAACTCTACTTAAGTTATAGTTTATGTCTTTGCCTTCAGGGCAGAGATGCCATGAGCTATGTGATCTGACCATGCTCCCACAGCTGGTGAAGGAAAGGTGAATACTGCGACTATAGCACCACTAAAAATATCCCACTGAGTATGTTTTCTCATTTCCACCCTTGATGGTGTGTACTTCTGCGTAGTCCAAATAGCTGCAGCCTTCAATACAAAGCTACTGTATTGAAAAGAGTCTTAAAAGGGACTTGCTTATAAGAAAGATGGGGAGAGACTTTTTAGCAGGGCCTGTTGCAACAGGACAAGGGGTGCTGGTTTTAAACTAAAAGAGGGCAGATTCAGGCTGGATGTGAGGAAAAAAATTCTACAATGAGGGTGGTAAAATACCAGCACAGGTTGCTCAGAGAGGTGGTGGATGCACCATCCCTGGAGACATTCAAGGCCAGGCTGGATGTGGTTCTGAGCAACCTGATCTCATTGAAGATGCCCCTGCTCATTGCAGGGGGGTTGGTCTAGGTGATCTTTGGAGGTCCCTTCCAACTCAAGCTATTTTATGATTCTGTGATTCTACCCCAGCTAGATAGAAGCAGCATAGCTATTCACACTGTGAAGATTTTGGCCAGCTTTAATGATAGCTTTTCTACTGGCAGGCACTTCTTGAGGACAGTGTATCACTGCTATTTTGAGTCAGCTCAAGTTTGGTGCACTGTAAAGAATTTTGCTCACAGTGATTCAGCTGCAGTGTTGTTAGCAGCTTTAGCATCAGCAGTGCTGCCAGCAGAAACCTCAGGAGCAAGAGTAACTGACATGATATCGAAAGCAATGCAAAGCTGTTGACAAATACAGCTCTTATTACCACTGACTGTGCTAAGCCAGGATGGAAAACTTCCCGCAGCTTCCTTGGTACAAGCATGAGTGCAGAGTCATTCCTTGGATTTTCAGACTGTCTGGTTGAAGGAGAGAACGCTGTGGGAGGCTGCTGAGTGATGCTGCCTGGCAATGTTCCCACACTAAAAATGCAGTGGAAGATAACTGCTATTTTTTGGGGAAGAGGTTTCGTCTTCAGTTTTCTGTGGATTTTATGTTGTGTATATATATTATATATATGTTGTGCATATGTAATACATAATGCTGAATGGAAGTATGGCACCTCTATTTTTCACTCAAGCTCAAAACTTCATGGGTCTGGTGCCTTTTTGTTGGTGAATGTTTCTGCTTCTAGCTACGTTTCTGTGAAGGTGTTTGATGGCCTTAGCATGCCATCGATTAGAATATATTAAATCCCGGGGAGGTCACATTTACACATTCCTCTACCTCTCATTGAGAATGACTGACAATTTATGGGACAAAAAAATAGCACCTATTAAATTTTGGAATCAGTGAACTTCTTAGCCTTGCATTCTTCACACAGATTTTCCAACTTAACATTTTGAAAGCCAAATTTCAAGGCAAAAATCAAATAGTATCTCCTTTTCAATACAGTGGAAAAGCCAAACTTTTCTTAAACTGTCTCCCAAGTGACTAATGGCCATACTTCTGGAACAGATGCAAGTGAGCAGCCTATCTATTCTGAACACCCTTATCAGCACTTCCAGGGGGTTTGTAAGGGATGACAAAAAGCTGTGGTAGAGTAATTACTGTCATGACAGACTAGAATTCCAAGGCTTGTGTGATTTTTCATTTAAGAAATAGTTGCAGTGATTTAAGATGTTGCCAAACCTTCCTCCCCTCCCTGCTCAGCCCCAGTTATCTTTTCCAAACCTCTTACAAGTAATGTTTAAGTGCTCCTAAGCCAATATCATATGAAATCTGGAAGCTCAGCATCAACTGCCTCTCACAGTAATTTGGGTTCTGTTACTAGGCTAGTAGATTTCACGTCAAACTGCCTGAAAGACCATTTTACTTTACTGCTTTGACAGGGGAGAATGTGGAAAATGTGGTTGTGTTCACCTCTGGCAAAAGGAAAAAAACAAAGAGTGGGTCAATAACCATTTGTATCATTGCATTTATTTCTTTACTGAATGTGTATCTAAGACCTAAACTACAATTTTGCAAAACCAAAGGGAATAAATGCAGTTAAACTCTGCAGCCAATCACTGTTAGTTACTGCACCAACATTTTCTTAAGTGCTATGTAATTTTAGTGACTACTAACTCTCTGCAAGCCACTTTAATAAACCTAATCAAACAAAGTAATCATTTGTAAGAGTCGTTAAAGAAATACTAGTCCCTTTGGATACACAGTCCTTCATTACTTGGATAGATGCATTTGCTGAAGACAGAGCTCCGCTAGACTGATTCAAGCCAGCACAACAAATTCCATATTCCAGATGACAAAATATTATCCATCAGAGAAAAAAAAAAATTTATATATTTTTCATAGAATTAGAACGGTTTGGGTTGGAGGGGACCGTAAAGCTCATGTAGTCCCAACCCCCCTCCCACCGGCAGGAACACCTTCCACTGGACCAGGTTGCTCCATGCCCCGTCCAACCTGGCCTTGAACACTGCCAGGGATGGGGCAGCCACAGCTCCTCTGGGCAACATGTTTCAGTGCCTCACCACAGTCAGAGTAAAGAACTTCTTCCTTATATCTAATCTAAATCTACCCTCTTTCAGTTTAAAGCCATTTCCCTCTGTCCTGTCACTACGTGCCCTTGTAAAAAGTCACTCTCCAGAGTGATAATTATTTATGCTCAAATGATGTTCTTGAGATAATGCACTGGAGAGAAACTCTGGCATGCAGCACATGGATTTCTGGGGCCATATCCCCAGATTCTCAGTACTCAAGTATGCTGAAATGTGCCACAAGCTTCTTTACAGTGAATGGTGGAAGAACATTTTGGCCATTAAAGTGTATAAAGCCATGTAACAGAAATACTAGTGTTGGCCTGGATGGAAATGTGCATACAAAAGCACCAGAAGAAACAATGGGGCAAAGCAGCAAAGCTATATCACAGTGGCAGAGCCATTCCTCTTCCTGTTATCTCAGCAATAAGACAGACTATAATCATAACAATATGTGAGATGAAGAAGCAAACAGAACAGGCAGCAACCTTGTTGAAGAATTATAAAGGATAAAATAAACAAGGTTGTAAGGCAAAAAGATTGCCACATAATAACTGTTGACTCCTTAAAGAGTATAAAAACCTGTCCAAACCCTATTTTTTGTCACTGGTGGAAAGAAACCCAAGATATATAATGAGGACTTGAAAACTATTTGCTGTTGCCATCCATATGACATAGAGGTGATCCCGGTAAAATTGTTTGGGTATGCACACATCTTAGTGCTTACAAGTATGTGGACATGGGAGACTGAACCAACTTACTCAGCAGATTGTAAACTAAAATCACGTTCTGCCTGCCTAAGATCTGGTATTGTCTTTTGTTGCACTAACAACCTACATGGACTGTGTATCTCTTCTTTGTATAATACTATGTTATGGACTTAAGTAATGGGTTTGTTGTTCCCTTGAGCAGAATGGCTCAGAATTTCTGATTCTGTTCTCAAAACACTTCATTCAGCAATTTCAAATGTGGGTAATCGTAGATGAATGGAGGTTTTCCAATGTAAACAGCAAGATAAACCTAGTTAATTGTTTTGAAAGTGAAATCTGATAAATTTGTATGGAAATACATGGCATGATTGCTTATACAGAGTAAGAGTTGGCTTTGGTAACTCTGTTGGTCCCTTGCAAATCAATATTCTGAATTGCTATGACCAGTTCAGATGATTCAGTCATACAGCTGTGTATGGCAAAATGGCTGTACAAATAGCTGAGGACATGAATTCCTGTGAGCTTTATGCTTTGCTTTCTTCTAGGTCAGACCACTTGACTTAAAAGTTTCTGTACAGCTAGAGATAACCATTCTTGGGCGAACAGGAATTCACAGGCAATATTCAGTAAACTAATGCACAGAAGAGTTTGGTTAGAGGGGGTACAGCCACTTTGTGTCACTCAGGAGTCCAGAATAGACAGAGATGACACTGTCACAGTAGTGATTCTGGTGATACTGTTACTGATGAAAGTCATTATAGTCCATATTTAATATGAAAAGATTGCACTTGATTTAGCTCATGGGAAGGATAAATTTCACACTTTTAAGCTTTTTTTTTCATTTAATTTGTCTTTGCTTTGTCAAAACAAGGAGTTACTTCATCTGCACGTCCCTAAGTAAAAGAACATCCCTTAACATCTAGTTAAAGGTGCTGAAGGATAGAGAGTCCCTGGATGTACCTGAACCCCCTTGCCAGAACCAGGGGGGGGGTACAAACCATAACTCGGGACATCATGGGAAATGACATCTTTTAGCTATGGGAGCCATGTTTCTTCCACATTCCTTTGCTTGTTCTTTCCACAGTTGATTCTTTTTTGGGGACAAATTGACAATATTGGTGGAAAGCAATGTGCACACACACACAAAACCCCAGATATTTCACATCTTTAAAAAATCTAGACATATACCCAATTGCTCACTTCCACAGAACTCCACAACACTTGCTGGTGTAAAGCTTAGTCAGGTATATCTTCACCCAGCTGCAGGCACAGATATACTCCGAGTGCTTTTAGCCTTTACTTTCCCATGAAAAAATTAGTTTGCAGCATGCTGTAACCCCTAGGTGTATTTCAGCATTACTCTATGCAATAAACCAAAGGTTAGTTGCTATGCAGTGTATTTACTAACACTTGTGAGGAGTCTCCTCTGTTTCTTTGCTCTTAACTCAGCAGCAACAACTGTGCCAAAAAGAGTTTGGGTTTTTCCTCTTTTAACACAAATTCTCTCTGCAAGTTAGGATTTCTTAAGTAAGCACACATGACGCTGTGAGCAGGGGTCTGGTCCAAGATCCATTGGAAATCTGTGCCTTATGCAGAAAGATTACCTAGTAAGCATTATCAGGGTCCTGCTGCATTCTACACACAAAGAAATTAGAATCCTGAATAGTATTGCACCTTCCCGTATGGCACCAACTCTCAAACCAGCTTGCTGCCCAGCACTTGCAAGCCTTTGGTGGCAGCAGCTGATTGCTTGCTTTCCTCTGAGACAGTAGCTGCTATGGTACTTCTTCAGGCTTCCTGCAAGCTGCTATCATCCCGTGAAAAAAGGGGCAAACTCATGGCTGAGAAAAAATGGCATTGTGGCTTATTGCCACATGCTGCCCTACCCCACTTGAACAGATCTGTACACAGGCTTAATTTTGTATTGTTATGTGAACACCACACCTAATGCCATTATCGGTTGCTCAGAAAAATAATTTTCAAATATAATGCATTTTGAAGATTCTATTCTATTAAAATAGAGGGGTTTTGTGTTCATAGCACATTTTTAAAGTCCTTTTAAGAATTAATTACCAGTGTGACCTGACACATGTAACATGTATTCTTTTATCCCTTCTTAGGAGCAATGGGGTTTTTTTCTTGCTATTAAGTTCCTATTTTATACTTACTTATATTGTACTGCAAAGGCTTTGTTGAATAAATGTGCCTGGCATTTGTGGTGACAGGTGGTGAAATTTATTTTCCTTCATTCTTCTAGGAGTTGAGTCCCAGTGAAACTGGGATTCTTCTGTGACCACCCTCTCTGACCACCATCTCACACATATATAAGCCTGAAGACACAGCACTACAGGAGAGGCTGTGGGTAGCTGTACCAGTCCAAGTAAAGTCTAAGGGGAAAAACAGGCTTCACCTCTCTGGGGCACTCCTTTTCCCTGTGTATGATTGTGAGAGTGCGCGACATGTCCCCTTAACAACTTGTGGTAAATTCTTCCCTTCCCTCTCCATGAGTGTATGGAGTCAGGGTAATGTTGCCACACTTCTGCCCACCATCTCATCTCTTTGTGCTCCACATGTTACCAGAATGTTTGTCTTCTGAATTCTTCTGTAGGATCTGAAAATGTGCTAGGCCTTAATAAAACACATACAAGATCAACAGTATACTGCCCCTCGATATTTCCATTGCGGAGCCAAGTAAGTGGGAGGGAGAGACTGATGAATGACTCTATGGCCACACATGGGAAAGAGGGAAAATTGTTTCCAAATGTTCTGTTAAAACCTGTAACATATTTAAAAAATTCTCACATTTCAAGTCAAAATCCCCTAAGATAGACTATCTGACCTTCACTATCTTTAA
Organism: Strigops habroptila; assembly: GCF_004027225.2. Classification (NCBI taxonomy): domain Eukaryota; kingdom Metazoa; phylum Chordata; class Aves; order Psittaciformes; family Psittacidae; genus Strigops; species Strigops habroptila. The sequence continues at coordinate 45,758,788 of NC_044278.2, forward strand.
CTGTTTGTTTCCAGACGTGCCACTGCCAAAATGTTGAGTAGGCATTTGAGATTTACCTTTAATACACCATTTTAGCTGACAAGATGCTTCCTGTGCATCTCAAAACTTTGTCCTGAAATAGGTGCAATTTCACTGCAAATACTAACCATAGCATATGCTGCTACCTGAGCAAATGCCACTGAGGCATTACAGATAATAGGATATCAGCATAGTTAAGAAATATAAGCAAAGAGCACCTGAAAGTCTATCAAAAAGCTGTATTTCTTTAAAAAAATAGAAAAGAAACAAGCTAAATTATTTCTACAATAGCAAGTAGCACCATGCAATAGCAGTGGATCTGTAGAGTAAGCAATTGGTTTTGAGGACCTTGACTTCATGCTAAATATATTAGTGTGTGTGTAGTTAATTATTTTATAATATTTCTTGCCTAGTTCTGTATGTCTGATCCCCTCATTGACAGATGGAACCTATTTCTGATTTAGTTTGACTCGAAAACAATCCAGTTCATGTGCTCTGTGACCAGTCTGCAGCATAAACCAATGTACACTAAGTGGGGACAATTAGATTTGCCTCAAAAGTTCACTCCTGCTCTGAACTAAAATGCTAATGTTAACCCCAGAAGACTTACAATCAGGGTTGTGGAGCAACTCCTTTGAGAGGTAAACTAAACTGAAAAAGAAAAAAAATCTGAAAAGTTATCTACCCCTTTTTTTCCCTACTTGGTTGTTTCACCTGGGCACTGTTCTCCCATAAGCATTCACAAAGTCATTTTGTGTCTCTTTCAAACTCTCTTTCTATATTATCTCTCCTACCAGGCAGGTTGCAACCATGAGAACTGCTTGTTTTGCTCAGCAATAATTGTCTCCTTGCAGACTCCCATCTTCTTGTATCCAACTGTCTTATTCTCAAAATCTAAGAGTAAAACAGATCTTCAGGCCAGTAACTGACATCTTCCTATGGTGTCTGTAGAGTGCTGACAGAATCAGGCGCTGACCTGTGACTGCAGTAAGCAGATGTAATGGTAACACATAACTAACAACAAAGCCATCCTGGCATCCAATATACTGCATCTGCGTCACTTTTCCAAAAAAGAAACCAGGTTATTCACACCCTCCTTAACTTCCCATGTGCACTGGTTTTTCAAAGTGAGAGATAGCCAAAAATGACTTCTCACACAGAAATATGTTATCTTGGAGTCTGTACTTGTCTCCCTAAGCTTCAGCAAAAAAGAGGTGCTTTTTAAGAAAGAAGGCAGAGGTGTTATGTTGAGAGTCCCTGCTCTACTGTTCCCGCAATGTACCTCGCAGCAGAGACTAAAGGAAAAACACAAAACAATAAAGCCAAATAGCATTCCAGGCATGTGGCTAGAAACCTGAGCTAGGATTAGCAGTAAGCAGTTCTGATTCCCTAAATCACTTTGGGCAAGTTGCTTAGGCCCTGTTTACACTAGATTTCCAGCTGTATAGAGAAATAGTTCAAATACGAAAGCTTAGATTTCTATAAAGCCCTTAGTGTTAGAGATTTCCTCAGTTGATGGATGCTCAATCTCAGACACTTTTTAAAGAGGCTTTTTGCAGTATCTCAAATCACAAGATGCTTTTAAAATTCAGGTTTTGTTTAATTCGATCCAGTTGTGCTGCCTCTCAGCAAAGCAGCAGTTTTGTTAAAACCTTTTTCCTTTCAGAAACCTCTTTGGAGAGTATTTTAAATGCATGTCAAATAAAGTCTCAGTGGTGTCCCGTATTACTAGGAGTCCCTGTACTCATATTTAGCTCAGTTGTTTCCCACTGATTCCTAGTTATATATCACATTTATACCAGTAACTAAGTAGAAATTTTAAAGCTTTCCTCCCATGCCAGCAAAGGAAAGCATGTGAATGGAGTTTTCACTTTCTTTCTCAGTTTCCTCATCTGTAGAAGACTGACAAGTGGCAGAGAGACACTACTAGCTGGCTGCTCAGAGAACTGAACACTCCAGGTTGAAGTGCTGATGCTCTTGATTTGTATGATCTCTGGTGCAATCTCACAGTTGGCGCAGACTAATCTGCAACCAGAGCCTGAATGGAGCCATTCCTACTCTTGCCCTTGGCCATGTGCTCCCCATCATGCCAGGTTTAAGACCAGGAAGACATGCAGTGAGTATGCTTAACTTGATCATCTGGCTGAAAACCATCTCTGCTAAAAAAAAAATAAAGCAGCTAGGCTGGGGACCTGATTCAGCTCCGCACTGACCACATGAATTTTAGTGCTGACACAAGGGCAGGGGCACTAGAGTGGCTAGCAAGAGGGAGGAGCAGGTCTTCTCCTTTTGGTAGCATTATGGACTTAGACTCGCTTATGCTGTTCATAAAAACATAATCTGAAATGTATTGCAAAATGGCATTAACAGCATGAGGAACTTCAAACTGGCCCAAAAGGAATATAAGACAGACTGCTAATTGCAGAACATGTTCAAGCATAGTTCTGACCCGACAGGCCAGTGCTGCTATCTTTCTTTTCTCTCATTTCTGAACACATGGCTTTGAAGCCTCAGCTTCAGACACCACAGTGAGTAGATAGCATAAACAGCAGCTGGATACTCCTAAGACACTTGGGTACCCACCAGTTTTAGAACTGACTGCAGAAATGTAAGCAGGCACCAACCTGGCCTCAGCAGATCTTCTGTCCGCCTGTTCCTTCTTCCCTTATATGATGTCCCTGACACACTGTGAACCCATAGTTAATTTGGCCCTAGCCTCTGCCTCCCAAAGGAAAAAGCTGTACACCCATCTGACATAACACCTATTCATTACTATATACTCCGTGCAGTACCGTGGTTCTCAGTATTCACAACACTTGGAAAGAAGAAGCATATAAAATTCAAGATCTCTAGAGCTTCCAAAGACAGCACCGGAGGGTGTTCTGCCATGATGACAGAGTAAATCAAGCAAAACGAATAAAAATCTTCATTACCACAGAAACTGATCAGTGAGCTAAAACAGCCTGGCAGAGTTCCTGTCTCAGTGGATTCATCTCTGAGATCTCTAGAACCTTGAAGATAATGCTGTTATTAATTGTTTCAAGTCTCAAAAGTGTAAGAGTGAAGAACAAAGAAAGAAACCATATGGTGACCTCAGAGAAGTCTCTGAAAGAGAAGGCCAGGCAGCTCAGGTGGGGAGAGATTAGAAGGCAAGAGCAGAGATCACTTTCCTTCACTGAATTCTTGTAGAGGCTTTAAAGCCCTGGAGGGGAAGATGAAGAGGAAATGGATTATCTCCCTTTCACCTTCCTTGGCACAGAAGGCTTGGACTTCCCTGTGCTTCACAGTGCTTCAGCACATCGTTGAGAGCAGCAGTTTGCCTCAACTCCTTTTCACATAACTGAAAACAGCAGCTTCTGTATTACAGACTCTTCTGATTCCTGTGACCCAGACAGAGGCTTGGAACTACCCCATTCCTGGTCCCCAAGATTCTGCTCTGACATCACAAGGAGGGAGGCCAGGGCAGCAAGCAGCGAGGAACTCCACTGAGCCAAATGCTGGAAGCTTCAGAAGTCAGATGTCTCCTTCCATTTTATTGACAATCCCCCCACTGGCACTCATGTAAGCATTCATACTTTTAGGAAAATAGATTGTTTGTTGTGCAAATTTTCACGTCTGTTACTTCTATCAGAAAGCCAAAGGATTTTAAGCCGAGCAAAATATTCTCTGCCATTTCTTTTAATATCCCTACAAGTCTGCAAACTCCACATATGTGCAATAATCTGTCCAGGCCAGCAGGCTGCAGAACTATAGCAGACTATATAATGAAAGCACATCTGACATCCTCTTGGAAATGTACAGCATGCAAACCAGCACATATTGCAGCACTGTTTCATAAGATGGCCTGATAAAAGCTACTCACGTATTGCCCTGCTCCTCAGTAATTCCACCAGTTCCACTAATCTGTGGAAAATTAATAAAAGTGTACCAAGCCAGTTACATAAATGTTCATATCAATGTCTCAAACAATTTGTCTGCCTTCTATATGGAATTATTAAAAATATGCATAGAAAATGCTAAGCAAATGCTGCGGAGCACAGAAACAGCCCAGCCAGCCTAGGTGTTGAGGGAATGCTGCCGTGTCCATGGCAAGCAACAAAAAAGTGTTCGGCAGGGTTGGGTTTATTGGTCTGGGCTTAGTGCAGCACTAATGTTATTTTGGGAGAGGAAGTGGGGGGACTTGTTATATCAGAACAAGCTTTGTTTGTACGTTCCAACATGAACATATTCTACATCAAAGATAAACCACTGTCTATTCCTGAATACTGAAGGAAGGCACAAGGCTGCTATAGGATTACTTCTCATTTGCAGCACAAAGTTCAGTGCAGTCTACAATGATTCGCTGGAAGCGTCACAGTGCTGGTTATCCAAAACATGTGGATCATTAGTTCCCACTACAGCACCCCAGGAGAGGAAACAATGCCACCTCTAAAGTGCAAGAGGAGTATTTGTCTACAATGCTGGATATAACCTGAGTGAGTCATGCCTTCCCCTAAGCACTGACTACAAATGTACCTTATTTCTTGCAAAGTGAAAGCTATCATTTGCACATGGCTATGCAGCATACATATGTTGCACATCAGGATAAAACACAGCCAAGCTGATTTAGAAGTGAACCACCAGAGACATGCTGTCATAAGGCAAATCCCAAACTGCATGTCACAGAGAACAAGAAAGTCCAAGATGCTGCTACACTGCTACAGCTCAAGGTTCTCCATGACAGCAGGGTGTTGGTTTGGTGTGATTTATACTGGGGAGATAATAATTGCTGGATAAATACAGAGAAAAATTGGATGAGCAGTGGGGAAAATAAACACAGACGCATTTCAAGAAATTCTGAATGGATCCTTGCATCAATTAAACCGAGGTGTGCTTTTCTTACCTGCCTGTTTGATGAAAATGATGCTATATTCCAAACAAGCTGCTGAGACTGTGGAATGACAGCAAATATATTAGAGAATAATAAATGCTGAGGCTGCTACTTTACTTTTGCAATGGGCAATTCTGAGGTTTGTGCAAACTTAATTTTCTTTAAACAATTTTCTGACTGAGATGGTCACTCCCAGTAATACCTACACCTACTTGCCGAGTTGTGCTATGAACATCCATCAGCTCTGCATAATGTATGAGACAGAAGCATCGGCAAGCCAGCTAATTCTTTGCAGGGTAGTAAATCAGTATACATGTCTTCAAGCTGAAAATTAATAAGTGCATATAATTCTTTATAAGTACATCCGGCGCTTTGAAGCACGATGCAGCACATACAATTGAGGATGCAGGAGACAGATTTTTTTTTTTACTGAAATGAAGATGCAATATTTCATGCTTAGGTTTGAAAGAAGTATAGCTTAATAAAATAAAGCTTACAATTCAAGTCACTCTTTTACTTCAAAACTAATTTATTGCACATTTTACACATCCTGCAAGTGATGAACAATGGCCTTGGATAATTACTTTCCTTACAAAGTGTGGGAATCAAAGGATATGTTTTAGATGTGTGGTCACAGATATGACCATGCTGATGAATTGCAAATAACCAGCCTGAGAGATGATGATGTGCCTTCTTTGATAGCTGTACTGTTTATAAATTCTCTTTTCCAGGATGAGAAAAGCACTCAATAATAGGATTTTTGGTGCGTAGATTTAAATTAAAAGAAAGTGTGGCTGTGTGCAAGTACAGTTGCTAACAAGGAGAAGAGAACTGTGCTGGTCACTTACCAACTATTTTGACATCCATTCATGACAGGTTTTGTCCACCACAGCTAGTACTAGTCCTGGCAGCCTAATTAGACTCCAACTCAATTTGCAGATCCTACAGAGTGCAAAAATTCCTGGAGCAATCCGTCTCTTCACTTATAATTCAGCCAAGCCCTACATGACATCATTGGAGGACAATTTTGTTTATTGTTTTCCAAAACTAATCCACATTTCCCCCATCATTTTCCAGGTAACCTGTGGCAGCAGATACTTCTGTTCACAGCAAGAGCTACAAACAGCATCCCACCCAAACGCTCACACAGGCTTGATCTTTCAAGGGGCCATGTAATCACCCTTCAGTGAGAGCTACCAGAGGTCACTTAAAGCCAGGAAGCCTGACAGAGATTTTCCTTTATCCGGTATCTGAGGTTTAACAACACATAGACTGTGAAAGGTTCAGTCTTCACCCTCCAACATTTTAGGAAGGCTTCAGCACTTGTAGGAGTAGACACATACTTGGCAGCAAATACCAAAACAACTAGCATGCGTTGCCAAAGGCAAGCTGGTAACACATCTGATATGATCAAGGCTCTGTGTCTGTGTTAACACGCTCACTCCTGCACTCCTGTGTCGTAGATGATTTTGCAGCTTCCAATTAATTTAACACGATTCTCATTTTGAATAAGCCATGCATACCTTTAATTCTCATTTGTGCAGGTTTAAGGAGAAGATTCATATACAGTTATTTAACTTCACCAAAAGATTTTTTCAACACTCTGGCCAAAAGAGCCATGGTTCATTAGGAAAAGCTTCCTGTTTGAGGAGCTGGGTGCCGACCTCAGCCTTCTTCCCCGATTCCCATGCTACAGCCTTTGGCTGCCATTACCAGCCTCTCACTCTCCAGCCTCTCCTTGACATAAACATTTGCCATAACTGGATTCTTTGTTTGCAAAACTGGAGTCCAGACCATAGAAGGCTCAGCCCATGAAGAGTGTCCTCACAGAGGGACATTAAAAATACTGGCTCCTGTCGGCTGTGTGTTCCACTCTCTCTCCTGCCACTATCTCAAGCTGAGCATGGTGAGTTCCACTAAAGAGCTAATTTCCTCTCTTCTGGGACTCGAGGCATGTGTGCTTTAGTGATACTAGATTCCTCTCCCTGAGTTTAATACTGAAGCAAGAATTCATCTTAAGACTGTAAGTCACAAAATGGTAGGAAAACCCATGCAATTCAGAGGCAAAAAGTTCCTTTGTATCTTTAAGGGGATTTGAGAATCTAACCTGATTCCTGCCTCTATTCCCATTACAGGCTGTTACCTGTGGGAAGCACTGTTTGTTTAAGCTGAACAGAAAGCAGTCACAGTAAATGGTCTTTTGGTAGTGATAGCTGCACGACAGAACAGAAGGACTGGGCAGGCATGGTGGTAAAGCTGTATGTTTGCTTAAATGAAGACAATACCACTGACACTATTAGACAAAAACAGAACGTAGAAGGCTGATTTTATGTGGCTTTATGTGATAATATGTGGATTCCGCATCCCTGGCAGTGTTCAAGGCCAGGTTGGACGGGGCTTTGAGCAACCTGGTCTAGTGGAAGGTGTCCCTGCCCATGGCAGGGGGTTTGGAACTGAATCATCTTTAAGGCCCCTTAAACCCAAACCGTTCTGTGATTCTATGACTGAGGGTTGAATAATGCAGTGCAGTGTCTTCCATGCTCTAATTGCAACTAACGGATAGTTCAAACATTCAGTTCCTCCAGAAAATTAAGCAACATTGTTATCTTCAGCACCATTGCACAGAAACAGCAACTATTCACCTGTGTCCTCGGTAGCCTTTTTTACTTTCAGATTTCTCGTCGAAAAGCGGGACTAATATCCAAGTATTTATTATAATTCAGGGTTTACCAGCTCACGCACTACAGGTACCTCAGCGGCGACGCTTTACCTACAGCGCCCCCTCGCGGCCGCAGCGCGGCCAGGCCCACGTGCCTCCCCTCAGCCCGCAACCCCGCGCCTCTGCGGCCGCCTGCCTCCTCCTCCTCCTCGCTCCCTTCCCACCACTCCGCTCCGCTCCGCCCCGCCCCGTAAGCCCGGGGCCGCCGCTCGGACGCGCAGCGCCAGGGCCCGCGGGGCCGAGCCTGGGCGCCCTCGGGGCGGGGAGAGCCCTGCGGAACCGCCGCTCCCGGCCGTCAGGCCAGGCCGGCCCGGCCCGGCCCGGCCCGGCCCCGCCCCGCCCCGCCCCGCCCCGCCCCGCGGGCGCCCCCGCCGCCCGCTCCATTGGCCGCCGCGGTGGGCGGTGGTGCCGCGGGGCGCCGCGGCGGCGCATGCGCGGTGGCGTGAGGCGCGGGTTGGAAGCCGGGCGTCCCGCGCGCGGCGGGTCCCGCCCTCTTTCGCCTCCTGTTGCCCCTTCATCGCCGTTACCCGCCGCGGCGGCACACCCGCCATGGCGAGCAGGGAAGGTAGGAGAGACCAGCTCCCCGTGGAGACGCCCCGGGCTTCCTCTCCAGGGAGCTTGCAGCGGGGCGGTAGTGGGGGTGGGCCGGTTGCTCCCGTCGGTCGCCCCTTCGGGACCCAGTTTTCGACCCCGTCCCCGTCCTGGTGTAGCCCCGGCCCGTGTCGGCGGGCTCTTCTCCCCCGCTCCGCGCCCCGGTTCAGCGGCGGAAGGCGCCGAGCCCCTGGCGCATCTCTCTTCCCTCCCCGCAGTGCTGGAGGACACGGTGGAGGAGCGCGTTATCAGCGAGGAGTACAAGATCTGGAAGAAGAACACCCCCTTCTTGTACGACCTGGTGATGACCCACGCGCTGGAGTGGCCCAGCCTCACCGTGCAGTGGCTGCCCGATGTGACCAGGTGAGAAGAAGGGGAGAGAGGCCTGGAAGGCGCCAGGAAGGCACAGGGCTTAGCTCCTTATTTGTTAAGTTTGCAAAGCAGGAGGAGCTGAGGCTGTGTGCAATTGCTTGTTCCACCGCTCTTTCTGTCTCTGTTAACCATGTCTGCTAGGTAATTTAGGGGTAAAGACCGCACAAGATGAGAATAATTTGGGTTAGACTCCTCCTTGTGAGCTTGTAACACTTTATTTTGCTGCTTTGGGTATGGAGAAGCTATGAGGAAAAAAGTTACAAGCTTAGCATAGCAGAAGATATTGTGAGGTGTGAGGAGAGAAATCTGTCTCACTTTATTGATATGAGACCTAACACTTTTCTATAGTTACTGCCGGTCAGAGAAATCTATGTATTAAATCAGCTTTTTCTCGAAGCCTGTTTTTCCTCATGTGCGCTATAGATTACTATTCTGTAAAAGATATAGTATCTGTATTGTTCTAAGACTGGTGCTTCACATCCTAGTTCTGTCCCTGGCTTGCTGATGACTTCACATATTTTAATTTTCGCATTCTTTCCCCTCCCCCTAAAAATTATGGTCTCGCAGGTTAATTTCTTAAAGAATAGTGAAGGTGGGGATAGATTCTGTTTCTGTGCCAGCTAATTTAATTGTTGCAGTAACCACTCAGTGCTCCATTGAGGTAGCGGACAAGGACCAGGTCCCTCATGTTGTTGTAAACTGGATACAGCTAGATTTTGAAATATCTTGTGTGTCAAGTTTGTGCAATAATGAGAGGATGGTTTCTTTCCTCTTTAAAAATTCCACCTTACAAGTGTGAGGTTGTATGTGGTGGTGAGATGATCACTTCATTTAGTATACCAGAATGTCTGGGGAAGATGTTGAGAGACGTGAGCTAACTAGCCGTGGCATGGAGAAAATGAAGTGGGGATTTGAGGGTGTGGAGCCCTTATGAGGAACACTTCTGCTTGCCCCGTATTTTGCAGATTGACTTAATATTCAGTTTAAAACCTGGTATTTCCAATTATCCAGTGTCAAAATATGTAAGCCATTTAAGGCAAGGACTGTCTCTTTGTATGGCACCTGGCGTGATGGGACACCTGTTCCTGATGCAAGTAAGTGCATGTGCATTGTGTGTTTTGTTTTGTTTCCTATTTTTCTTTCCCCCTCAACATGTATGATGATTCTTTGGAAGTGGTGTAGTAATACCTACAGTGGTATATGATTGCCCAAATGATTCCTGTTTGCTTGGATTCAGACATGTAACGAGTTTGCTGCTTTCAAGAATGCAGAAGCTGCCTGGTTTTGACTGTTCACATTTTTCCTTTCAGAGATAAATGGCGCTGTCCATCCAGCCTTTCACGTATTACTAAATGTTGCAGTTAACCACCAGAAGAGAAATTTCTAGTTAGCTAGGATTTGTACAGTGTTTAAAAATGTGCTTCTGAAATAAAATAACAACTGGTAAAAGCTTCTAAAAGAAGTAACTAAAATAGGTTGCCATTTGTCCTCAGTATTTATATTTTATAGAAAGTGGTATTGATTGTTTTCTAAAGCAATACTGTGCAACTGCCTTGGGAATTAAAGGCAGGAGTAGTTATTAATGTTGCCTTTACTGTACAAATTATTAATTGTCCCTTTCAAGCCATAGTGGCCATGTTTACTGACTCACGCTAGCCTTGCTGGTTGTATCTTTGGCTTCCTTAGGTCACAGTCAAGTTCAATTTATTGCACAAGTCTCTTGCAGCAAAAGAAAGGATCTCTTACCTGAGTCTCTCTTTTCTAGCTCTCTGAAGAAGTTTGGACCTTGAGTGGTATTAATGCTAACCATCAAACCTCTGGAACGGAACATGTAATTTTATTCCATGCATTTATTATTTTAAATAGGCCAGAAGGAAAGGATTATGCTCTACACTGGCTGGTTTTGGGAACACACACATCTGATGAACAGAACCACCTGGTTGTTGCAAGAGTCCAGATTCCCAATGATGATCAGTTTGATACTGCGCAGTATGACAGTGAGAAAGGAGGTGGGCATGCATGAGTTACCAGTTGATGTTTCTTGGAGTGGGGAAGATGGCATGAAATGCTGTTTCACCCCTTTAAAATGGCTGATGTGATAAACTAACCTTCTTCTGACAAATGTAGAGTTTGGTGGCTTTGGATCTGTGACTGGCAAAATTGAAACAGAGATTAAAATTAACCATGAAGGTGAAGTGAACCGTGCTCGTTACATGCCACAGAATCCCTGCATCATTGCTACAAAAACACCGTCTGCTGATGTGTTGGTATTTGACTACAGTAAACATCCTTCAAAACCAGGTGGGTCAGGCTCCTTGAAGGTAAGCAAAATGCCTCTTGTCATTGAGAGGTAAACTTGTATTTAACTGTCATTGGGAGAAGAGGTGATGGGCTCTGTAAGCCGAATGAGAGTGACCATATCTTTGGAGACTTTAACTGTCTGGTTATGCTCAATGTCATAAGAGAATCTTGATACAAGCAGCAGTCTCCTGAGAGGTTATGATTATTGCAACGGAAACAAAGTTCTTGGGTGACAATAATGCTCTTGGGTGACAATAATGCTCTTGGGTGACAATAATGCTCTTGGGGATTGATGTTCAAGGTGGAGCTAAATGGAAGGCATTTTCTCTCTTTCAGACCCAAGTGGAGAGTGTAATCCTGACCTTAGATTAAGAGGGCACCAGAAGGAAGGCTATGGCTTATCCTGGAACTCAAATTTGAGTGGACATCTTCTTAGCGCATCAGATGATCATGTAAAACCCACATCTTTTCCTCTAGTTAAAAACAACGAACCAACCACAACAGCCAACCCCTCTTAATTTATGCTGTAATAGATAATTGGAGAAAAACTGGGTTAGTGTAGCTGTATATTGTTATGGTAGGAAGTTCTCACATATTGTAATAATATTTATAAAGGCCATCAGTTGACTATAGGCTGTAATCAACAACCAATTTTTGTAATGTTCTTGATGAGGTAAGAACAGAATGTTTTTATAGTTGTCTGCTGGAAGAAATTGTTGTATAATACCCCTTCAAACTGGCTTGGGTCTTAGACCATAAGTTAGTAAGACTGTCAAAGATCAATTGAGCTAATAGCTTATAGATATCTTTGTGGGCTTTAAAAGTGTAAATTGCTTTTGTGACCTTATAAATAATCATCGTGCCTTGAATTCACAGAAAACTGAGAATTTAGCTCACTTCTCACTTATGGCATATGAAGTGTTCCTTTTCAAAGACAAGGAACTGTTTCAGGAGTGTCATCTCTCTTAATATGGAGAGTGTGATTATTTGGTTTTTTGAAAGACAGTATAGTCACAGTCCATGTAACAATAGAATATGTCTCTTATTTATAGACTGTGTGTTTATGGGATATAAGTGCTGGACCAAAAGAAGGCAAAATTGTTGATGCAAAAGCGATCTTTACTGGGCACTCTGCAGTGGTTGAGGATGTGGCATGGCATTTGCTCCATGAATCTCTGTTTGGATCTGTGGCAGATGATCAGAAGCTCATGATGTAAGTTGGGGTTAAGCAGTTTCTGGATGGTGCCTGTGTGTACTGTCAGAGAGCCAATCCAGAGCACTTGGGCGAAAAAAATCTTAATTCTTGAATGGCCTTATGTAGCTCTTCAGTGCAATCAACTATAGTAATGCTGCAGAATCACTGAAATCTGCCTGTCATTTAATGTGTTTGCACCATTTGAAAATAAGATGTGATTAATACGTATGTCAGCTTCCTGGTACCAGCTGCTCATGTATAACAGACACAAAATACTGAAAGGTTATGGAATAAAAACTGTAGCTTCAGACTAAGGCTGAGTAATAATGTAGTCTCTTAAACTAATGTGTAGTGAAAAAAAACCTCTTGTGAAAACTTATATTTGTTCACTCTTGCTCTCTCCTCCCTGCCCCTCGCCCTTACCCAAATCCTTCATTGCAACAGCTGGGACACGAGATCTAATACCACATCCAAGCCAAGTCATTCTGTAGATGCTCATACAGCTGAGGTCAACTGTCTGTCCTTCAATCCTTACAGCGAGTTCATTCTAGCAACTGGTTCTGCTGACAAGGTTTTTACTTGTGTATACTTTAAATTCATGAGTATTCTAGATGGTAGCTCTATAGTCATTATAGTAAAACCAATTTCTTGTTACCTTTCTCAGACAGTGGCTCTGTGGGATCTTCGAAACTTAAAATTGAAACTCCATTCTTTTGAGTCTCATAAAGATGAAATTTTTCAGGTGGGTAAACTTTTCTCACAAGCTGTAGATAAAAGTACAAGAGTACTGACATGGACAAGATCAAGTAGATTTTCATATGGTGACCAAATACAATAAATAAGTCTGTTAAACATTGAATAGTGAATTTTGGTTCAACAAATACAGACAGTGCCACGTAGTTTCTTACAGCCTTTTCCCACTTGACTCTGAAGCAAGTAGTCAACAACCAGTTGCTAAAAAGATACTGGGAGTTTGCAGGTACTTTCAGTACAGGTAGAAGGTTATTCTAAAATATCCTTCTGTAGAGAGGACTTGGGTTTAAATCTAGTATTGTTAACTCTGCCTATTTAGTAGGTGCAAGTAACAGTGAATTTTAGACAATTAAATTTCATGATAGGGTAAATCTGTAACAGTGAATTAAGGTTGGCTATTCAACTTGAGAAATCTTAAAGACTTTAAAGCACTCTGGAGCTATAGGATATCTTTTGTGCTGGAAGTAAATGATTTATTAAGTATAGTTGTTGAAAATTAGTGGCCAGGTATCTGGTGATGGTCATTCAGGATATGCTTTAGAAATCAGTAACTGCTCCAGTCAACCTGTTCTCTTTCAACAGGTTCACTGGTCTCCTCATAATGAAACAATTCTGGCGTCAAGTGGTACTGATCGTCGGCTTAATGTGTGGGATCTAAGGTGAAGAGCAATTCCTTTCGTTCTGTATATATGAACAGATGGTAAAAAGGCTGCAGATGTCCTTTATTTGGTAGGCTTGATTTGTGCTGTTCTCTAACCTGTCTTGCTTGCTTATCTTGTACCTGGTCTTCCAGCTATGCAGTTGAAGCAGCGCAGTACTTCTAATGTTACTTCTCTGTGAGGTTTTCTTGATGAATTGTTTTCTGTTGTCTTTGGTGAAAAGTGATTTCTGCCTCCACGTGCTTCACAAGTTAGATTCTCGTTCAGTATTGATAATGCCAAACAGCTGATGACTTATATCTGAGGCTTATAGTTATTTGACAGTGAGAAAAAACAATAGCAAAAGGAAATAGTGGAGAAACAGGCTAGGAACTGTCAAGTTAAACTGATGTAGGATGCAATTTTAATTATTAATAAAAAATATAAACCCTTTTCTTACAGTAAAATTGGTGAAGAGCAGTCTGCAGAGGATGCAGAAGATGGGCCTCCTGAGCTGCTGGTATGCTGTTCTTCAGGTTGCAGTCTGCTGACATGCTGTGTGGCAGTAGGATGCCTTTTGACTGTGCTACTAAATCTGCAGCAGTTCATAAATATTTTCACCTTCCTGGTTTTCAGTCCATTACTCTAACTTGCAGTAGGCTTCCTCTGTTCCATTTAGAATGGATTTTGATTTTTTTCAAAGCTGTCCTGGACATCATTTGCACATACTCATTGCTGAACATATTTACAGTTTGGCCATGTGCTTGTCAGTACTCTCTTATAACTAAATGCCTGTAAAGCCAAGGCCTCAAATTGTTTACCTTAAAATAGACCAGTTAGGTCCCACATAGCTAACCTTACTGATGTAGAGAGTACAAGGACTTATGTTTTGGTTTGCTTCCTTAGGAAACAAATAATCAAAAAGTGCTTAGAGCTTGATTTCCCCATTTCCTGTGTAACTGTGTAAGTGCTCATGTAATTAGATGAGCTAATGGATATAAAATATGGCCGGATTTCACAGCCCAACCTTGTGTGAAGTAGCACCGTTCTGAGGATGTCAGTCAGTTGTTGCTATAATATGAACTGTTGTCTTAACCACACTCTCAGCAATTGTGCTGGTGTCACACACACCTTTTTGTCTGTGTTGTGAATCTCTAGTAGCAAGTTTTTGTTCTTTGTATAGGCATTAGCATGACATTTAGCTTCTGAATCTTGGGTTTAACAGATTTCTCTCTGAAGAAGCATGTGGGTTTTTTTTTTTTTTTTTTTTTTTTTTTTTTTTACAGTTTATTCATGGAGGACACACTGCCAAAATTTCAGACTTCAGTTGGAATCCTAATGAGCCTTGGGTGATCTGTTCTGTATCGGAAGACAACATAATGCAGATATGGCAAATGGTGAGTGTCACAACAGCTTCGGAGTTGCTCTGATGCTTGTTGGAAAAATGAAACTGAAATGGCTTGTTCTTCTCAGGGCAGCCTGTGCCTTCAGTGACTGAAAGTAGCCTGTCCCCTGTACTTCCTACACTGTTTGATTGAAAAGCAAGAGTTTCAAAAGAAAACAGACTAAACCAACCTGAATAAATGCAGCTGCTGCTAATTCTTGACTCCCAAGTCCTAGGTACTGGTTTAAAATAAATGTGGCAGTTGCAAACTTATATCCAATACTAGCCAAGACCTACTCTTACTCCCCTTTCCCTCATGCTGACTGTGAAGCAAGATGCCTTTTACCTCTCTGATTAGTTCATGTTTTACATTACAGGAGTTTGATCAGTTATCTTACAAATGTGGAATAAAGTCATTTGGGAGTAATCTTAAGTTTTAAAAAAAAAAAAAAGGTAACAGACTTAAACATGCATCACAGGTCAGGCTTCCAGTTTTGACACCTGTTCTTTAACTTGTTTTGTGTGTTCAGACTGAGGTTGAAACATGTCCAAGGAAAATGTCTGTAGTAAGGCTAATGGTTAAATGGCGAATGCTTCTGCTGCTGAAATGAAACAGTGCCAGAGGACAGCTGCTGAAGTCTAGCCACTGTGTACACATCTTTAATTTGGCAGCCCCTCAGGAAAGGCAGGGAGAAGGTCTCTTTAAAGAGGGAATGATGCCTATGCTGCCTTGCTATTACCCAGTTTTTTTCTGTATGAAGTGTAGAAGATTGTTTAAAGCCCATTGTGTTTACTGCTTGTAATATCTTGTGTCTTTAGGCAGAAAACATTTACAATGATGAAGAACCAGATATAGCAGCAGCCGAACTGGAGGGTCAAGGAACATAATTTTTCTTCCTTAAGGAAATACTGGTTGTTACATAGTAATATAATTTGACTACTATATACATGGGGGAGGGGGAAAAGGCCCTAAAACCAAACAAAAAAAAAACCCCACACCAAAACCAACCCAAGCTCGGGGCAGAAGCTTTGCATCCAATCGGAAATATTCTTCATTGGGCACAAGAACTTTGTATAGTCAAGTTGTGATGGGCTACCCTTGGTTATTTGGGCACTTGGAGCTATTGTGTACTGTACAGCAATTAGCTTTTAGGGAAAATAAGAATGACTTAATACCTATGTCTATATATTTTTAAACAAACTTAGTGGGTTCTTGTAAATAAAACAGTCAAATCCTCACTCTTCCCACACACAACGTGTGCAATGAAGAAAAAGTTTTTATTAATATGTAGAAAGAGCTTTTCACTTTTACACAACACTTTTGGATTGGCTTTGCATAAATAAAATTTATTAAATAAAATGTGTGGTGTGCTCAATGTCCATCGGCACATGGTGAATGCCTTCTCACCTGACTATAATTTAACTTCTGCATGGATATAGAGATCTGTAGTTTTTTGTAACTTAGCCCACAATTAAGGGTCTAGGAAGATGAGAGTTGTCTTGATATGAAAAACTTGGAAATTTGAATCTTTTGCAAACAGAATGGGCATAGAAAGAGGTTTGGGGAATACATGGGGGTGACCTATCAGAGACCTGTAAGCCTCAAGTGTAACTCTTGTCAAACTCAAGTAACTGTGGTGAGTTGGGTTTTGGGTGGTTTTTTGTTGGGTTTTTTTGGGTGGTGGTGGAAGTGCTGTCCTCTGACATTCTCTTGTCTTAGGCGCTAAGATGTTGATGCCTTCTCAGTGAGTGGGTCCTGCCTGTGTGCAGTTAGAGCCCTCCTGTAGCTTTGTTTTGGTTAAAATGGTGTGAAGCAATCAGGTGTCTAAAATACATTAATATCTGAACAAATACAAGACAAACATATAGTTTTCTTCTAAAGCTGGGGCTGACTGAAAAGCTGGAGAACTTGGATCATGTAGAAGTAAAATATCTTCATGTTTATCCTGGTTCTACAGACAAGTTATGGATCACCTTGGGAGCTGTCAGACAAGTCTTAAGTCAGTGTCTAACTTAAGTTTAAATTAAAGCTTTTAGTTACTTAAGACAGGCCTTGACTAAATTAATTGTTGGCTTTCCTGATCTTTCTGCTCAAGCTGATTGATGTCAAAAATGTTGCTTCCCTTTTACTTGAATTTTAACAAGTCTCTAGGCTGCTGAGCTTGAGCTGCTTGTACTGGGTTGGGCTGGGATGGAGTCCGCTTCCACCCAAGGAGTGGACGTGGTGCTGTGTTTTGGGTGTATGCCTAGAATGGTGCTGGTAACGCACCTGTGTTGTGGCGAGGGCTCGGCAGTGCTTGCGCATCACAGGGCAGGGAAGAGACAGTGCAGGACAGCTGACCTGACCTGACCTGGCGGGATGCTCCTTACCCTGTGTCCTGCTCGGCAGCAGAACTGGGGCAGAGGAAGAAGGAGGGAGGCTGTCATGGCAAACACGGCTTGGGGGCTGCCAGGGCACTGGCCTGCTTCTGACAGGGGCCAGTGGTAGTTATGACAAGGGTGCAGATTTGTTTTCCTGAGAGAACTGGGTATAGGTGCTGGGTACTGGTACTGCAGAATTGGAATGTTCAGTGGAAGTTAGCCCTTTCTGGGCAGAGATAGTGGTTGTTAGCTGGAATTTGGCTATAAACATCAGTGGGTCAGGATTTTGTTCCTCAGGAAGGAGATAACCTGTATGTCCCTAAGAGAACCAACCTCTTTTCGGCACACACCGTCTTCTGGTTGTCTACAGCAGATGGTCCCTAGGCCAGTGCTGTGAGGGTTTGTTGATGAAGCTGTAGAGGAAAGGTATTGGGAACGTTCCGTTTTAGCTAGCGGTCATTCAGCCGAGAGCGCCAACATTTGTTGACAAAGTCTTGGTTCATATGAGCAGGCCAGCAGTTTTCTTCACCTCACAGGAAGGGCTCCACAGTGACTTCTAAGGGGAACTTGGGCTGCTCTGGATGCTAATTTAATTTGCAAGTGACAGCAAATGAAATGTGTTAAATGTACTGAGCTCAGAGATGGGTTTTGGTCAGGTCCTTTTGACGTGCATTCTGACATATGCAGCTCTTGGAAAAGTAGGAAATGAAAAGGTCAGTGGCCTGGCTGTTACTGGAAAAACTAAAGTGCTTCCCCGAGACCACAGTGGTGGCTCTCCCAGGCCCAGGGCAGCTGTGGGTTCTACACAGCTCCTCCCACTGCTGGTGCTCTTCAGTGCTGGGTTCAAGGAGATCTGCAGCTGTTTTGCACCAGCACGTACAGTGCAGTTCCTCCCTGTAGCTGGTGGTTTCAGCTTTGTGTGTCTGTTACAGTTGGGGTTGTTTGCTTACATCTTCTTAATGCCTCGCCTTGCTAACTAAATGGGAGTGGGAAAAATGGGTGAGCAACTAACTGCAGCTCTTTGCTCTCCTTCAGCTGCTTGGTTTTATTTTCCTGCCTGATGTTACAAGGACCCCTGTGCTTTGCGGGCCCTGGGTCATCATGCATAGACATGTCTCCTTCCACACCTTTGTCCAGAATGGTTCCTCTAAACGTGACGCAGGTAGGTGCAAAAGCACCCAAATGTTCCCATGGAAGGCTGAGATGCTGTTGGAGTTCAGCAAGCAGGTGTCAGCCGGAATGGATGTACTGGACAGCACGAAAGGTGAGTGCTGCTGAAGGACAGCTCGGCTGCTGCCTGGTTAACCATGCTTTGGTCTAGCCGGTGTTCATTGGTGTAAAAACACTACAGTGCCGTGCCTGGGAAGTGGAGTTGAATGTATTTGCTAAGCGTGGTTTTGTCTTGACTAACAGAGATATACAGGGGGCTCTGGGTCTGCCACTGAAGGGAGCGATCTGGCCTGAGACAGCCACTGCAGCTGCTGTGCCTGCAGCTCCTGTCCACAGCTGTCCCACTTGCCAGCTGGCTCCAGAAACATCTCAGTGTCCCCTCGGGAAGCTGGTGGCTCGGTGTTAGAGGCCCACATGATGTCCCTGTAACTTTTACTTCAGCTTCTCTGAATTCATTCCTGTCAGAAAAGGGGTCTCCTGCAGAAGACAGAGCACTGCCAAAGCACAGTTCACTGAACTGCCAGGAGCTATGAGCCGGAGCTTTATGCGTTGTCACTCTTGGTGGATAGCCTTAGTGTCCCACCAAGCCCTGCCGCTTCCCTATAGAGCTTGGAGGCATCAGCTATCCAGGGCTCACGGCTGCACTCAGTATCCCTGCTCATACAGCTGAAAGGTGGCAGGATGGGATAATTTATTACGTAGCAAAATGAGAGCGTAATTTCCTTGTCTTTAATGTAGTTCAAAGTACCGCAGTAAATACAACCTCTATACTGCTTTCTTCTCCGAGTCTGAATTCTCTCACAATTGTCTTGGGTTCAGTTTTAAGAGTTATTTTTCTCCTTCCCAGTAGGTGGTGCAGTGCTGTGTTTTGGCTTCGGTCTGAAAGCAATTCTGATAACACACCAGTGTTTTAGTTGTTGCTCAGTAGCGCTTATCCTGATCAAGGGCTTTTCAGTCTCATGCTCTGCCAGTGAGGAGGGGCACAAGAAGCCGGGAGGAAGCAGAGACAGGACACCTGACCCAAACTAGCCAAAGGGGTTTTCCATACCACAGCACATCATGCCCAGTATGTAAACTGGAGGGAGTCACCTGGAAGGCCAGATCACTGCTCGAGTCAGGCTGGGTATCGGTCAGCAGGTGGTGAGCAACTGTATTGTGCATCACTTGTGTTTATTAGGTTTTTTTTTTTTTCCCTTCCCTTTTCAGTTTTATTTTCTCTCCCCTTGTTATTTCCCTTATCATTATCATTATTGGTGGTAGCAGTGGTGGTTTTGTATTATAGCTTAGTTACTGGGCTGTTCTTGTCTCAACCTGTGGGGTTTACATTCTTTTGATTCTCCTCCCCATCCTGCCAGAAGCAGGGCAGGGGGAGAGAAGAGAGAAGAGGGGGAGTGAGCAGGCAGCTGCGTGGTTCTGAGTTACCAGCTGGGCTTGAACCATGACAGCAATGTGTGTGCACACACATAGAGTCCTTCAGTAGTGGCAACCTTGCACAAGCCTGGTTTAGGTACCTCTGGGACAGCTTGTTCCTACAGCCAGGTTCCAGGGCCAGTATTTAAGAGTTAGCCTATATTTTGTTGACTTAAACCAACCTTTTCGTTACTGAGTGAGAATGTGCTGCTGGGACCATTGGGACTTTGAATTTGCAAGTCTTTTTTTTTTTTAAATACATTATGTTATTGCCCAAGCAGAATACTTGTGAAACATTGGAAGGTCATCATATTTAAGCCTATTTGTCTAAGCACCTTAAGATTTTGGTTTGAATAATGGGTGACCTCCATAGGAAGTAGATACCACTTATATACTGCTGCTAGTAGTAAATACAATGGAATTTGAAGTAAAAAATAATCTGGACAATGGCTACAGCAAGATATTTATTTATTGCGTTAAACAACAGTAACTTTGGGTGTACTTGGGCAGTACTTAGGGAGCATACTTAATTCAGTAAGTTATTCCTGCAGGTTGGTACATGCTGGGGAGAGGAAAAAACAGCAGGCTTTCCATCTACTGGACTCTCTTTTAAAGGGAGCTGTATGCAGAGTTTTGAGACCTACCTCTTTTCTATTAGCTGTTTCCAGAAATGCAGGCATAACAAACACTAGAGAAGGTAATATAAAGTGAAAAATTGACAATTTAGGGTGACTTCCTCATTTGCTCTCAACACCTACGTATCTGATGCAATTTTCGAGTGTAAAGGGTGTCTTCTCTGTTTTCAACCTGTACAACGGAACTCTAAATTCCTTCCTCTTTGTACTGAAATACAACATGAATGACAGTGGAACTATAAACTACATTTTAAACCTATTTTATTTCAACAGAACCTGTGTTTTGTGAAGTTGAATGATAAAATCTTCAGCTGTGCTATCTCTTCAGACCACGTGAACACTTCAGGGAGTGGTGGGTAGCTGGAGAGCAGCACACTTCCAGCACTGCAGTATACTCTGGTGGTTCATCACTATAAAGCCACAGCTTCTCCGGGCAACCTAAGCCAGTGTTCCACCACCCCCATAGCAAAGAACTTCTAATGTCTAATCTAAATCTCCCCTATTTCAGTTTAAAGCCATTCCCCCTTGTCCTATCCCTTCATGCCCTTGTAAAAGGTCCCTCTCCAGCTTTCTTGTAGGCCCTTTTAGGTACTGGAAGCTGCTTTAACATTTCCCTGGAGTCTTCTCTTCTCCAGGCTGAACAAGCCCAACTCTCTCAGCCTGTCTCCATAGAAGAGGTGCTCCAGCCCTCTGCTCATCTTTGTGGCCTCCTCTGGACTCACTCCAATTGTTTTCAGCGAGACAAGCAATTTCAGGGTTTTTCCTTTATTGTGAGTGAAGAACTGTGTTTCCTTTTATTGCAGCATGCAAGACCCTTAAGAGTGTCAACTGTTTGATCCCAGGCAATTTTTGATATGTAGCCATGTGGTTATGCCCTTACCCATACTATACTTTGTTATTACTGGTGTGCACACTGTACCTTTTCACTTCAGCACTGAGGTAGCGGAACAAAGCGTGCTTGTTGGCTGTGTAAACTCTCTATAGAGAACAAGTGCTTAGTCAACACCCCCTTTGACCTTTTGCTTTCCATCCACTAGAAAGCCCATTGTGGTAGATTCTTCTTCATTCTCTCAACATGACCTTCTGTCCTGTGAATTTCAAACCCAGAGCTTCCCCCAGTGCAGGCATGGCCCAATGCAGGTAACAAATGCTGACCTGATGTTTGGGATCTGTGTAACTACTCTTCCCCTTTATTAAAAGGCAATGATTCTCTGCTTCAAACTTCAAGCCTGCATAAAAGACATATCCCACATAAAAGGCTTAAGGAGAAGTCAGTAACCTCTTGGCAGGAAACAGCAGAAGCACAATCAAAGCCAGCAAAAGCTCTGATGAGCAGGATTTATAAGACAGGCAACCTGATCGCGATGAAATGGTTTTATATGAATACTGGTGGTAAGGGAAAAAAACGCCAACCAGCCAACCCACCAAATCACATGGATTAAATAGCAGTAACATATCCTCGACTTGGCAGAACTGAGGTAGTTATTTTGACTCTTGACACCAAGGCAAAAACCCGGTGGAAGTGACAGTAAACTACATCAGTATGGAATATCTGTTGCATGGCTGTAGTTAGAATAAAGTTAAAAATGAGGCCTTAAACTCATCTCCTCCGCTTGAGCAATGATATTTCGACTTTTAGATGCTGTAAGAAATTACTTCCATGAGTCAGAGCTTTAGGAGCAACATTCTTGGCAAAGTCCTGAATTATGGAGGCAACCTGCTTCAAGAGTCAACTGCCGCAGTCCATGCAACACGCACACCCCAGATCCTTGTTTGAGCAAGAAATCCAAAATAACCTGCTAGAAGATAACAATTTAAAAGGAAATTAAACTAAAGCCTTTACAAGTAGCACAATATTCTTAAATCATTTAAGTTCAGGCTAAAAGGAGTGCCAGAGTCAGCAAGGTCAATAACAAGTAGCATAGTTAGATGAGGCTGAGTTAGGCTGTTTGTTAGAAGAAAATACACCCTTCTTTCAAGAAGACATGTCTGAACAAGAGCAAAAAGGTGGATAATCATAATTTAAATGTAAAAAAAAAAAGAAAAAAAAAATCAGAAGTAAAAAATACCTCTGAAGAGTAACTAACTAATGGCCCAAAGGCAAGTATCTTGTTCAAGAACACCGAACACACTTGCCCACCTGCCAAGGAGATGACACCCCAGCAGATGGACTGAAAGGCTGGGAATGCAGCTGGTGAAAGAGGTTCTTATGTCTGAGCTATTCTTCATGAGAGTTAAGTACAGCTCAAATGTATAGGTGTGTGTGTACATGAACAGAAGAGACTTAGCATCTGATAAAAAGGCAAATATCCCAGCTATTAACTGTGATGTATAACCAAATTTATTTCCAGGAAAAGCTTTCAAATCTGAGCAGTTTTCATTAGGAATTTAGGAAGACTGGGGAGATCCATAGAACTACTAACAATAGATTGGGCAGCTTCATCAGTATGCACCATAACAAAGGACAGAAATAGCAGAGATGGTCATAGAGAAGCTGCGGCTGCCCCATCCCTGGCAGTGTTCAAGGCCAGGCTGGATGGGGCTTTGAGCAACCTGCTCTAGTGGAAGGCGGCCCTGCCCATGGGAGGGGGGTTGGCGCTGGATGGTCTTTAAGGTCCCTTCCTTTAAGGTCCAAACCAGTCTGTGATTCTACAATTCTTTACAGTGGCAGAAGCAGTGCCTTTTGTGGAGACAAGTCTCAGATGTGAGGGAATATTTGGAGAAGCAAACAAGTACAGCAAGGACCGCAGTGGAAACCAGGCAATGCACTTGGACTTCCAATACTTGGCACAGCTCTAGACAAGGCTCAGGGGTAGAACCTACATTGTTCACTTGTCTGAAGATACCCATTTTATAAAAGCTGAAAAATTTTATTTAAATAAGCCCTCTTCCTCCCCCAGACCATCTTTGAAGAGTCTCAGGGAACATCACAGTGTATTGTAAAACAATTCTACGTGCTACTTTTAGAAAAAAAGTATATGTAAAGGAAAACTGAACCCCAAAAAAGTTCTCCTAAGTTAGGGGAAATTGCCAAATGTTAGGGAATATGCCAAAGGTGGCAAACAGAACACTCAGCATTATTAGGAAACTGGGAGGGAACTGTGCATTAGTAACAAATAGGACCCCACACCATATGACAGAATGGGGAGCACTTGATGACGTCACTAGACAACCTAATTTTTAATGCAGAACCCCGTATTTCTCACACTGCACCAGCTGAACCATGGTAGGTAAATTTTTGGAGACAGAAGGCAGAAATCAAAGCAGGCAGCTACAGGCCCAGCAGAGCACCTGCCCTCCCATGGCCTGAGCTGCCCCCACCTTGCTTCCAGTACTCAGCCTGTGCAGCTTCCACCAGTAACACACCACTCACCAAGACAAGCCTGTGGCAGCACCTTCTCAGGGCATTTCACTTGAACAATACACTTCAACTCAAATTTCACATCTTTTAATTTTCATTTTTGATTCTTTTTGCAAACAAATACAATGAGCTCAGTAGATCCAGTCAGAAGACATGAATATGAGGTTAAAGAAAAACTCAGAGTCCAATATATTAAGCATACTTATTTACTTAATCTATACAGAATCGAGTAGATAAAATTTCAGATTCACATTAGTGAAAAATCTCTACAAAATGTTCTTGAAAAGCAAAACAAAGACTGCCTGTTCATTTATCATTTTTCCTCATGAAAGCAGACATGGGTTGTAAAAATAAAGCAGTGTGTTTAGCACAAACTAGATTTCTGCATCACTTTTTTCACAGTTATTTCCATCTACAGTCCAAAGAGGTAGATTTTCTGCAACACCTGAGAATTGAACTGTAATGTAACCAGGTGTAATGAAAGGAAGGACAAAACATCAGAGATACAGCCCTAACTTACTTGTGTACGTATACACACATTTGGGTCTTGAATCATCCAATTTAGCTTTCTGCAGTTTAATCATGGTGAAACTGTCATGTGGGCCGCAGAGTTTTGACAATTAGACATACTTATTTCTGGCCACATCAGTTTAACAGCCCAGGTTAAACAGTTTCTGGTGGTGGGAGAAAGGCATTCATACAAGTTTACTTAAAAACCCTACTGGAGCCCATCTGGCTGCAGACTGGCAGTGCAGTAGCCTGCTGTATGGCAGATCAGTTAGAGTGCTGAGCTTATCCCGTAGATGAGTGTTTTTTCAATTTTTCTTTATTTTTTTAACACCACTCTCTAAGCAATGCATGAAACTCTACTGACTGGTTTCAGGAAGCGACGAGTAGCTCACCTTGGCCAGATTATGATATGGGTATGTTAAGTGTAGGAAAGAGAAAAGGGTATCCCCATTTTAAAAGCCTTTCATCACTTGGGGCGTTCTGCTTCATTTACATATTAAGTCAGTAAGAAATATATTTGTATTGCTGTTCTATACATCTGTCGTGTCTCTAAAAGCCCTTTAAAATATTCTTGCAGCAGGGTCCAAAAATTCACTCTTGTCTCCATATAGAACGAGCACTATAGAAAGAATTGTTAAAGATACAAATGTCCAAATAATAGATTGTAAAAATAGAAAACTGCATGTCCTACCTTGCCACGGGTATGATGCATCAGATACAAAGTTTTTCACTTTTCCTCAGGAAAATTACTTCATGCTTAGTGTTAGCTGAAAACCAGTTCTCACAACTATTTTTTTTTAAACAGTCTGATTCTGTAAAGCGAGTCACTTGAAAAGCAATTCTGAAATACTTCTTTCCAGTCTTTTTTTATGCCGTATGGTTAGCATGATTAACATTTCAAAGCTCCAAGTCTAATGTGACTGACTGCTCACTGCTACCTTCTTTTCATTCCTGCATTGTGCTTGGACCACAAACACAAACCCCGCACAAATCTAGAAGAAAGATGGACAGCTTTCCATTTGCTCCACCATTTAAGAAATATCAGTTTTGCACAGTTCCTCTTAGTGGTATGAGCCAAAACACATCTGTTAGGCCTTACATAATCTTTCAGAGACAGCTACAATATTTCAATGTACGTTACTACAGGGAAAGGATCAGGAGCTCAGTGCAGCCTGAACATTCAAGTAATTTAGCCACTAAACGGTCAAGGGCAACGAGGGTGGGAAGCTCATTGAGAGATGTGCTTGATTCAGAAATCCTCTCCCAAGTAAGTGCAAAGAACTTGAAGTACCAGAAAAGGCTACACATGTTCATATTTCCTAAAATGACAGCAACCAAAACTAGAAAGTAAATACATGGGAACTAAAGCTAAGGGTAGCCTGCAGTTATTTCACACATTGCCTTGCCAAAAATTAAATGTTGGTCCTAGTCTCTTTCAGGAACAAAAGTCAAAATGTGACTATCAAATTTTCTAGGAAAATTTTTTATGGTTAACAAGGGAGCTTCTCTTGTGGTATGTTAGAGTAAGAATTTGAAGTACCATCTTTACCAGATAACCTAACTGGGAAGGCACTCTGCTAACTGGTACAGCTTTGAGGTTGAGCGTGCAAGAAATTCCGTGTTGTACTTCAAGAAAAGAATTTGAATCTACATGTTCAATTATAACCAGTACATGCTTAACTTAAATACATTGCATACAAGGCTGTTAGAGAAAGCCTATATGCTACAGACTCGTGTCTTCCATGCCTCCAGCAGGAAATGTCTATTTTCCAGCCCTTCAGATAATCCAGAGATTTGTCTAGACAGCAATGGATTCCTCTCATCAGGATAACCATGTGATGGACACACTGCAGCTAAGAGGGAAGAACATGACTAACACCCGTGCAACAGGCTACACAACGGCAAAATCTCACTCAGTAATGTTGCTGTGCATTTTCTCACATATTTATATTTAACACGTTCACAGATAGAGCAAATAGTCCAAACCAGCCTTTACAACACAACCCTGAGAAGTCTGCAAAAAGTTGTACACCCTGTTTCACCAGCTGCAAATTAATGTATTTCAAAGCTGTTTTTTCATACCACAAAGTACGTAAAACCCTTTAAACATTTCTTTTACTATATCCTGGACCTTTAGTTTTCCATTCATATATATGAAAACATACTAGAGGGGAAAGCTGACATTTTTTTACTGGCCGTTAGATATCCTAATGCAGATAAATTTATTGGGAAAATTGGTATTCTTTAGTATATTGAGTGGCAAATCAATGAACAAAACCAGAATGCTGTTCTTTAAACCAAAAAGTGACCTGCTGTCACTATCTTCCCCAGAACAATGTTGTATCTGTACACGGTCTTCCACGACAGTGATTTGTGTTGTGGGGAGGAAACGCACATGCATCCTTCTATGGAAAAATATTTTCTTTTAAAAAAATGAGGCAGATGTGCAACACAGTTGTGGAAAATTTATAGTTTAAGCTATTTAAAGCTGCTATGCAGCTTCCTGTACCACATAAGTCCAGTAGTTCTAAGAAAATACAGATATGGTAGAAAAAGTAAGAAAATTTTCACCACAAAACCAAATAGTTACCACCAACAGAGAAAGTTATACACAAAATATATCTCTCAATACAGTGTTTACACTTCATTTTAGTCTACAGATTCAGTGCCAGGAACAGGACTTGTTAAGACAGTCTTTGCGGAACTATTTGCCACAAGTGATTCCACATCGGGTTGGATTCCTGGTTCCGTGTCAGTGGGAGTTCTCAGCTCCTCGTGGGAATTGAGTGTGCAGGACTGCAACACCTGCACACCTAGATCCACATCTGCTTCTCTGAGAGAAACCTGCTCCTTCAGGACTTCCACCTTCTCATTCAGCTCGTTCCTTTCTGTCTGAAGGGCCCTGCATAGCTTTTCCAAGCGCTCCAGTTTTATTTGAAAGCCCTTGTATTCTTTATCTCTTACTGTTTTCTGAAGGACGAAAGACAAAAAGCTCTGTGGTCACACTGATTTTATTTTCTTTTTCCTTAAGTTAAAAGAGCAACTACTATTTAATCCTGAATATTAAGTTCTAATTAATCCAGTAGGTCAAATTCCAGAGCAAATTTCCTTAGAATGCTTGACCACTACAGATGGCTTGTCTAAGCTGGAGTGGCAACACACACCTTTAGCAACAAACAATGAGACCTATATAACTGCATAATGCTAATTGTAAGTGAGGGCTGAGTATCAGTAAGGATCCTGATATGAGGCATTTACAACCCAAATAATGGCAATTATAGGGAGCAGAAGGGCATAAATGGGGGAAATCTACAATCCAGGTCCAGGTCAGCAAGTACCATAGTCCTGGCTCTCCTAACTAGCTCCTTAAAAGAACACAGAAAGATAAGCAGTGCCATAGCAAACCTATAGGATTTAACATGGCCTAGCAAGGTCATACCTCATATACTTAAACTAGACCTTAGACAGTGCAGGCAGAACTGTATGCCTATGGTTTCTGTAAAAAACTGTTTCAGCTCCTCTTTTACTAGACTACAATTAGGTAGGTAATGGCACCTCATGACCTCACAAGTAGAAGCAGTGTAGAAAAGTAACTGACTCCTTACACGTGTTACGTCCTTCATGTCTGTCTTGGATATTTAAAATTGATTTCTATCACAGCACTGACTGAACTTTGCTCATTATATTAAAATAGAGTCAATTCGTTCAGCTTGCATGATTTTATACACATTATCCCACCAATTAAAAAGTAAGCAAGGAAAGATGAGGCTGATTTTGTCATGAGTTTTGATTTATAAATCGGCTTTTGGTTTTTCATGTCTAAGACCAGCAGTACCATTTACAGAATAGAAACACAAATCATATAGCACACAAATCAAGAGGCAGCTACTGTGCAGTATTTCCAGTCCTTTAAAACTGCAAAATTGTACGAAGTTCTCTAGGACACAGACTCTAGTTTAGCCTTACTGCTGCTTGAATGGTAGTTACCTCTTCAGCCATTTGCAGAAGAGCCTTGTTGTTGTTTTCCCATTTTGTACGCCACACTATGGTTTCCTTTTCCAGTTTCTTAATCTTCTTTGTCATCTGGAAGAGACAAATAGAAGACTTAATTTTGTGGCTTGTGTTGCAATGTAGGTAGGTTTGCATGAGTAATATGACTTCTTATTGTTACCTTCCAAGTCCAGTTTGAACAAGTTATTTTACAGGGAAGTTTTCTGCACAAAATCAATCCCACAAATACAAATTCTGCATTCAAGGAAAACAAGATTGATCCTTAAAAGAAACAGACTTAGCAACTTTCAAGTACAACTAATAAAGGGCTCCAGGGAAAGAAGTTTTAAAAAAGCACAGCCAAGACAACTGAGAAGTATTTTATGTCTTTAATAAAACACTCGAATTAGGATTTAGGTATTATGCAAGTATATTAAAAAACATTAAAAAACCTCCAAAAACATTTCTCTTCCATAATATGACAAATTCTTAAGCCCTACCTTATGGTCCAAATTAAATGTGAAAATATTTCATGTATTTTCAGAAGGAACACACTGTTATAAACTCTAAAATGCATCCCAGTAACAGCATGCATTTTTATATTACTTTTTATGAAACTACATAATCCTTGAAGTACCTTCTCCATTTCTTGCCTGAAGGTTGTAAAGAGTTCATTACTTTTTGCCATGGTGGTCTGGAATTCTTCAAACTTATCCATGTAAAGAGAAAGCTGTTGGAAAAAGAGGCAGGACTATTAATCTGAACAGCTGTATACAAATACAAAAATATTATAGTACAAGGCAGAATTAAACTCAAAATATTAGAGAATTAAAATCTTTTTTTATACTATCCTATGATTTCCATTTGAGAAGCATGCAGAACTTGTCTGAAAACCTGCTATTGAAATTGAATATAAAGGAGAGTTCTATGCTTATAGAACACCAACATATTCTTAAGTAGAAAGGGTATTATTTCTAATAAAATGCTAGAAGACAACACAGTTCATCACTATCTCATTTTTGTTTCCCTACTGAAAAGGAAAAAAAAAATCTGGACATATACAGGAAATTCAGTACATGGTTAGTGAAACCAAACTCAGAAAACCTCTCCATAACCAGCCAAAGCTAACAACCAAGGCTGGGACAAAATAAACATGATTCATTCCAGAAATCAAATACACATTCACAATTATGAAATTTGCCCACTGAGCAAAAAGAATGGGTAGAGAATACTGACAAGGAATTCATTTAATAGCAAAAAGCATTACATTTTAACAAGTGAAGAATATTAATCTATAATGACAGAAAATTTTCTTGCCCTACATCACAAGGTCAATAATCAAGAAGGAACTGCAAAATATGCTCATTAACATAACCTGTTTTTTAAAAAAACAAACCCAAAAACCTTATGGTTCTTACTAAAACAACCTATAATATCAGTGTGTGATTTGATGTTCTAAGAATACATGACCATCTTCCTAGTCCAACTGAAGAATAATCAGTTCTCTCAGTTCTTACATTGGAGGTTAAAGGACAATACAGTTCAGAACACAAATATTTTATTTTGCTGGAGTATTAGAGGAAATTTCATAACAGGAATTAGCTTGGCTTGCCAACAGTACATGAGGACTCTGCCATTATTGTGACTGAACCTTCTAGCTCATCTTATTCTACAAAAGAATCTGTCAGCCCCAGGAAACCAAAAACTATACACAGTTACCATTAAAACGCGTAACAAAAAGGCAGGGGTGTTTTGAATAAAGGGTAATCAACAACAACAAAAAAAAAGTCATAGAAGACTAAGCATGGCAAAAAAACCATTTGGGATAACTTGGCTATTAATGTATTGAAGTCCAGTGGAGAGGTGTGTGTATGATTACATTTAACTACACAAATACGCACATACTTTAAATAGAACAGTTGGAGAGCCTGGAAAAGAATTAGGTACAGTAAGTGTGGAAAAAGGAATGAAACAGAGCTTGCAAGGAGACTTAATACAAAGCCTCACAAAACTGAAGCAATAAGAGGTATACAATAAAAGGAATAGCTACTGCTTCTCAGATGCTATGTTAGCTGAACCAACCATTTCCCTCTGGCTTATGTGCTGAGCTTGCATTTGGCCAATGACTGCAGGTGATCCAGAACCAAAGCACAAAAACTGGAGGCTATTTCTCCACTCACAGATAAAATTTTGCTGTAGCATTTACAGCCAGAAAACAATTTGAAGATAGCAGGTTTTTGTGGACAGAGACACTCAGGTTACTAAATCCGAGTAACTATAGAGATAAACGTGACATTGCTTGGTCCCAGTCCTCTACGACAGGATGAGATGGAAACAGTAAGGAACAAATTCTAAAACCTGCCTGGGTAAAAATCCCCCCCCAACTCTCTATAGTCACAAGGGCCTCTCTGGTCCTGAAGAGATATAGATGTTTATACATATTATACACACACACACACATATACATGTATATAAATTTGTATATACATGTATATATTTGCTTTTAAACATATATGTACACACACACATGTATATATATTTTATGTGTGTGTATATATATACACACACATACATATATACACACACACATATATACACACACACATTAAAACCAAACATGATTCATTCCAGCAAAATAAAATTGTGGATGAGAAAACAACAGTTTCAGAGAAGCCAAGGAATGGTAAAGTAGCCGCCACAATGAATAGATTCTTAAACTTTCATATATTCTGGTCTTTTTAATAGTAACGCTATTAGTTTAAAAGTATACTAATTCCAGCAATTCAATGTTTAGCACCTTCCAGCTACAGTACCCTCCATAAGCATTAAACAGCAAGTACAAAAATGTCTTTACAATTTATATTTCACACTTCACTACTGAAGAGTTAAGTACTGGAAATTAAAGACAAATAAAAAATACCAAATACTTTTCACAAGTAGTGTATAACATCTGAATGATATATATCTGCATGAATGATAACGTAGTTTTTCTCTATGTTGCATTATGTTCACTACAATCACAAATCTTTTGGTGTTTTCTTTTTAGAACAACTGTATTGAAAACCACTCCATTAAAAAAAAGATACCTGCTGCTTCAGCTGAGCTTCCTGTTGCTTCATCTGTTCACATTTGTGTCTGGACTCAGTAGCTTCTTTTAGCAACTAAAAAAAAAAACAACCCAATGCAAAAAGCCTTATAAAGAAGAAAGTACTCCTATGAATGGCTTGATCTATGAGGAAAAAGGAACAAACAACATCGCCTAATGGCCATTCAACCACGTTTTCTCACATGGGCTTTTTAATTACTATACTTTCACATATACGATTTAAAACATGTGCTGGCATGCAGAAATTTTTATTGAGACATTTTTCTAATTGGTAGCATGAGTCAACGTTTCTATTTCTGCAGCAAGTTTGAACTGCTAAATTTATGACTAGTTCATTAACGAACTGTATGCAAGTTATAACTGTTTTGTAACCTCTCCAATCTATTTTCCACCTCCATTTCTCCAGTCACTAATATTGCCTTTACAATAGCCTTTGCAGACTAGTTCAAACCAATTTTGCTTCAACTTGACACCATTTTGTAGGTTCATCTTTGAAGAGATTTTCATCAGCTTATGATTCCAAAATTATGTTTTAAAAATACAGACCAAACCCACACTGGATGATCATTTTAAGATAATACAGGAAAAGCAAGGCTTTGCCTAGAAGTTACAGATACATAAGGAACATGAAAAAAACCCCAACACTTCACCTAAGTATTATTTTATTAATTTGAAGCAAACTTCTTGGAAGACTGCAAGTAAATTGTTGATTATGAACATACAAATAAAACATCAGCCATAGTTCTGAAAACAGACAAAAGACCATATGCTTTATTCTGCACTTGTTATTTCTTGTAGCATAAAACCAGAAGTTACAACTCCTGACCACAAGAGTACCTTTGGTGTTTCAGCTCAAGACATTTCCCAGTCAAGGAAAAATCTAAATAATATCCAGCCCATTTGCTGAGAAAATGCAAACAATAACATTACTTGCCTGTAAATATGGACATTAATATTGAACGCATCACACATACACAAAACTTAAATCTCAGTCTCGCTCTTGAAATCTATCCTAACTTTCAAAAGACAGTCCCCTCAATTTGCCGTATCTACTTCAACTCATGAAAAATATGGTTTGGTGGGTTTTGTTATTTCTCTTTATATAGAATTCACTTACAAACTCCCTTTCTCGCTGATGTTTTTCCTCCGCTTCTTTAATAAGTTGGGTAGTTTGCTGAAGTTTGGCATCCACAAGTTGCTGCTGCAGTTCTTTATGTTTGAACACTTTATCAATATGCTGAAGAAAGGAAATCGTATCAGTCAAATATAAACGGTGCACGGGTCAATTAAGGTAAATGTACGTGTATAGGGAGATGCATATTGTTTAGAAGTTTCATGCAAAAGAAACAGTGGCAAAGGCTGCTTTACACGCCTCTTCTCCTCTGTGTCCATGCATTGTAACTACACTTTGTCTTTCACAGAAGCCAGATGCATATTGTATTAAACTGGTACAATGCTGTCAGTCACTTCACACCAGACATTCAAAAATCCTGTAAAGAGTAGTCTCCATCCTTTCTTCTAAAGTTGGTGTATTATCTCTAACCCTTACTGTAGTTGTTACTTCTAAAAGCTCTGGTCCTCATCGTTAAAAAAGCTCAAAACGAGCAAAGTTTGCAACAACAGTTTATTTAGCTGATGAAATTCCACAAATCACTGAATTTTGCAGTCTTACTTACATCTGTAAGTAGCATGAGACATCTTACCACCTTTTCTCTTTCCCACATTATCTCATGAAGGTGGAAAGTAGCCTACAGAGAGCTTTCTAACTGATCCAAGTTTAAAACAAACCACCCTCCCCGCCGCCAAGAAAAAAAAACTCCAACTGAATAATTACATTCCAAACCTCCTGTGCCAATTAAAAACTAGCAAACTAATCTTAGCTGTAGAACTCCTTGAAGGTCAGTTCTCTCTTTGACAAGAACTGTCTGTTTTCCACTACTGTAGCTTAGACTGGCTAGCTCACATACCAGTGCCAATTAAAGCTGCCTCAGTTAGTCCTATAATACAGCCATTTTCATGACACTGATTCAAACATATTCTTAAAGCATGATAGCTTACTTTGATTCTGTGCCAACAAGAGCAGCTACATACACAAAGGAGCTTCCCAAAAAAACCCAACCTTAATGAATCAAAGTAAGATAGAGAATAACTCTTATGACGGTAAATTTCTAATTTAGAAGAACTTCAAATATGAACACATATTTATGTTGGAAATAACCTTTGGAAGCCTTTTAGTCCACTCAAAGCCCAGTCAGCTTCAATGTCTG
This sequence comes from Strigops habroptila, assembly GCF_004027225.2. Taxonomy (NCBI): domain Eukaryota; kingdom Metazoa; phylum Chordata; class Aves; order Psittaciformes; family Psittacidae; genus Strigops; species Strigops habroptila. The sequence continues at coordinate 45,792,439 of NC_044278.2, forward strand.
ATCAGGTTGCTCACATCTGGGCCAGCTGAGTTCTGAATACCTCTAAAGAGAGAGATTTCCCAATCTCTAGACTACTTATTTCTGTTTGACCACTTTCACCATGAAAAGTTTTTTTTCAGTGTATCTTGAATTTAGATATGCAAAGCCAGACAGAAAAGGCAGATAGTGGGCTCAACAGCTACTGAATTTTTCACAGTAGTGAAGTAAAAGGAAAAATTTATATATATGATGGCTGTAAAGTATTAGAGGCTTTTGTCCCCTATAAATAATTATCTGATCTTTACAGTCAAGGAACTAACAATCCCATTAGAAGCATAATGCAAGCACCTCTTCTCGCAGTGCATACTGCTCAATGAGTTTCTTCAGTTTTTCACCCAGTTCAATATTTTCTTGACGGAGCTTGGCATTATGTATACCATGCTGTTCCAGTTGAGCCTGAATTTCATTCAGTGTAATCTGGAAGTGTGCAGTTGCTTCTTTCCGTCTTTCCTCTTCCTCACGTGCTTGCTGCATGTTTTCTTCCTTTTATGAGAGAATATTAACGTGTTCAAGCTAAACCATGCACCTTCTTAATATTTTTGAGTCAGAAACAATGGTAGTATTACACTTCTGTACAGTTTCAAGTTCTAGAGTACGAGAGTTAATATAAGCCATAATCATAATATGCTGTGCTGACTATCCATATGAAGTGTGTACATAGAGAAATTCCAGAACTTCTACAGAATCTTGTCCTTACCACTCTGAACATTACACAGAGGCTGGTATTACAAGGTGTTACATTAATACCTTTGCAAGTGTAAACACTACCCAGATGTTAAAAACAGCATTGACACTCATTTCCTACAGTGATCACAGATAAGAATATCTTGGCTCTCTTCCATTACACTCCCATCCATTATATTCTGACAGAATTAAGCCTTTTTTGATACCACGCCATTTCATGATGCTGTTATATTTCAGCTCTTCAGCTACTTTTTTCCCCAGCAGCCACCAGCACTGCTCCCAGAAACAAATATGCCAAAATTATATACTGCAAGTAATATGAGGGGAAAAAAATAGCAAGTTAACTATACCTACATTCTTTACTTTAAAATCAGGGACACTTATGTCACATGACACTCATCTTCTGGAGGTGCAGATAACAAGCAAAGTGATAAGTAAAAAGCAGCAGCCTTGATTTTAAGCGGTAACCAATAAAGTCAGATTTCCATCACCACTGGCACTGTAATTTATATAAACTAACCTTCAAAGTCTTGTTATGACGCTGAAGCTCCCGGCAGAGAGATTCCAGTTTGCTACGTGCCAAAATGGCCTTGCTATGCTCACTCTGCAAGTGGACTTTCTCCTTCACAACTTGTGCTTGCTTCTTCTGCAGTATCTTCATCTGCTTCTGAACATTTCGACTCTCCTCCAACTAACATTAGAGAGTATATTTATTAAATAAACATAGGTGAAACTATTCTTCTAGATGAGCAGACTGAACAAACTTTTACACATTTCACATGAAAGAAAGTAAAATAATTTCATTAAGACCCCCAAGTTGATCTTAAAAAGAAACTTCCACCATCCTACAGACAATTCTAAATGTGTACGACAGAAGATGGAAATATACAAATGCCAACTTAGCCTTCGAGGATCAGGGACCATGGGCCTGCTGACCATGGGCCATTAGCCTGCATTCAGCTACACAGGTAGAACTAGCCCTGAGAAAGAAGGATGTGGCAGATACAATTAAAAGCCAACTGAAACTGGCTTTTCAACAGGTCACAATGTTTTGCACTCTTATCTGCATGCTACACACAGCTGTTTATCCAACAGGTCTCTCTCTACTATCAGAAACAAAAATCCACAGAAACGTGTACAGTTCTTTCTTGTCAGCAGGAGCTCCTACCAAAGGAAGCAGTAATTGATACAAGTTTGTAAAATGCTAAGGTATTTCAGAATGGAACAGATACAACTAGCAGCCCTGACAAATCAAGTACTATTAAAGCTGCACAGCTCACTTTGATGACTTAAGGAGTTCTGTAGACTCAACTGTTTGAAGCAAATTTTTTGTTGTACTTCTTTTAGGCTGCTTAGACTGTAGATGACAGCGTTAAACTATGTATATGGTCCTGACTTCAAAATCTATTCTATGAGTATCCAGTGAATAGAAGTTTCTTGCGTTTATATCTAGTTGAAAGTAAGTTCCATTACACAGGATTTTTGGGCTCCCCAAGAAACCATATTATTTAGTCTGTTCTGTTGTAAAGAAGGTAACAATGTCAAGGGTAACACTGCTCCTTATTAGATAGTGCCTCAGCCTCAGGGCACCACAGGAAAAGAAGGCTGGCAACAAAGAGCACTACCATGACAGAAGAATAATACAATGCTGGTTTTCTGAAAGAGCTCAAAATAATGCTGAAGAACAGAAGAAAGAATAAATACAATTAAGCACCTCCATGACAACAGTAAATTAAATGTATATTTAATCTAGTTTGGAGAAAAGGAATGTTAAGGGAGTATTTTGATATCCAAACATAAAAAGCCCTTTTCTTAGGCGGCCAGAAAAAACACTTCAAGCGGCTGTGCTGTTTGCATACCTATGAAACTTCAGGCCTGTAAAAGTATGCCAGTGTGAGACCTATCACCATGGATGCAAACCTTCCTGCATCACAAATTGATCTCCTGATAGATTCCAAATTAGGAAAAAAAAAAAATAATTGTGGAAGATCTTTTGCCAGGAGAGAGGCATTCCTACCTTTATTGTACAGTCCTTTTCATGAGACACCACTGAAAAACCTGACAGTGAGCTTTAAAGATGATGAATCTTTAAAAAAAGAAAAAAAGCATTGTAGGTGCACTGTCATAAACAGTTCAAACCTCTGCTGGCATTAAAGCTGACACCTGTGCCAGTGGTTTATCACCACTATCATGAAGAAAAGAACGCATCTTAAAAGGAACACAACCTAAACTTTCTGAGGGAAACAGAGTACCTCTAAGACTCATTCAGCTAAAACAGCTATTGCTACACCTGGACAAGCTCCCACCCAACTTCCCAACAGTTCTGAGCATCCTGGGAAAAGCAACTGGTTTTCTAGGAGGGTGACTATTTATGGACTGTGAATGCTTCTGCTACCTATGGACTATGGATCCTCTCCTGGGAGGGGAAAAAAACAATGTGAACACGTTTCTCTCCTGATTGCCTTCAACAAGAAAACTCAAAATTAAGATGGTGCAGATCTTTTTTTTTTTTTCTGCAGAAGCAAGGAATTCATGTGAACCTCACCCCTCATGCAGGCCATCATCATCACTGTGACTTGACATGGGAGCTGTTCGCTCAAATAGAAAAGGCATCACATGCACAAGCAATTGCTCATAAGAACTAATTTACTGCATTTTTCTCTCACAATATCAAAACTCATTTTTAGGTGAGCTCCTCATCCTCGAGTTCACTATGAAAGTATTATTGTATCTCATTTAAATGAAAGTGACTTCTTATAGAAGCTGCTGGTTTTGAAGGAAATTCACTCATGTGAACAAGAACATGCATGTGAGAGAGCAGAGAAAAAGCAAAAATGTAATAGATCTCCAAGAAGGATTTAGGATTTCCTAAACAGAACTAATCTAAGTCTATTCTTAAGTAAGTAGTATTGCCTTTGTGAGTAAAAAGACTACCTGCTAGCTCATCCTCAAAGCTCTGGAGACATCATTAATCTCAAAGGAAAAATAAATTTATTTCAGAAGAGCTATGCTCCATGTGGTGCAGCCATTATGTCATTTTCAAAACCACCTTTGTATATAACACACATGACATCTACAGAAGGAAAAAATCTCATGCTTTTGTCAAACTACTCAGTTATCTCATTTTACATTCATTTTGTAACTGCAAATACAGTGAGAAAGCATGCACACAATATTTCCAGTCTTTCCATTCTTGTCTGTTCCTGTCTTAAGATGAACAAGTCAGGCATTTTTGTCTCCAGGCACATTCTGAAAAGTGAACTCATGAGTCATGTGTGTGTCCCCCCAGTTTTGTCATCATTTCTCCTACTAGGGGTAGGAATGTACTTTATGATCAATCACTGCTAACATTTTGACTTTTTGGTTTGTTACTGAAGAAATGTTACTTTTCTATCCATTCTTTTGCACAATCAGAAAGCACAAAGCAAAATTAAACCTGCATCTTTCTAACTTCTCCTGCCGCCCCCAAATCACTAAAGAGTTAAGTATAACTTCAACTTTTTCCAAATCTCACTATCACAGTATGTTCTTTCCCTTTATCCTAAAGGGTATAAATTAAAAAATGCTAACACAAAAGCATTATCAACAGACAAAAACTAAGAAAATAGTTACTCCCAAAAGAAACTCTTAGCTTTTGTGATAATCCTAATGTTATGCTTCAACGCCAAGTTATCAAAAAGTTATCATCACCTATTTTTTCTTTTGATTTAGGCAGTCATGTAGAAGCAAAATGACTACACGCAAGTTTGGCTGAAGCACTACTCATAATAAGCCTGAGCTTGCTTTTTCTTCCCCTACCAACACTGTGAAATATTCAAAATTGTTACTGTCCTGTATTAAAAGTTCTTGCATTCCATAGTTAATATGAACACATGAATAACTCCTGCTATCTTTACAAATTACTTACCAGATCAGCATACTTCTTGCACAAAGCTGCCAGCTTTTCCTCTGGTGTAGAAAGTGTGTTCAAGGCTTGCATTAATAATAATACTTCTTTTCCTATGAATTGGATGAAAGACATCATATTGAGAAAAAAAAAAAAGTACTAGAAAAGAGCCTATCTTTAGAAGTAAAATACAGATCCATGAAAAATTAGCATGAGTTAAGTTGTTCTCTGCTTTGATAGCTGCATAATCCTAAAGGATGACAAATGGGAAGCCATCACAGTAAAAATTTGTCTTGCCTATGTGACATTACATAACTTGGATAAAGTTACAAAAAGCAAAAGTTACTTTAATCTTAAAACCACAAAAATATTTTTATATATATTTTTAATAGCACAGATAGAAAGAAAAATCTGAAAGAGCAAAATTTAAAAGGTTAAGTTTTTGCTAATAAAGGATATTCACACAAGTGTTTTTAATAAGGCTTTGGAATTTAAATATCAGCAGTGCTTTGGTAGCATTGAACACCACAATCCCAAATTGAAAAGTTAATCCAACAACCGGAAAGTTAAAAAAGCTGATTAGTAATTACCACATTATTATTGTTGTTATTAAAGTTCCTTTAAAAATAGCATTACCAGCTGAAGGATTCTTACATATGCATTAAGAACTGTCTTTTCCTAAGCAGAAGTGCACATTTTCTCAGAATATCTTGTTAAAGATTACAAGTTTTGGCTACAGAGTAAACCTGAGACAAAGACAGAGCAAATGCATAGCTATTTTATGAAAATATCAAAGCCATTTAAAAATCAAAATGCTGAAGAGAACATACCCAAAGTTTTCTCCTTGTGTTTTTCACTCTCTGGATCTTGTTGGCCATCAGGTGGATCGGTACGGGCTTCTTCTCTCCCAGGAGTTTCCTCACGAGACTCTTGAGAGCAGCATGTGGACCCTGGATGCTTTCTGTTCTTTGTGATATACTCAGCTTCTTCCAATGCACCTGTGCTTTCCAGGCCACAACAGTTGGACTGTGCATGCTGCAGTGGTGTGTCAGACAGTTCATCGCACTTGCTCTTCACCAGCTGATTCTGGTTATTCATTCCCATCTCCTGAGAAACCACTTCTTCCATTGCACCAACAACCAACTTCAGAAGGGAAAGGAAGAAGCAAACGGTCAATCGACTATACTTAAAATGAAAACTTCCACCTTTCTTTTGCATGGACAAGTAAAAGTAAAATCCCACCCTTATTCAAGTTGATATTCACTGTTGTTAAGGCAGATATATCAGTAACTGTAGATAGAATGAGCCTAAAGAGTGATGAAGAAAACAGCATACAACAGTCCAAAATATTAAGTACTCTTTTACAAAACAACTTTGATACCTTGTAATTGCAAAAATGTTTAAACTCTAGAAATTAAAAGTTCCCATGGAAATTTGTTCTTAAAGCTCCAAAACTAACTGGCTATCATCTCAGCACACAATCCTAAATGCAAACACTTCTCCCGTCATAGTTCTTAAAATCTCACAAATCAACACTAACTATACTAAACCTAAAACTCAGCAAGAGTTTAACTAGCTTTATGTATTACTTGAAAAATAAGGTACATAAATTGAGACAGGAGGACAACATTATTAAGATCAACTTTATTACATATTAGCTCTAGAAAAGTGGAAGATACCAGTTTTAAAATAACCTGAGACATACTGCAAGACAGAGGGGGAGAGAGGGAGGGAATTAACCTACTAGGAAGTCTAAAGAAATACAGAGAAATACACTGTTTGATAATACACCTAGGGTAAGAGTTTAAACTGCCTCAATCAGAATGCCAAATACGATTGTCAGCTCATGACTGGAGAAAATCTGTTGTTTTAACAAGAATGATAAACACAACTGGAAGCACATCCATTTTTGAAATATTAAAATTTACATCTATGAAGTCATCAAAAAAAGTAAGTATTAACTGGCTTCAGATTTGAAGTCCTGCTACCTGTGATTTTTAACAATACATTTTTTCTGCTCAATTAAACAACTTTCTCTCCAAAGATTTCTTCAACCCCCAAAGGTTTAATCATTTAACCAAAAGTTAAACATCACCAGTTGTTTTAGAACTGCAGTGATATGTCCAGTATTTTGGAGCAGAACACCTGATAGTATCACTCTATAGCTTATTCAGCAGCTACCAGACTCCTCTCTCAACCACCAGGACAACATTCTCAATTTCTAGATACATTTAAGGCTGATGAGAGAAATTCAAGGGTGTGTGGTTGGGTGTTTTTTTGTTTTGTTACACTATAGAGGCTGGGGCTCTGGACAGTACTTGAGGGCGATATTTTTTTGCTGTCCATTTGCAATCCTACTATACAACATGCATACATAGAATCATAGAATCATAGAATCGTAAGGGTTGGAAAGGACCTTAAGATCATCTAGTTCCAACCCCCCTGCCATGGGCAGGGACACCTTGCCCTAAACCATGTGGCTCAAGGCTCTGTCCAACCTGGCCTTGAACACTGCCAGGGATGAAGCATCCACAACCTCCCTGGGCAACCCATTCCAGTGCTTCACCACCCTCACTGTAAAGAACTTCTTCCTTATATCTAATCTAAACTTCCTCTGTTTAAGTTTGAACCCATTACCCCTTGTCCTACCACTACAGTCCCTAAGGAAGAGTCCCTCCCCAGCATCCTTGTAGACCCCCTTCAGATACTGGAAGGCTGCTATGAGGTCACCACGCAGCCTTCTCTTCTCCAGGCTGAACAGCCCCAACTTCCTCAGCCTGTCTTCATATGGGAGGTGCTCCAGCCCTCTTATCATCCTCGTGGCCCTCCTCTGGACTCGCTCCAACAGCTCCATGTCCTTTTTATGTTGAGGACACCAGAACTGTACGCAGTACTCCAAGTGGGGTCTCACAAGAGCAGAGTAGAGGGGCAGGATCACCTCCTTCGACCTGCTGGTCACTCTTCTTTTGATGCAGCCCAGGATACGGTTGGCTTTCTGGGCTGCAAGTGCACACTGCCGGCTCATGTTAAGCTTTTCGTCAACCAACACCCCCAAGTCCTTTTCTGCAGGGCTGCTCTGAATCTCTTCTCTGCCCAGCCTGTAGCAGTGCCTGGGGTTGCCCCGACCCAGGTGTAGGACCTTGCACTTGGCTTGGTTAAACTTCATAAGGTTGGCATCGGCCCACCTCACAAGCGTGTCAAGGTCCCTCTGGATGGCATCCCTTCCCTCCAGCGTATCAACCGAACCACACAGCTTGGTGTCATCGGCAAACTTGCTGAGGGCGCACTCAATCCCACTGTCCATGTCACCGACAAAGATGTTGAACAGGACCGGTCCCAACACCGATCCCTGAGGGACACCACTCGTTACAGGTTTCCAACTGGACATCGAGCCATTTACCACAACTCTTTGCGTGCGGCCATCGAGCCAGTTTTTTATCCACCGAGTGGTCCATCTATCAAATTGATGTCTCTCCAATTTAGAGACAAGGATGTCATGTGGGACAGTGTCGAATGCTTTGCACAAGTCCAGGTAGATGACATCGACTGCTCTGCCGTTGTCCATCAGTTCCGTGGCTCCATCATAGAAGGCCATGGGTAAAAGTATAATAAGCAGAGCTGAACTCACTTTACTGCCACAGCGATCATTCTCATTGATTTGTTTTCAGTGAACGGAAAGTAAATTTTCTTAAAGTCACAAGAAATTATAAAACCAGGGCCCATTTATATGCAGAGTTTTGCTGTTCAAGCACAAATTTATTTCATATTATCTTACATTTTTAATATTAAAAATGTGCTAATTCTTAAAGCCTGGAGTTTGTACTGGGTTTTGTATTCTGCACAGATGGACTCCTTTCCTCTTCAAAAGGAATTAGCCAACATCAAAGGAATGCAGCCAACACTAATAATATATTGTGAGATATATTTCAACTCCCAATTTGTTCAGCATGCTTGGAAGAGTTATTTAAAAATCATTAAACAAATGTGTGTTAATATTGTAAAAAATTTTATGACAGCTTAGCTGTTCTCTACACTTAAATAAAGTCCCTTGTTTAGGCCTTATCTCAAGGCAGATTCATTCTTGAGAAGATGGAATTCATACAGTGTCTTTCATGAATGACAATAAGCTTTTTAACAGCAAGTAATCTGTATAGACATTTAGGAACAACTTTTGACTTATAGAGGAAGATTCACTTTCACAGCTTTTTACAAGTGTGGAAGTGATGCATGTGCTTTATGGGGAAAAAAACCCCAAAAAAACGCACTGCCAATTTTATTCTCCAATAATGCAAGACAAAATACTTGGTAAATGCCTGCAAAGGTAATGCAGTAATAGAACTGCTGTAACAAATAACCAAGCCCAACATTTAAGAGTTGACTTTTTAGAGCTGCAAGATGCATATTTTTTTCCTGACTAGTCTTAAACTGTGGGGCTTCCATTGGCATGGGAAAGGCTTACCCTTCCGAAGTTTAGGGTCAGCTAAACAAACAAGATGCTTCTTAAATAAGCACAAGAGATGTGAAAACAACAGAGCTTGCTTAACCTTTCTATAGATACCAATGTTTGAAGACATGAAACAGATCTTCTCCAAAAATCATGATCCATACAGAAGCCAAAGATACAATGTCACATTAGATTGACAAGACAGGAAAGATCAGAGGTATCAGATCACAATGTGATACCAGAGTAGAACTGCAGTACCAACACAACAGCTGAAACTTGCAGTTTTTCTATTACATAGAACGTGAACTTCTGATTCAGATACGTGTGCCTAAGAAGCCTGGAAAAGGGTAGGGAAAGTCTGCTCTAAACTCAAAAGTTTCTGGTTTGGCACAGTATTTTCAGACCTTCTGAAATCCATAAACAGACTCCCGTAAACTTTTGAAAGCACAGCACAAAATTGCCAGGAACTTCAACAGGCAGCTGAGAAGGCTGATTGGCTCCGGTTGTGGTTACACATTGAACAGCAGCAGCTCTCTTGCTATCACTTCATTCCCCTTTTCCATACCCGCCTCTGTTGTGCTAGCCACAACATTCATGCAGCTTGTTCTAACACAGTTTGTAGCCAGATCGGTACCTCAGCCCCACTCACTGCACAGTGATAGGCAATCCTGCCAACTAGGAGTGCTAGCACGATGGTTGGAAAGAAGCCAAAGCACGAGAGTCACTATAAAAAGTCAATCTAATCGCAGCCAGAGCACAAGGAACTAAACAAAAAATACCAGTTAAATGGTTAATACTGACTACTGAGGTACTGGAACACTGTCAGCAAGATGACATTTGTCAGAAGCACTGCTTCAAATTTAAACAACCCAGAATTTTTCACTGGTTTTCATCTGAGAAAATTCTGCCATTTTCTGCAGAAAAAAACCACCACCCAACCAACGACTCCCCTCCCCCCCCCCAAAAAAAACGAACAGCTACTGGCAGGGCATACATGTGACCAGTAAGACACAAAATGCCCACTTCTGCTAGCAAACCATCACAGTAACCTCGACTCTTGTCAATTCAGAGCTCGCAATTAGCATGCATATTCCACGGCACCTGGAAGTTTCACAAAGTGAACACCACCACCTCATTAATTCAGCAGGGCTTTTGTAGCAGTCAAATTAGGTGTCAGTCCAATTCTGTAATGACAATAACAACTTCTTAACTCTGAGTATTCTCCATCCTTTGTCAAAAAACCCACAAGGGTTTTCAGAAGTTCATGCTCATTCTCTGAAGTCTAACAGAACAGGCAGAAATAACCTACCAGAATACTGAATTGAAGAAAAAGATTTGTGTACAGGCATCTTGAACATCTCAAATATATTTGAAAATAATAGCCATAGTGAAAAAAACTACAGAACTTGACAACCTTTGGGTTTTCCAGTGAACACGGAAGAATCCAAGCTTAGTGACATGCAAGCATGCTCCCCGCAAAATCAAAGCTCACTGTGGCAGTAGACAGCTTTTGTAATGGTATCAAATGTTCTTAGCTTAAATACAATTAAAAAAATTGGTGACCACAGGCTAGAATGCTGTATTTAAAGAAGTGGTTCTACCACCAGCTAGAGCAACCCTGATAACATACCAAAAACAACTTAAAAAACCTAGTTAAATTCCATCAAGTTGTGGTCCGGAAGTTCTACCAAAACTAACAGTAGCGGCACAATGTAAATACATTAGAATTTTAGTAACTTGGATTAGAAAGTGGTTTTAATTTTAAACAGAGAAGTCTGCTATTGCCTGACTGGGGCAACAAACACTTATAGCTAGATGAGTTCCCAATTCTGACTAATTTTCCCCATTAGCCGTCACTTTAGATATTAACGCATAACCAGAAGTTTAAGCAGCCTTCCAACACTCAATATTGTTCTTAAAACACTTTACTATAGGTAGTTCAGATTTGATCTGTATCAAGCTCCAAGCTGGAGTACAGCAATAATAAATGTCACATGGAAAATGTTAAGTACGAAACCATTTTGTGTCACTGAAATTACCTCCCTCCGCACCTCCCCTTACTGAGACGATGGTTAGAACAACCCCAGCTGTTACCTCTACCTTTTCAAATGGGTGCTCATCAGACTAGCGAACTTCTCTGTTCAACATTCCATCCAGAACACAGCACTTCCAACAGCGCATTGTATAATAGTGCTGATTCAGTACTGTCTCTAATAGAAACAAAACCACCACGCCAAAGACCTTCTACTGAAATCACCGCTACCTTTTCTAGTTGCTTCATGCTTCCTCAGCTTCCAGCTGGCTTCCAACCTGCAGCTCCTAACCAGCTTTAATGATAGGAGACCTATAATCTGATGGGCCAGAATTAGACTCTTACATAGCCAGACAGATGTCCAGTGAGAGACAAAGTATGTTGCACAGATAACATTTGACTTTTTACGACCACAAAATTGTTTATCAAAATTCCAAACTCTACCATTAAAAAATAAGATACTTGTCACCTACCTAGCTGTTAAACCAGCTATTAAAAGATGCTGACATTTCTGAGTAAGTGTATCATCTTCAAGCTATTTAAGACAGAGTCATAAGTCAAACAACTTGAGGATGCCCTGCAGCAAAATTACTGGTAACATCGCCCCTGCTCACCCCAGAGTTTCGTTCTGTTCTGTTCTCTCAACTTGTACCTAGATCAAAAAAGGTGCACATCAGGAAAACTCTCAGTACCTAAACGATTAGGGTACAAGAGAGGTATCCTATTTATGTAACTGGCTATGATCACAAGAGCCTAAGCCAACTTTACTTCAAACAGTTCTGCTTCAGTAACATGCACTGCACGTAAGAACAAAACAGACACTTAGGCAGAACTTTCCTTACCATGCCAAAAAGTATTAGTAAGACTTATTTTTTTGTTCTCTTACCTACAAAAGCCCATAACACGCAGTCATGATGCTACCTGAAATATACTGTGCTTATCATTGCTACTACATGTACTCAAGTACCTATATTTTATACTTCTGTTCATACACATACTCAATCTTTCCCTGAAAACTCTGAACCTCTTATTGAAAATAAAACCATAAGCAGTAGCTAGACCAATATCCTTTTTCTCCTATATGCTGGGAAGTTACCCTAGGAAAAAAATGTACTGGTATTAATCTGTCAAAACATCTCCTATATTGCCCATAGTAGCAGATGGCCTGTCCTGTGAGAAGACTTTAACAACCTTAGCCTTCAGAACTGCTAGTACTTTCAAATAATATCCTGGAAGCTTTAGAACAAATGTATGTACACAGAACAGATCTTCACAACTGTAAGAAAACCTAAATATATAAGCAAATATGCAATCATTGCTTAGCATCAGGCTCAAGAAAAGACCATTTGAAGAACATCATTCAGCTGACTCCATACTCAAACCTACCACACACATAACTGGGCATAAAAGCCTTATAACCCTTACCCTGACCAACTGCATTAAAACAAACAAAACCAAAAAACACCTGTAACAGCAAGAAGTATGTAATTTCTCATAAATGTTTATGGCTTATAACAAATGTTATGCTTCCTGCATCCCACTAATTTACTTTTACCTGCTTACAAAGGAAAGCTTACTTTGAAAACATTTGTGTGATATACTTTTCCTAGGTACAGATATTCAAGAAGAGTTCATTTAACCTAACTACTGTGCTAAAAGAACAGTCATTCTTGGTACCAATGTTAGTCATGTCTTCTCCATAAAAACTAGCATTTTGGGATGTCACAGAATTTGGGTTTGAATTCTGCAGCAGGTGCACCTTCCTCCACTGGTCTAGACACAATAATTCCGGTGCTTGTGACCACAAGACTAGCTTATTAAGGTTATTTCTCCATGCAACAAATACTTCCCTATACTGTGTTCACTGGATGATCATGCAGTCTAATTATACCTTTCTGAAAATGTGGTGGCCTCTGAGGTGCCTTCCCCACCGAACTACAATCTTAATTGTGAGATCGGAAAGTCACTTCAAACAAACATTTCACCCTGTTCTGTCATTACATTAAAAACTATGTTCTATGTGCTTATTTACCTACTTTCAAAATACTGAACTGAGGCACCTGCAATACTGCTCATTATTAGTTTCAAAGCACTGCAAGCTTAGAAGTAAGTCCTAGCACAGTAGGAGGATGATTAAGAAATACCTACTGTGGAAATCTGTATTTTATCTTTATAAAAGTCAATACAAGGTCAATGTTAACAGACCACTATTAACACTGCTGGCCTTACATCTAAGAGTAAGTCTTTAATATTGTTTCAGACACAGTCTTACATGACCTTTGCTTCTGGTTCTTATTTTTCTGTTACCCCTTCCATGCTTCTTGCTCTGACTTTCATCAGCCTCATGACGCAGAATATACTCCTGCTTTTAAAAATAGCTTTAGTTACCTCAAACAACCCCAAATGAACAAAAAAATAAAAACAAAAATAAAAGGTTTTCTTTTGTATCATTTTTCTTCCCTGTGCTCTGAAAAAAGAAATTAAAACCATCCCTTCCCTGCCTTCCCTTAAGACATCAAAAATAATTCCTGTAATTCTACAATAAAAACAAATTCATTGGAAGAACCCAAAGCTTAAATGGAAACTTTCAGGGCACTTACATGCAGGGCAAAGTGCTGCACATTTCACCAGCCCTTTTTTAATGCAAGGATCTGAGACAGGTGTTAATTAAGAAAATATTTAATACAGCATGAATCACTTCCGCCAATGAGGTTTCACTTCCTCTTCACTGTAAACCTAATAGTTTTCTAGACATCCACATTACGTTTCTGGAAAAAGCAGGGTAGACAAGTTCTGAATTCCCAATGCAAACAGGTCACAAAGAACCTAAAAATAAAGCAGCTCCCCTGTACCAAGGCAGGGTGAGTGAATCTGCAAGAGACTGCTGAAGGATTTTTAATTCACGAAAAAAAAAAAGAAAATTCAAAGTAAAATTTGCTTAATATTCCCTGTAACATTTCACCTTTTTTAAAAACTCAATTCCATTTGACTGCGGGTATATGAAATAGCATGGAGATGCTGGTTTGTTTGTGTGGTTTGGATTTTATTTGTATTTTGTTTTAATCATCAGGTTCTGCTTTCGTCGCAGACGCTAAAGTTACTTACAAGCCAATTCCCAGTAAAGAGCTCAAAAAAAAAAAACCAAAAACCAAACAGCACAAGAGATGGTTTTTCATTGAGGAAAAATTAGCTCCAGCGCCTCCTAAATCTCTCTCAAAAAGCCAAAATAAACAACCACCACCACCAAGTTACTATATATGGGACGTTTTTATCCTTTGTAGCACAGAAGAAAGTTCCCATAAAAAAAGCCACTTGGATTTATGTAAGGACACTCGGCGAGATACCGAAGTGGCACATGAGATTACCGTGGCAGTTCTGTCACATCGGACAGCGTGTTGGTGATGTCACGGCTCAACTACAGCACATTTTAAGTCTTTGCTGTTCGCTGCACACGTATTTCAGGTTTTTCCTACATGGACACGCAACAAGACGTTACTGTAAAGTCACCGAGGGCACCGCTGCTTTTGGTGGCGTGCCGGTAGAGAAAACGAAATGAGAGAAAGGACCATTTTTTACCTATTTCAGAGCATAAGGAAGCACTTCCCCCCGCACACACACCGCGCGGCAGGCAGGCAGAGCCTCCGCTCTGGCAGTCGCGCCTCGCACCTCAGCCACACGGCCCGCCCCGGGGAGCGCCGAATGCGGGCACGGCGCCGGGCCTCTCTGCCCAGCGGGACCACCGGGGTGGGGGGTGGGCAATACCGCCCAGACCCCGGCCCGCCCCCCCCAAACCGGGCCCCGCCACGTGCCGCCCCACCCACCCCAAAAGGCCCGCCGCGCGCGCGAGGCAGGGACCGCCCCTCGACCCCCGGGACGGGGACACGGAGCGCGGGCGGAGCTACCCCTCCGGCCGCCGGGATGCGATCGCGGCTCCCTAGGAGGATGCCAATCCCCGCACACACACGCGCGGCTGCAGCGACAGGTCCGGTCCCGTGGGAAGCGGAGCGGAGCCCGGCCGGCCCCGCGCCAGGGCCCCGAAAGCAACGGAAGCGGCGGGGGCCCGGCCTGTCCCAGCCCCGAGCGCCCGCAGGGCGCCGAGGCCGCGTGGGGACGGGGGAGGCGGGGAGCGAGGCACCACAAGCCGGCGGGCGGGGAGGGGGAGCGCCCTCCCACCGTGCCCGGCTGCGCACTGCCTCACCTCCGGGCCGCCGCTCGCTGCTGCTGCTACCGCCACCGCCACGGCCTCTTCCCCTGCGCTGTGGCTCTGGCGCTGGCTGCGTCCCGCCGCGCTGCCGCCGCTACTGCTGCTGCTGCTGCCTCCTCCGCGCGCTGCCTCCGCTCCGCGTGTCGCCATGATGTGACGGCAGCATCCAAACAAGCTGCAGAGAGCCAAGGCACACCGGAAGCTCTCCCTGCCGGCCCGCCCCTTCTCCCGGCAGCAGCCAATTGCCGCGCGGTCCCCCGCCTCACGTGAGAGCTCAGCGCCCTCCCCGCCCGCTGCTCCCCCGGGCGCCGGCGGGGGCACGCGGGGGTCCCACGGGAGCGGCGGACTGCGCTTCCCGGCGTGCACCGCGCGGCTCCCCCGGCCCCTGGGGCATGCCGGGAGGTGTAGTCTGGTGTGCCGCGCGGGGCGGGGCCGCGGCACGCGGCGGTGTCAGCGGCCGGTCGCCGCGGGCCGGTGTGTGCGCTCCGCGTTCGTCGCGGCTGTTGGTGCCTCTGCCGTGGCTCGGGAGGCGCGGGCAGCTCGGCGGCGGCGCCGGGACGGGCAGCCGGGCGGGGGGCGGGGCCGCCGGTGGGGGAGGCGGTGGCCGCGGGGATGCTGCTCCTGAGGGAAAACTGGGCTGGGAAGAGAGGTTTCGCCAGGAACTGCTGTGTGCAAGCGTGGCCGAGGCCGGGACTGTGGAGAGAGCGCTTGCCAGGCCACACCTGGAATGCTGTGTTCAGTTTTCATCCCCGCCGTACAAAAATTATGTGGAGAGAATGCAGAGGAGGGCCACAAAGATGATCACAGGGCTGGGAAGCCTGGCTTATGAGGAAAGGCTGAGGGAACTGGGTTTGTTTAGCCTTGAGAAAAGAAGGCTTGGGGAGACCTTAGCAGCATGTTCCAGTGTTTAAAGAAGATGGAGACTCCCTTTTTACAAGGAGTTATATACAGAAGACAAGGAGTAATGGGCACAAGTTAGTCCTGGGGAGATTCTGTTTGGACACAAGAGGAAAATTTTTCACTATCAGCCATTGGAATAATCTCCACAAGGAAGGGGTGGATTCCCCAACGCTGGACACTTGCAAGATTTGGCTAGACAGGGTGCTGGGACATCTACTCTAGGTCATGCTTTGCCAGAAAGGCTGGACCAGATGACATCCTTGACATCCCTTCCAACCAGGGATCCAATGATTCTATGATTCCATGATTCCTTAGGCCGGCACAGACTGGGGAGCCACCTGGAGTCATGCAGAAGCCCTTCTTGTGAAGGTAGCCATGTGCTGCTGCAGCCCAAACCTCAGCCAGGCCGCCTCCTCTCCACAGGGCTCCAGCAAGAGGAATGGCTGCTGCGGAGTTAAGCATTGCTTCGGTGGGAGAAAGGATGACAGCACATGCTGGAGGGAAGAATGAAGCTGCTGAGGCATGCATGCAAGCCTTTGAACCCACTACTGGTTTTCTGGGTGTGTGTGGATCTTGGTTTTCTGTGGACTGCGCACTAGTATGTGCAAGCACACATCCTGGAAATACAGATGTTCCCGCTTGCCGGGGAAATAAACTTAACCTCTTTATAATACAAGGGGAACCTTGATGTTCTTTTAGAGAGTTACTGAATAAAAGTACCACTCTAAACCTCCTTAAACACTTACTGCTTCAGAGAATAGGTGGAGTGGATGTTTGTGTTGAATAAAGTAGCTTCTGTGAGGCAGTACCTGCTTGAATTGTTTTGCCCTTACAGTCTAAATCTATACTTCCCAGACCTATTCAATTGATAATTTCAAGGTGAAAAATAATTTTACATTTTTGGGTATTATCCCAATCTTTAGATGGAAGTTTTCTGCCCCAGAATAACACTTGTTCTTTTATAAACATGCATAATATTGGTACAATTCTTGGAAAAAGAAAAAAGGGCCCCTCTTCTCTCCCAGCAGAATTTTGATACTTTAGGATTTTGCCCACACATCCCTTCTGTTTGAGAGTAGCAAGAGATCCATGCAAATATGCTCCAGTTGATCCCAGGATGGCTCATGCAATCCATAAATAGGGCTTTAAGGTTGCTTTGAATTTCTCGCAAGCATTATTGGAATGTTTATATGTGTAGTAAAACATAAATTAACTCTTGCATTCTCCTTCCCCTCCCCTGATAGGCACTTTTTGGAATAGAAGGAAGATTAATTACAAGTATGAGCTACTTTGAGAGAAAACAGAATAAAGACCCATGGAGTTCTTGCAGGCTATAAGCCTTCACTGTGATAAAATTCATTGTAAGGCCTATTTTGGTGAATTTGAGTGCCAGACAGGTTAGTGCACGTCGTGCAGCAGAACCAGGCAGGAGGCCATTCTGTCAAGGGGGACAAAGATTTCATCAAAAACAGTAGTAAACATTTTCACACTTGAACTGGCAGGGGGTTTTCTGCCGATTCTGTGGTACAGATTGATTATGATTATTTTATGAAGAAAGATACTGCTTCCTATTAAGTCAGTTTTTACAGAAGCTTAGGGGGTTTTGAGGGTAGCTGATATGGGCTTAGTGAGAGAAGTACCACTCACTTCCAAACTCGGTCATGGATCTCTGGTGCACCGATTGGTCACTGTGCTGTTGTCCTGTGAACACCACAAATGTGAAACTGAATGAATAAAAAAAGAATACTTGTAGTATTTTTTATTGTATTTATGCTTCTCTTGCTGTGTCTTTTTGAGTTTTGTGAACTATTTTCTCTCAGAAATGCACTTACCAGCAAAGTGCATGTCAACAGTACTGGAAATTCATATTTCACTCCTGCAAGTAAATACACGTACTGACAGGAGGCTGAGGACTTACTTGCAGTTGTGCCCTGCTCATGACCTTGCTGGAGATTGCTCGTGCAAGGGAGGAACAGTCATGGACTATGTACTAGGAGCAGCCAAGTAAATGTTCCACCCAAATAGCTGGTGCCAAGAAGCCACTTAATTATTGGGCATCAGAAGTAGTACTCTTATGTTTTGACAGGCAAGAAGATGATATCTGAGAAAAAATAGGGTGGTTTTTATTATTATTTAGAATATAACTAAGCATCCATTGGTAAGAATCCTTAGTCATTGACTTTCTATATTTTCAGGGTAACCTAGTTTTATGAACTACATCCAAGTTACGTGGTTATTACCATACTTAAGAGTAGTCTTAACTTCATGAACGCTCTCAACTACTTCACTGCCCTCACTGGGATGGGCACTCCTAGGCAACTTGGTGAAAAATGAGTTGCTTTGTTATGTTTTTAGAAACACATCAGTAGGGTGACAACTAGAACAAGATGTTTAAAACTCTAAACAAAGACAGACAATTGAGAAACTGTGAAATAAAGCCTGTATTTCTTTTCTTACAGCATTGTTACAACACGCGGTGCAGTCAGGAAACCATTGAAGTGCAGCACCAAATTTAATTTTGTCCTTTTCTCATGATTATTATGATAATGGCTTTCACAGGAGTTTTCAAGAAACTCTGGACTACGGAATTGTTGTTGGAACGCTCCCCCCCAGTACTGAGTAGGAACCATAACCATAATTCTTCCAATGTTACTTTTCACAGAATGACCGATCGAAAATGAGGACAGGAGGGAGACAGAAAAATACAAACAAACCAAAACCCCAGCCCAAATCAGCACTCTTCTACTTCACAGGATCCTAAAATTCAGTGATGGCTACTGAGGAAATTGCCTGGGGCCCCATGTGGACAATATGGCAAACATGTACTGCTGAACATGCAGCTAGAAATAAAACCAAACAAGGTGTTGGTGTACACGTGGAATGGGATGAGGAGTAATAGAGAAAATAAAACCAGCATGCGTCAGCTGGGTGGTGTGTTCTCCTATGTGCTGTTGCACATCACACCTCCCTCCCGTAAAATGAACTCCAAAGGTAGAAGGGCTCTGAGAAAAGCTGTCAGAAATTAATGGGTGTATGGGAAAATGCCGTCATTAAAATATGACAGGAATGAAAAGTCTGAAATTACCTGCTTGGCTCAGGAAAGTAACATGTGGGACATGATGGAAAGAAAGGAAATTTAGGTTATTTTGTTTTCCATGTCTCGCACCATTCAGCTGAATTACAAAAAGTGGCACATTTGAAACTGATAAAAAAAGATTTTCCCCGTTCTCACATTAAGAAATTAATTACCACACACCAATGAAGTAATGAACTAGATTAAAAAAGGAACTGGACATTTGTATGGTTAAGAATGATAGCCAGTTACAGGTTTGTGCAGATGTACTTTGAAAGAGAATTTGGATGAGATGCCAGCCACCAGGGTCTGAAGCAAGCTGTGGCTCACTGTGAGGAGGCAGGCGGTCAGTCTGGGGCTCCAATGAACCTGGCATTGCTTACCCTCACCCTGCTTGCATCCTTGTTTACACCAGCCAGGGCTGGAGGCAGGACACCCAAACCAGAGGCTGTGCTTGCTGTTGTGAGTTAAATCTGCCAGTGATTGTCCTCTGGCATCCAGGCCAAGGGGATGCAGACTGTTCCTTATGATATCCCTTGATGCTCAGCCTCCAAAGCTGGGTTGCACACCAGTTCCACTGGGAATAACTCAGTGGCAAGAAGCCAACAGAGAGATTGCTCGGTGGCTCAGGGGAAACATTTTTAGGGCTCTTTCTAAGTGTTTATAGGCATTCAGATTTCAACACATGCTCAGACACATCAGTTGACTAGTACATCTGTAGCCAGATAGACTCGAAGTGTGTCTGGTAACAACGTTCCTCCACCAGAAAGATCCTACGCAACAGTATTTTTGCCTGCATAGGCAATGGTTTCATTCACATGCCTACTAATTCTTTGACACCACATCCACATTAAATGTCTGAGGAGGCTCCTCTCCATCCCAGTAACGCTCTTACAGCAGCACTTTTCATCCATACAACACACAATGGGCTTGAAAGTCTTGTTGCATGATACAGGATGCAAGGTGGTGATGATACAGCAAAAGAAAAACTGTTTGATGTTTAAATTGCAGACATCAAAGTCATGAAAGGGCATATCGCCAGCATTAAAACGTTTCTGAAGTGAGACAAGAAGCTGGGTGTAATCAGTCTATTCTCTGGCCATTATTTGACTGTGAGGTAAACTGGCCCATTTCTCCTTGGAAAAGATAGGAAATGCAGAAAAGCAGGAGCTGTGTCTGCTTCTGAAACCTTCACATTTGAGTATGGAAGCCACAGCTAAGAGAACAAATAAATAAAAGAAGTGCAGCATGAAGGTATTGTGCACGTGCACAAGTAAACAACTACACACTAAACAGGATTTTCTTTAGAGCATCGTATATCAAATCATGCATCGAATCTTTTTCTAATTTTATATGTAACCCTTAACTAACTGCACTTTTCTTCTGTCTTCCCCTACTTTGTCAGAATCACAGAGCTAAAGTAACCTTTCTGCCTGTGTAGTTTTGGATTAAGCATACCTCCCCAAGTGTATCTGGAGAAGTTTGTCATAGCTTCATGAATCCCTGAATTAGCAGAGGAGAACATTCCCAACCTGTGCCAGGATGAACACCAGGCTTTTAAGAAATGAAGCAAGTGATTCATTCTTCTAGATAATTTCTACAGAGCACGGTCTCGTTAAAAATGATACAGTGACAAACTAATGATTATTATTTTGGTTGCTCCTCCTCTCGTGATAGTATCTACCTAAAAGTGAACGCTGAAAAGGAAAAGGACATTATGATTTTTTGAATATATTCAGACACATTAGTAGATGCAGGTTTGTATTTATATATGTGCATGTCTTCATATGTATATATAGAGAGCCAATACTGGGCTGTACTGAGAAGAAAACGAAGCCATACATGTCTTCTGCTGTTCTTGTAGGAATTGTTGTTTTCTGAAATAATTAACTTCACTATAATACAAAGAAAATATAGCAAGAAATTAATTCACTGTTACTCGCCATTTTATTTAAAAAAATTGGAACACTGATCTGAAAAAAACTCAAACAACTCAACCCCCTAACATTTAAAGCAACAGAAAAAAGCATTGAAAATGAGTAGTTTGGAACAAAAAATCTACTAGCGGATAACATGACTTAAGGCTAGGCTGCTGTACTGTTGTTAGTATAGATGTATAATTCAGCACTTACTAAGCTGTATAGTATCAGGCCAGACAATACATCTTCTGAACCTTGGCTGAATCAAAAGGCAGGCCATTACCAGTGTGGTTCTCAGCATGGCAGTCATACAACCAGATTCTAGGTACAGCACATGGACTGAGGGCCTGGTGGGGCTGCTGTTGCTTGGCAGCATGCTGGTAAGTAACCAGGCACGCTTTGTTCCCTTTTATGTAAGGCCTATTGCAAAGTAAAAGTCAATAATACATGAGTGGCAAACAGTTCAAGGATGCATCTCATGGTCACGTGAGACACTCCTGTACAAGGGGTTATTCTTTTAAAACCTCAAATGCATGAGGTTAAAATTGACATTCTGTGCTTCAGTACTACAGGCATAGCCCCACAAAACAAACACCAAGATAACTAAACAGCGAGGAGAAAAAAAAACAGCTTTTTGACCCAACTGAAGTGATAAAATAAACTCAAAGTTTACTGAAATAATTCAGGAAGTTGAAAGCTTTGGTTAACTTTGTTTAGAGAACAGCTGTAAATGAACAAGTAAAAATCATAGAGTGGTTTGGGTTGGAAGGGACCTTAAAGATTGCCTAGTTCTATCCCCCTGCCATGGGCAGGGGCACCTTCTACGAAATGTAGGGAAGCATTTTATTACATTTCTTTAATTCCAGGATTTTATGATCTTTCTTCTTGTTCCTTCTCCAAACAAATTAGTGAATCAAAAATTCCATATACATCTGAACTAGTACCAACTGGACTAGTAAACTAATAGTTGAAGAGGATGATTCGGTGCACAGATTAACTAGAGATGTTGGTGTCTCAGAAGAAAGCTGTTAGTACTGCTCCAAGCTAACCTAAATGATTCCTGGGCAATCTTTTCCCTATTTCTCAAGGGTTAATTCCAAAATCTGCAAGTTTAGCTTCTTCTAAGAAGACTTGCCAGCAATCTTTTTGTTTGTTTGCTTTTCCTCAGTGTTTTAAACAACTGCATTTCAGTTAAATTGTCTTCACAGGTTGGTATTATTTAACACTCATTCTTGGTTTCCTTTGGATCTGTCATTGATTTTAGCAGCTGCACCATCGCAGCACTTGGAATGATGTTAAGAAAACATCGGCATACATGCTTATGAGATATAATACTATGACACATTTGGGCTACAAAGGCCTACAAAATTCACCATGAACATGAAGAGATCTACCTGTGTTCATCTCATGTGACAAGTGGAATGCAGACACTTTCCCTCTTATCATGCACAGTAAAAACTGAGAGGCATGCATAGCACTGACCTAAATGGAAGGCATGGGACAGCCCTGAAAACTGCAGGAGTACCTAGAACTTACTTTAGCTTTCCAGGTTAAAACCAGATATGCAGATTTGAAAGTATTAATATGATTTTGGTAAGACTTTAAATATCAAAGCTAGTTAGATTCAGTTTTGCTACATTATTGTTTTTAAAGGCAAATTTAAATAGTGGGGTTTTGTTTTGTTTTTTTGTTTTTACATACTTGCTTTTCATGAGACTTGGAAAACGAAGGTTTTATATGTAGGAGCCAACATTTATGAGAGATGGAGTTTAAGAGCTATAACCATCATATATGCTATGCTCACATGAAAAGAAATGTAAGGCTTGATGTACAGACCCCATGCAAATAATCCTGTCATGTATCTGAAAACACTAACAGTTATCAGGCTGGTTTTTAAGGAAGTAGACATTTGGAGCAATGATTTTGAGCTTTTAGACATCCAGAGAAGATTGGCCACTATGAGAATAGAACTACCTGTCTTTTTAGAAGGTGGTGTGTCAAACTGTACATAGACAGATCCTAACGTCTCCAGCTTAAATCTGTGAACAGTTGTATTTGTCGGGAGTAAACATTAAGCTTTGAATAGTCTGATTTTTATGAGCGTAACAGCTTCAACTTTTGCAGCCTTTAATTAATCCCAGATATAAAAAGCTCCTAGAGTACTTATTTAGCATGACTTGCATCTGTTAACTAAAAGTGAAAAACACTATAAAAACCACAAACTGTGCTCAAGATGATTTGTAGTTGAGAAAGTGTATGGTAATAAAGAAACTAACTGGAGAAGCCAAATGTATGCAGGTTTAAATCAATTCATTTTGCACAATGAGAAATACAGGAGGGCTTTCCATCCAACTTGCTAATAAACACAATTTTAAATAGTCCTTTCTTACAGTAATAGCAGCTAAACCTACTTAGCTCTTTTCAGTTCCCATGGGATGAATATTGACTGAATAGTTACAGCTGAGGCTGGATAATTTCAGTCTCTTTACAAAAAGTTTCCTGTAGAATTATGTCATTAAGACAGAGCTTACTGTATGTAACATACCTATATAATTCAATTGGTCTTAATGGCTCCTACCTACTTAATTTTATCCACTTTTCCTTCATATTTGGAATTGCATGAATGTTTTGTCACAGAAGTTTATGAAACAGATGACAAATAGAACATAATATTTTCATTTATACACATAGATACTGACTTAATGGTAAAACTACAGGAAACATCCAGATGTCTAAGAATCATCAAGAAGTCTCTTAAAGAAAACTTTTCTATTTAAATTCTGACACATGGTGACACATGGTCTGACACATGGTGACAAAAGTATATTTTTGAAACCTGTCCAAATGTCAAGTATGTTTGTCTCTCACTCTGCCCTCCTCCAAGCAAATGAATGAATTTTATACATATCTACAGTATTTAATAAAGATGTCCAAATCAGTCAAATTTTTTACATAAATGTTTCAGCACTTAAAATAAAGAGAAACACTTAATTTGTTACACTCAGACAGCAAAATGAAATGGATACATAACAATCTTGTGAAGAAAGAATGCATTAAACCGTATGTCTCTGTGGGGAAAGGTAGCATCTTAATATTATGATTTAACAAAAACAACAGTTTAATTCAAGCAGTTAACAACATTGTTCTTATTTAAATGCTTAAATGTTTGCCAGTTAATCATACCTGATTGATAATTAATCAGTACTTCTTTGGGAGTCTGATTTAGTATTTTGTTTAACAAAATATCAGAAGTTATTCAATAGGGTTTTCTATAAACTCTTTGGCTACATACATTAAAGAAGTTAAATACACATGAAAGCCATGAGCTACAGGTACCTTAAAAATAGTACACATTTACAGATTATACAGGGATCAGAGTGCAAAGGTAAGGAAAGAGTTATTATCAAGGTCTAAGTTACTTACAACATCCATTTTTACATCTGAAACAGAAGGCTGTAGATAAAAAGCTTGAGATTCTTAGGATTAGAAATCTCCTTGCAGAGCTTCTTGACCACCTAAAATGGCCCCAAACTAAACTGCTGCTTCATGTAATAATGTTATCGGTTTTAATTATGACATATAACCTGCAGTGTCTGTCTCCTCTTTTTTTTTCTTTTGAAGAATGTAGAAGTTCAGAAACTGCTCATAAAGAACAGAAATACTGGTTGTATTCCCATATGGAATTATAACAATTTTAGATTTTTATGTCTTTTGAAGATATTTCATAAGCAAAATATGAAAGCAGAAATCCACATCAGTCCTCAGAAGAAGCTTAGCGTTGTAGTGATTTTGTGAAAATGCTTAATTTTCTTCTTGCAGCATTTCTTCTATTTCTTTATCCCAGTTTTCATCACGCTTTTCTGATTCTGTTACCACCTCATACTCCTGAAGCTCTTGTTGCAATTCCTTTTCCCAGTCAGCAGTTTCTTCTACAGGAGATAAATACTGTGTAAGAATTAACTTGATAATATAGCATGTGGCTTCTTTACATAAAAGTAGATGAATTTGCACTCAATCTCTCTCATATTCCCTGAACTTCATGGACAATTCTCCTTAAAACCTAAAGAAACTTCAAGACCAGACATTTCATCATCTTACTGACCACAAATAGGAATTAATTACTATAGAAGTCTACATTCTCATGTGTGTACTATAATAAAAGATACGAAAAGTAAATACGTAGCTTAGTTGAAACAAGTGTCCCCTTGCAAGCTCATTTCCTGGTCTTTCAGTTTACTGTCAAGCAAATCTCCCTTTGTACTTTTAAATCCCCAGCAAAAATTTAATGAAGTTCGTAAGTTTGTTAGATTTACTCTTATGGAGTAAAACAAAACAAAACCAAGACCCCAAACCCAAGATCAATTACTATGGGTAATTTAGAAAAAGAAGCAGGTATTATTTTTGCTGACATTTGTAACTAGGCAGGCTCATTTAATCAGTGTTACAGGTAATCATATTTCATACTTCAGGGCAAAAAATGAGTCAGAAGGCATTCGCGTGTTGTTAATCTGTTTTAATTAGCTCTATCTATCATATGCAAGAGTACGGGGGAGGAGATGGGTGTTTGATGTGTTACATGTTGGTTAGTACGTCAGCCTAGATAGGACGGTACATAATTCCATAGTCCAAATCACTATGGCCAGCTGAGATTCTTCCAACACACTGCACATTAATGACTTACTGAAACGCATCAAAAAGCTAGATGCAAGGAACTGATACTACTTATTAGAATTCTGCAAGCTTGGCTACATATTGGAAAAAACACCTACAATTTCAGAAAACAAGGATTCAGCAACATGCAAAACATTTTAAGATGAATTCTGAAAACTGTATTATGATAAACATCTACACATAGAAGTGTCTTCACAGTAAACTGTTCATTGTGTATGGCCAGAGCCACATTATCACAGATTGGTTTTATGCTTTTTACACTGATATTAGTTCTTCTGAATTATTTAAATATAAGCCCCATTTTATTTCTTCTCATCATTCTCAAAGCTATTTCTTAAATTGTAACTTTTCCAAATGCATGACAAACATAGAGCAGAGGCAAGCTCACAGTCTGGTGCAGATACTGCCTTTTTAGCTGGTGTAACAAGAAGAAAATATTGCCTGACTTTCAAATACTGTACTTTACCTATAGGATGTCAATTAAAGAAAGAAAAATTTGTACACATGAAGACCTATGAAAGAGAAGGCAGGGAAAGGAGGAGGTAGACAGAAAAAAAGATATTCCACTGTCAGTTTCATAAAAGAGCCACCTTAACAAGGTTCTTTGGATTTAAATTCCTCACAGCTAGCATTCTGTATGAGACATGGTTCAACTGTGGTGAGAGTTAGCATTAATTTCTGCAATATATTGCAGGTCACTTCATTCACTTTGAAAAGGCGGAAAAAAAAAATCTACTTAAGACACAGACCGTAATAATAGCTTTACCTTCTACTACTGAAGTCTCTTCTTTCTTTTTGTCTAGCACCAGTTGTTCCATTTCTTTTCTTAGGTCTTCCTGATTCAGATTACAGGCATCAAAGGCATCGCTCACAAATTCTGATACACCTGGACTTGTGGAAATCTCTTCCTCGTCCTGCAGTAAGACAGTTTTGTATAAGCTTATGAAAAAAGGGGGAAAAAATGCCACCAATGCATACTACCACTTATGTGACTGACTGCCTTTCAGATAATTAGCAAAAAAAGCAAACCAAATGCATTACTTTTAGAGAAAAACAGCCCATAAAGTAGCTGTAAAAGTATTTCTGTACAGAGATGTTAGATAGTTGTACTGAAAATGATCTGCTTTTCATCCTAGGCTCCTTTCTGTGTTCTCCTAACTTTAATTCTGTTTTTGTAGTCTCCAAGAACAATAATAAACAGTACCTAAGACTAAATTTTGACTACAATTTAGTAACAGTTCTCTACACACAAGTAAGATTGAGAAGACTGTTCTTTGTAAATCTTTCTAGCTTAATTTAGTCCACTGAATATTACTTGCAAGTGAACTCACAGCTTTGCTTGTGCCAAGAGTGTTTGCTGACACTGATTTTACAATTCAGAAATGAACAAGGGTCATTATGTATCCGAGTTAAAAGTTTTTGCAGTATCAAGCAAAACTCTTCTTGCCATTACAATAAAATAATGTTGCTATTACATTGTATCATTTAGATTTCCTATACTTAAGCCTGACAAGTGCTGAAGAGTTGGACAGAACATGGAACATGAATATATTTTTATGAAGGCATTCCTCATGTCTAAATATGGCACAAACCTACTCAAAATATTTTGGAAATATCACTCTTCAGAGTGAAAACATGTTTTATTATAATGTGCAGGATACTACTGAAAGTATTACTCAGATAAACTACTGTTTCCTCTTTTGAAAATGAGTTTCAAGTGTATGCACTAAAAATTAGTATCATAGCAGAACAGCAGCAGGTTAGGACTGTCAGATATTGTATTACTATGGCTTCATAGCACAACTTGCTCAAACTCCCTGTTACCTATAAGTAACAGTTTCACATACTAAATATCAGATAAAATACAACAGCATTTTTACCTCTTGAGATTTTATTTGAGGCTTTATTGTAACAGGCGGTGTTTTTGGCCGTACTGTTTCTATCAAGAGGGGAAAAAAAAGAAAAAAAAAAGGTAGATTACATTTAAATATTTAAAGATCTAATTTAATCTGCATAGTTATTAAATGTACAAGACAATATTTTTTAAGTTTTAAGGAATCCTGGTGGTTAAAGGCTGAATTCAGCAATAGAGGAAGCATTTGCAACAACAAAATGGAAGAGAAGCCATTTTCTATTCTTAATTAGGGCAAATTTAGCAAGCCATTTCCTCATTATGACTCTCAAGTTAAATCACAGGAACCCCTCTACCCCTCAAAACCATCCAAAGAACTAGGTAAATAGGAACAGTTGAGAATCTCAAAGAATGTCTTCTTTCAGGTAGAATACTTACAGATTGCATCACAGGTCACAAGATCTTTAAAGTTACAAACCTGTAGACCTGGCTATGAAATCCAGTTACTGCCTAACACGATAAGTTCCCAAACTCCCCTGGCTGGGTACTACCACTGACATGAGCACTAGTTAGCTCTTGGGTATACCAGACTACATCTGTATGCATGCCCCTAAATGCACACAAGAAGAGCGTTCCTCAGCCTTACTTACTTTCACACAGGCAAAAAAAAACCCAACCCCTAGAAGCTGATCCCAGTTTCCTAAGAAAACTCACAGTGCATTCTGTATATAATAGCATGGTGCTAGGAAGACAATGATTCTTGACAAGCAAGGACAGATCTTTCTCTTGGCAGGTAAAGGAACATCCAAGTGTTTTTCCTCATGCAACTAGCAGGATAGAGGAGTCACAATAAAGAGCCAGGTGGCTGCAAGAACAATTAACATACAGGGAAGCTTGTGGTAGTGGTGGAGTGCTTCCTTAGCAGTTCTGTTTGTTTAAACATGCATAGCTGCTCTGAGCTTGCAGCTCTGCTTACTGCAATGTGCCCAGGTGGACCCTTCCTGCTTGCTCAGCAATTTCTGAAGGGGGCGTTTTTTTCAGGTTTTATTTTTAGAATTAAGATCAGTTCTAATTAATATAATACCCTAATTGGTAGCTGTCACTGCTTACACAGCTCATTCACTCAATGCCCACTTTTGTTTCATCCTCTCTTCCTTCCCTTTCTCTTCCCAGTCTTCAGAGGACCTGTTACTGTACCCAGCTCCACAGACATAGACTGCAGCACTCCTAGTTCGGGCAGGCTGTAGGACATGGCACTAACTCTTTGCTGTTCAGCACCAAGTGTCCAAAGCACCATGCAAGAGAGGTGCTTCAAACTCCATCTGCTGCTCTCATGCATAAGTGGCACAGCAGCTCTTTTGGTGCCCATCAGACTGGGCCATGCACCAGTCTGATGTGACTAACATACCATTAGTCCTGTGCTGGCTCTACTGGCCTGGCATCATCTCCTCCACTGCTGATGTGCTCTCTGCCCCTGAGGTAACTCCACTGCCAAATAAATAGTTACTAATACTTGGAGAAGGACTAGAACTTGGCATTTTGTTATAGATCTTAGATAGTCTCTACACTAGAACGTGGAAAGATCCATATGTCCCTTCTTTTTAACTTTCACATCAACCATACTAATTTTATTTTGTGAAAACAGCAGGTAAGGAGGCGACAGAGATAAAAATAGAAGGCAATTAATTCTGTTTTATAGACAGTCAGCTTTAAGAAGAAACTCTGAACATTATGAAGAGTTACCAATAGGCAGTTACTTGTTAACCTCCAGTTAGGGAACTGAACCTTCGAAAAGGTTCTTTAAATCAAAAATAATACTGATGATTCAGAGCTTCCCAAGTCTATACAATTTTCAAATCAAACAAAACACGCATTTACTACAGTCTGGTAAATGTCTCTCTGCCATTACAAAATATACAGACATTAGGACAGTAAATCTATCTGCATATCCTGTACTGGTCTTCTGAATTTTAAAACATCTGCAAGAGGTCAAACGACAGTGCTGCTTTTTTTTATTTAGATGAAGGGATGTTTTGTTTTCAGTCACAATGGTAATTTTACTATTATCCAGCAACTTTATCTTCGACTGGCAATTTCCAAGGGTTTGGCCGACTCAAAGACAACAGTTTTGTTGTTCAATAGGGTCAGTTGCCATCTCTCCTGTAGAGCTGAGCCACTTCAAGTAAAACAGCTAGTTTAGCAAATGTGAGCACTGTGCTGTTCAAAAAAACAAAAAAAAGGAGAGAAAAAAGGAGATTATGCTGCTCTAGAAACTTACAGTTTAAGACTGCCCATTTA
This sequence comes from Strigops habroptila, assembly GCF_004027225.2. Taxonomy (NCBI): domain Eukaryota; kingdom Metazoa; phylum Chordata; class Aves; order Psittaciformes; family Psittacidae; genus Strigops; species Strigops habroptila. The sequence goes on from NC_044278.2 coordinate 45,822,441, forward strand.
ACTACATATTTAGCTTGCATAAAGGAATCCCTCAGCACTGTAATTAATGACAGAGTAACTTTGATTTGACCTGCCAGTCAGCCACAACAGTAGCAGCTTGCTTTTCTTTTCTGAAATTGGTTTACTGAAGCGACAATATGCAGAAACAGAAATAAAATAAAAAGCTCAGTGGAAAGGGGAAGCAAACTGATAGCGAACAGACTTCAGAGAATCTTATAAGCAACAGTCAAGAAAGTATCTTCTGGCAGAATTTATGTTTCTAATCTTTCCAAACGCAACCTTTTCCTCTATATGAAGGACTAAATGAAAGGATCCAACTCTCAAAAATCTATTGTGAGGCACTACAGAAACCAGAGGAGAAGACAGTCACTACTTTTAATAGTCTATAATATAATCAGTTGATGTAATAAAAATATCCAGAGGAACAGAAATAAAATTAAAAAAAAAATTAAAAAAACCCCCCAACAGTGAAGAAATACAAGAAGGAAACAAAATTAGATAAATGTATTTAGATGCCACTTAGGTGCAAAAGTTTATGAAATTATGAGCAATCTAGTGATTTGTTGAGTTGATACCACCTGTATAGGGTAACAGTGAACACAATTTGCTCACAGAAAGTTACAAAAATGGGAGCTGAATATGGTGGGAGTGCACAAATGACATGACCAGGTAAGTAGGAAATGAGCCCAAATACAGTCTGCACTGAAAAGTAAAGACAAAAGCTTTCTGTTACGATTAAAGAGTTAGTGTAGGACATTCAGCTCTTTTACATGAGGGATAAAAATTAACTCTCAGCTTCCACAGCTGATTAGTTGTTTCTCCACATGTATCACAGTTTCTCTATTACTCTTCTGTTTCTATGGTGAGAAAAAGAACATGCTTACAAAACTATGAAAACAGTAAGAAATTTCACTATCTATGCAATTCTCAACTTCATTTTTTAACCTGCACATATTTTAAATTAAAGGTACAGAAAAAAACCCCCAAACACACGTTCTGTGCTCCTTTGCTTAAAGCACTCTTTTGAAGTATACTAAGCAAAAGAATTACATCATTATAGTAAACGCCTAAGTAATTTTGGGCTATTTGTATACTGTCTTTGCCAATCTTCTCAGGGAGGGAACCCTGCTCCCAACAGCGCACTGCTGTGTGCTGGCAACAGTTACTCTCTTCAAAGGCTAGCATCCTCTTGAGTGCACATGGCATGTGGCCACTTGGCATAGATTTGCCTAGATCTCTGTGCTCCATGTAATACAATCACATAAGGCCATGTTTTTTTTAAGCTTACAAAGCCTGAAATAGCATGAGTAGTGTTTCAGTGATTGACAGCATGCTGCTCTACATGGGGACAGGTTGCCATGTTTGACTGTATATAGTCCATTGAGACAGCAGACAATTGTCTTGCATAAAAGAAGTCAGAATTGGTGCTTCTTGGTCTGCAGTAGATTCTGGAGTGATCTGTCCTATCAGCAGTGCTTGGAATATTACTTTTTTCATTCTAGATAGGGATCTTGTCTCAAGAAGAAAAATACCAATATGAAAAGATGTATTTGAAAAGGGAAAAAAAATAAAATTAATAGTAATCAGTTTGCTGTCAGTCAGGCCAGCAGCGTGAACAGGACTTAAGCATTAACTATTTAATGGATGATGACTAATTTTTGATGTAGGGGATACGAGAACCTGTTCCAAGGCGCAGCAAAGGCTTTCTCCTTCTGCCTAATGCCTACCCAGCCTACCAAGATTCTTCAGGTGTGTAACCAGGTGTGGTGAGCATACTATCTTAAGCTAAGATTTAGTGAGCTACTAGTTACTTTTTGTGTCTTTGTCAACAACTGCTTTATACTCTTTAAGCTGCATATACTCTTGCTTGCAGAATTTGTGTACATGCAGATAAAATGCCAAGTGGTTCTTAAGAGGGTCGGTAAAAATCATCTGTATAAAGTGATAAATGTAACTGAAGACACTTATGTTGAAGTGGCTTTTCCATCCCAAGGTTGAACCCCAGGTAGCCTCCTGGTCTCTATCTTCCTCTATTTCTATAATACACTGTAGAACTTTCTACATCCTACAATTGTCTCTGCCTCCGCCACCACAATAATTCTACCCCCGTATCACTCATTAACTTCTGTTTGGCCTGAGGTCTAAGCAAAAGCTAAGAGCAAACCGTGTGCCAGCTGGCTGGGTTGGCTAGTACCCGCTGTCTTACCAGGTGAACCAAAGGTACCTCCTAGTGCTTTTTGACATGTCAAAAAAAAGCACACCAGAGACCACTAGGGCTGCTACAAGTCATGTACAAAATTTTATCTCCTGAGATTTCCACTCTTCTGACAAAGTTGGCTGAAACTGGAAAATGGTTTAAAAACACTAGGAGCCTCCTCTTTCCCCAATTTGGACAAAAACACTGAGTATGGCACGAGAAGCCCCGATGTAGTAAGAAACCCAGGACAAAAATTCGATGTCACCTGATGTACACCATCAGCATGCCTGACACTAACTTAATGAGCTGTGCTAAAACAAATCCTTTCCATACCTTTCAGTTGACTATCCTCTTCTCTGCCTTTGTTCTCTTCTTTTCCTACTGCTTGCTGTTGAGCTGCAAGTGCAGTGAGTTGTGCAGACTGTTTAATTAGAGACACCCTGTAGAAATAATTTCTCCAGAACACCTCCTCCTTTACGCTAGAGAGAACAAACAAAATCTGATTACTACATTTGGAAATATGGTTCCTTTTAACATCTAGCAATGAAATAAAATTAAATTTGCAGAGGGAAGAAGTAGACATAGCTGCCATTTAAGTAAAAACTTTTAAAAGAAATTTGTAATATGAACACAGTTTTAAAAAAATCTATCATTGTAGAAGTTCTTGATCTCTTACAAGACAGTTACAATTGACTTGAACATATAATAATGTTATGACCTTAGAGAAGCTTAACAGCATGCTGCAATACATAATCTGGAAAAACAGAATAGCATAATATCTCCCTTGTCGAATTACATGGGGAGTGAAGTTACCTTCCTGCCCATTCAGACAAACAGTGACTATTGAGACTAAGAACAGAGGAAAAAACCCTATTAAGCAACGTAGAATAGGCGAGGACAGCATGACCAGAGGCTGAAGACAGAGCATCAGAGACAGATATGAAGATGACCTAGAATATTTAGGACTGACAGCAGCAAATAACAGTAGGGAACGGGGTAAATAAAATGAAGAGCTGGAAAGGTTTATATAAAAGGAGGAGACTTAAGACAGAAAAGCTCACAAAGAAGATGTTTTCTTTCCTGTTTCCATTCTTAGACAAGGAGACTAATGTTGGGAACTCCTACTTAACAAGAATGTTGAGCTGTGAAACAAGCTTTAAGAGCAGCATCTGGAACCGGACAAGGAAGGAGAACAGCACTTGAATAAAGCTGGGATCAAAAAGCCATAGTGGAACAGGCCATAACTGTTGGGACAAAGGCCTTACGGATCTTTTAGTTAGGTCCACTAAAAGGCAGGCAGTTGCAACACAGAGCTTTTCCCATTGCCTATTCAAAACCAGGTTTTCTTACTTGCATTGCTACTGTTTTGTGATGCATTCTTTTACCATTTCTCCAGGGGACCTCTGACTCTCTCTAGTAACCTTTTTGGGGTGTCAGTTACAGCAACAGATCTAAGCATTTTTGTTGCTGCATTTACCATGGTTTTGCGAAAAAAATTTTCAATTAATTTAGCACACTGAACACGGAAAAATTTCAGGCCTCTCCCGTTCTTAAGTCAACAGGTCCTTATTAGTTTTGAATGCCTAATGGATTTACTTTTGTTTTTTCCTCCAACTGCTAAACCACAATGCACGTGCAATATTTCATGCATTTTAAATTAGGAAATGTAAAATACATACAGAGGAAATACATAAAGAATTGAAGGAAGTGAAAATAACAAGGAGTAATTTATGAATATATACAGACACATCAGAAGTACAAGGATACATAGTTGCAGGGGCTGGAGCACCTCTCTGAAGACAGGCTGAGACAGCTGGGGTTGTTTCGCCTGGAGAAGGCTCCAGGGAGACCTTAGAGCAGCATTCCAGTAATTAAAAAGTAATTACAATAAATCTGGAGGGACTTTTTACAAGGGCATGTAGTGATAGGATAAGGAGGAATGACTTTAAATTGAACATGCGTGGATTTAGATTAGATATTAGGAAGAAGTCTTTACTGTGAACCTCTGGCACAGGTTGCCCAGAGAAACTCCATTCCTGGAAGTGTTCAAGGGCAGGTTGGATGGGGCTTTGAGCAACCTGGTCTAGTGGAAACTGTCTTTGCCTATGGCAGGGGGGTTGGAACTAGATGATCTTTAAGGTCCCTTCCAACCACAAATGTTCTATCATTCTATGCTAGTAACCAGCAGAAATTACTTACTGTTTGGGAACGAGATCAAACCTCATCCTATTGAGAAGTTCATCTTCCTGTAACATCACCATTGCAACAGGGTACATTTGGTCAAAGTCAAAATTAAACTGCACACCTGCTGGAGGATCCCGCAGAAAATTTCGTTTATCCTTTGAAAAATATATTCATGGTCATTAACTGATTATCAGAAAAAGGACATCATATTTCACACACAAGACCAGCAATGCAATCCCAGTTCCCACATAATTCTATCATACCACAAAGCTGCGAAGCTTTTGTTATTGGCTTTAATACTGACCCCAGTAATACTGGGGATCTCCTTTGGCTCAAGTTGGTATTGAAAGAACCATTCGGTCTTGCACATGATCAGTGCAGTGACAGACACATTAAAAAAGGATACTGAAAATAAATAATTTAATGCCAGCCAAATTTACTTTGGGGAAAAAAGAAAAAAAATAAAAAGGAGGAAGTTTTAACCTCTCCATTAGGAAAACTTTAAATCTTACAGGAAATGAAATACTTACTGCTGATAAGGCCAGTATCTGTTGTTGAATTGTCTCTTCTTCATTGCTGTCTACCCAGGGAGGTACTGCTGCTTCTGTTATTGAAAGAAGGAAAATAATTGCATATGTATTACATAAACAAACCAACCCCACCTTAAAGTAACATATAACATAACAAAAATAAGCCATCATTGAATTTTCCTAAACTAAGCACATGGAACATGAGAGAAACTCTAGGAATGGATTTTTGCTTATCAGAGGTAAACTAACTAACTAACTAAATACATAAATAATTGCTAATTTCTGTTATTGTAAAACTGGGGGGATTTCTTTGCAGTGTGCACCACTCAACTTTGTACCTCTTAGTTACTGAAGAAGTCCTATAAAACTGGTTAAGCTGCCTGCAAATAGAGATATCTAGATTCACTTTAAACATGTTAACTTTGTCTAAATTAAGTTTTAAAAATAATTTGCTATTGTATCAATTTTCTAACGCCCAGAAGACACAAATTCTTTAATGATGGAGAAAATAAGTTATAAATTTGTTATAAATTACAACGTGTTGTACACTGAATAAGCATACTTGAGGACAGCTGATTTATATATTTACACGGATACTTCCAAAATAGTTCTATAGGCTATACACAGAGGAAAATAAACTATTGTAGATGTATAGAAATCTACTAATCTCTTCACTGTCAATGCAAATTCAGCCTACAGAGACGTTATGATGCATCTGTAACAGTTAATTCTTACAGACTTTAACTAACACTGCTTATTTGGCTATGCATCTGACATCAGCAAGATCTTTCACTCACATGGATTCCCACCTGATGCTAACGCTTCTTTCAGTAAGCCATCTGTTACTCTTTCTTTTGCCAATCTAGCTACCTATTTTCATAAAACTTTTAGAAATACGTTAACAGATGACAAAGTTTACTAACAGCGACAAAGACAGAAATATAGACAAGTGCAATCACATAAGCAATCTTGCAGGAAGAAACCAGACTAAAATATTAACTGTGGACAGCATGTAAAATTTTAGAACAATCCATTTAAAACCAGCTCATTTTCAAGATTAACAGTAGAGCCACTAATTACTCAAACTGTAAGAAATTATTGCATCCATGTAACATGTTAAAGGAGATAAAAGCCAATGCTGAAATGCAACATAAAAAAAAAAAAAAGTGTGCTTATTTTAAAGTCTCAAATAGATCCACTGCAGTCAATAGTACATGGGTGGATAACTCGACGGATCTAGATTACAGATAATTATAAAGCAAATGATTTATGGGAATGCAAAAGAGCAATTATGCCTTTAATGTAAGCAGAGCAACACCTACAGCAAAACTAATTAAATACAATAGTGCAAACCCTAACCTATGTTTTTAATTTCATTATGAAAATGTGACATGATTGCTAAAGTTCAAAAGAGAAATAATCAGCATGCCTGTTTTCAATAAATACACAGGCTTAAGACTCAAAACAACAATAAGAAATCAGCTTTGCTAGCTGTGATCTTTGAGTTAATTTCAGAAAGCTGAATTTGGTTAAAAAACCAAATCTAAACCAATTAGATAATGTAACACTAACCTCACTTAAAAATGTCATCTTCCTATTCCATAATATACCTAAAGTTCTGCCATAATGTGTTTCATTAAACAGAATTTTGATAGATTAGGTTTAGATATTGCTTAATTATCCGGCTTCCAGCAAGTTTTAGCATATGCAATGTTTATGCAAAAAAGCATACATTACCTGATTTTTTTGTTTGCTGTTCTTGGACAAATTTTTTCTGTTCCTTCTGAAAATCTCCAATAATTGTCTGAAATAAAAATTAGAGAACCACAATAGAAAAAAAAAAAATTCACTCCTCTTGTTTCACGTTCATTCAAAAAGTGCTTTCAAATAGACTGCAGAATCATGTTCTTGTATCCCTGGAGGCCCTTTTTCTAAGTTAATGAAAGGTGTTCCACATAAATCATACATTTCCCTTTACTGAAACATTTGATTTTGCCTTTAAAAGTTTAAACTACTGTGCACGCTTTCAAAATTGTATTTATAGTTTAACAAGTTCAGGGGACAAAAATATAAGGGAGGAAAATCCTAGCTGATAATTTGAACATTAGCATAATATGCATATACACTTACTGCCTTACTGTATCAAATACAGACAACATAGACTGTTTAGACTTAAAGATACTCTTTGCCTTACAATAAAATTTAAGAGTTGCTCAAGAAATATATCCTTTGCAATAAATCAGACTTGTAAAATTGTTAAGTATGATTTTTAGAATGTCTGGTTGGCTGAAATAATTTCTCCATTTCTGTTGATGCCAAGTTTTCATCAAAAAATTATGTTCAGAAACATCCTGTATTGAATTTGGAATTAAAAATGGAAGAATTATCTTAGAAGTCAGCATGCCAAAATCTAGTAGTAACAGTGCAAATGCTGTTGTGTAGTTGAAAGCAGAAACCAGAAAGAAACCATGAAGCTAGAAACAAATACTTAAACAACTCACAAAATACAAATTTTATACAGTGAGGTCTGTGGCTTAACAAGTTGCCGAAAAGCACACAGGTCTTCAAGCTAAATCCTGATAAATTGCTATAATTATTTTTTCCTTCAACAACGCAGCATTTCAGTTTAACACCAGTGAGAGATGCCTTAAAGAAATGTTATCACATGCCAGATTTGCCAAGTTACAACAGTAAGCAAACATATTTTAGATCAAATGTCTAGAAATAAATACCTTATCAATGATACTATCAATCTTTCCTTCTTCTACAGACTTCTTTATTGTCTGCGCTGTTTCAGCAACGGATTCAGATATCTTTTTTGTAGCAGCAGTGGCAAAATTGAAGAGGTAACCTTTCAGATAAGAAGAGAAAGATGTGAAAAAATGATCCTTTTACATCCAGTTCTCTTACTAGATTTATTTTCCTTTCCCTCTAATCATTTGGACACCTACTTGAAGGCTGTTTTCAAAATCATTTAATACAGCTTCTGACCTCCAAGGAATTCCTAAAATCCTATTTATCCTCTTCTAGTTCATATTCTTTAGTGATGATCAAACTGTATGCTTGATCACAACTTTCTGTAAATCAAACTTCTATACATGAATCTTGTTTACCAAATTAATGGTCCTTGAAATACTGCTTTCCAATGAATTTTCTGAAGCAATATGTCTTTCCTAATTTCATTTAAGCATTTCAGAGACATTAAGCAGGAAAGTAACTTTAACAGCAGTATTAAAACTGGTGAGTGTGGTTTTTTCAAGAAAAACAAGATGCACAATAAAGTCTCCTGGAGTAAGACAGCAAATGCATGAAAAATTTCAGGCAAGTAACACTTGAGTTTCCTTCAAAAGTCTTAAGATAGAAGCTTCCTCCTCTTGTTTACCCTTTTCTATTTCACATTGTCTTCCTCTTTTTAGCCTCCTTGAGAAGCGCTATAGCCCTGTTGGCTTACTTTCCTGAATATGTTCAGCATCAGACCAGCAGTAACAAGTATTTCCAAAGACTAACCAGCATTTCTTTGTATTAGCAGTACTAAAGTAAAGAAAGGTGGCAGGGAGAGAACTATGTGGCATAGGCAGTTACAAGCATCAAGATGTATACTACAAACCTTCAGAAACATTAAATATCAGTTTATTGACAAAGGATCTTAAAACAACATTGGTATTATTTCCTCAGGTAATGACACTGTCATAGGCACTTTATTACATTTGAACAGTTGTATTATGACTTAAGACCACAGTTACAGTGTAAACAATGATAAGATATTGGTGAGTGCCATAGTAAATAAAATAATTGCAGATGGATCTAGATAGATTGGAGCATTGGGCAATCATCAACAGCATGATTTTTAACAAGTTGAAATGCTGGATTCTGCACTGGGAACAGAGTAATGCCAGACACAAGTATAAATGGGGAGAGGAGAGGCTGGAGAGGATCTGGGGGTGCTGGTTGACAGCAGGCTTAATCCGAGTCAGCAGTGTGTTCTGGCAGCCATGAAGGCAAACTGCATCTGGGGTGCATTAAACACAGTATAACTAGCTGGCCAAGAGAGGTGACTGTCCTGATGTATTCATCCTGATGTACTCGAGATGTGGAGCCTCACCTTGATTAGTGCATGCAGTTCTGGGCCCCACAGCTTAAGAAGGATGTGAAGGTCCCTGAATGTGTCCAGAGGAGGGCAAGAAACCTGGTGTAAGGGCTGGAAGGAATGTCCTATGAGGAATGTCTGAAGACTTCGGGGTTGTCTGGTTTGGAGAAAAGGAGGCAGAGAGGTGACCTCATTGCTCCCTACAGCTTCCTGAGGAGGGGAAGCAGAAAGATCTACTTATCTCTTCTCCCTGGTATCCAGGCCTTGGACACTTGGGAATGGTTCAAAGCTGCACCAGGGAGGTTCAGACTGGACATTAGGAAGCATTTCTTTGCTGAGAAGGTGAAGAAACCCTGGAGCAGACATTCTAGGGAAGTGGTCAATGCCCCAAGCCTGTCAAGTGTTTAAGAGGCATTTGGACAACGCCCTTAACACCACACTTTAACTTTTGGTCAGCCCTGAATTAGTCAAGTAGTTGGACTAAATGTGGAAGACACCTAGACGAAAGGGACCATCTAGGTCCCTTCCAACAGAAACAGTCTATTCTATTCTAATTCTATGGTTAGAAGTAGTAATGGTAGATCTAAACTGCATAGTAACTATCAAAAATATTTGAGGCATTGGTAAGAATGAAAAGCATGTGAGATGGTAAGAATGCTTTAGTTATTCCCAAAATTTTACTTTGACCTTTATACAGGGGACTTTAGAAAACCCCCAGTATTTCCGTTTCAAACAAAAACCCCCAACTTCTTGCTCAAGACCTCACAAAGATTCCACTTTCCTTATGAGTTAGAAATGTAAGAAATAACCCTGACATGCAAAAAAAAAAAAAAGAGTTATTTTAAAATGCAGTTGTTAGCCACTGGTAGAATGAGTTACTTCAGAGCATTCATGTCACCTTTGGGAAACCTGATTGTTCTTTCTGGCATATAAAATATTCTCTCATTATGATATCACCTCTGATATCAATACTGAAATATGCAGAGGTCTAGCCAGCCCTTAAGCAAGCCATTTTTATATGTAATTTCTACTTATAAGCCATAGAAAGGTTTCTTCAAGTACTTGCTAGAATCTTTCATACCCATTATCAGGCTTTCCAACCCATCACATGCTTCATGTTGTAAAAATACCCACCTATTTTCTGCACTTTAGATATAGACGCATATACTATTCTCCTTATGACAGCAGAGGAAGCAGCAGCCTACTGTATTGTTTTCTCCCTACCAGCTTGTATTGGTTGTTTTCTGTATCCCTGTAAACTCTCGCATATGCAATTGTTTTAGGTGCAAAAGGTGCTGAAGCATTTACTGTCCAGCAACGTTTTGATATTGTTGGGCAAGTGGTTTCGGCCAGTCCTGGAACCAGTTGGAAAAAAAAATGCATTTTTATTTGCCCTTAAGAACAAATCTTCTTCTGAACTGAAGTACTTCTAAAACTTCAAAAAGAGTTGGTACTTCACCTTAGACAAATAGAATTAGTGGTAAACAATACTTCCCCTTTCAAGTGACCAAGAAACTTTCTCTCCCTCTTACAAACCTATGCCCATATTAAGAACACATATCTAGCAATATTTCTAGTATTAGTCCACACTGACAAACTCTCCTAACCTTTGTAATGATGTAAAATGTGAGGAAAAAACCCCAAAAAACAACGTACGTAAGGCTTCAGTTTTACCAGTAAAATTCTTTATGTGCTAGGGGAGCGTCTCCACACAGCTACCCTGGTTGTTAGTCATGCAGATATTTCTAGAGTTATCATGTGTTAAAACAATGATGTGCAAATCTTTATAAAAAAGCCTTTTCACCACAATCTTCTCCAGTGTGACAGACAATGAATCACTAAACCAAATTCTCACTTCCAGAGCAAACTATGGGCTGGACCTTTCTATGTGTAACAGTCAATACTTATTTTTCCTCTGAAATTCAAAGTCTTTTTTCCTTCCTGAACACTCAGTGACTACAGATTAGGACTGCTTTACAACAACTGGACAAGTATTTGACCAAACTACACAGATAAACTGCTGCAGCTTGGACAGCCCAAGGCAAAGCACAGTGAAGAACCGTGTCAGAATAACCTTTCAGATGAGATTGATCTAGCATTTCAGAGCACCAGTAAAAAAAGACACTCTAGCAAGGAGTGTGGAGCTGTACTTTGGATTAATTTTATCTAAGAATGTACCATACTAAAGCAGAATTCTTACCTATAGCAAATTACAGCCTTGCCTCATTACAGATGAATTCAACAAAATCGAACCCCATTTCTTCCCTATAAAAAAAAATCACAGAAACCCTACACCAATTTGTGAGGTACATTATACGTGTACGACTCCTCTCAGTGAGAAACGCTATTTAGTAACAATTCTGAAAAAGAGGGTAACTGAAAGGAACATTTGCAGTCGTTTACTTGGGTCATATTTTAAACACTGAAGATTTTTGTTTTGTTTAGTTTTTTGGTTTTGGGTTTTTTTTTTTTTTTTTAATGTTTTTTCATTTCCAGTGAGGCAACATTCCTTACCAGTGCACAGAATTGTGAGCAGTAAAATATTTCTCATTGCCAGTAACTGCTATTTAAAACAAATCTCTGAAATACAGAAAAATGAAGAAATTAGAGAATTATGTCACTTCAAACTTCCAGCTTTATCAATTGCATAGGAATGTTTCCTAACCGTGGCAGAGACTACAAAGCTGCATGAAGAACTCCATCTTGTGAAACACATGGTAGTTATGCCTGCCACAGACTGCACTTAGCAGACATGATTTTAAAGGAGCTGCACAACAAAGAAAAATAGAAAAGGACAGGAAACAATGACTTTTAAAACTTTTCACCAAGACAGCTTTCCATACTAGCTAACCTAACCTGAATTATCGTTTACATCTTAAAAGATATGCTTCAGGGATATTTTTTCCTTTTTTTTTTTTTTGAAGAAAGAGTCTCTGGGTCCTTTCATGAACTTGTATTCTCTGCTTTGCATCTCTGTGCAAGCTATGCTGGAGTTGCTGCTATCTAGACGAAAAGCAATTTTTCTTTTCCATTTGTTGAATTGAGAATAAACATGCTTAACTCATCTGAAAACCTATCTGTAATTGTTTAGCTCAGCTAAAGCTTTGGTGTAAATGCCGGTGGTAAGTACTAGTAACTTCTCCTCTAACCTCTAAGCATACATAAATCCAGCCTACCTTCCCTCCTCCAGTTGCTATCCTATGCTACTCTCACCACACCACAGGACCTTACTGCTAAGAATACATAGCTTCTTTTTCAAAGCAGACCCACAGCAGCACTCCCCGCGTGAAGACGCCTGGGCGCGACACCCCTCTCCAACAAGTGAGGCCATTCTTTCACTCAAGCCTTCTCTTTGGACAAAGCCCACAGCAGCGACGTGTGTGTGTGAGGGAAGGAGCCCCACTCCCCACCGCTGCGGCCCGTCCCGGGGGCTCTCCACCGGCGGGGTGCTGCCCGGCCGGGCGCGGGTGTGCCCCGGGGCTGACGGTGCTGGGCCGCCTCCCCCCTGCTCTCCCCAGCGTACAAGGATGGGACACTCACTGCCGAGCCCCTTGGCCTGGTTGAGGAGCGCCTCCGAGTCCAGCTGCTCCGAGCTCTGCACGGCCGCCTCTGTGTCGACCACCTCCTCCTCTTCCTCCTCCTCCTCCGCAGAGCTACTCCTCTTCTCAGCCGGCAGCAGCTTCTCCTCGCCTGCCCGCTCCAGCCCCAGCCAGCTGCCCAGGCCCCGCAACATGGCTCAGGAGCGGCGGCCACGCTGGGCCGTTAACGGACACCCGCAGCGCAGAGCGGCGATGGGCTCCGAACGCGGAAGCGCGGGCGGCCCGCTCCTTCCGCATGCGCCATTTCCGCCACCGCGGGGGTGGGGGTGTGTGTTGGGGGGTAGTAGGCGGGGCGGCAGAGCACCGCCAGGCCCCCGCACCGCCGCGCTCCCGCCCGGCTCCTCTGCCCGCGGCTGCCTTACCCCGCCTCGGCGGGGGTTACTCTGCGGCGCGGCGCGGGGCCGGGCGGCGGTGAGGGCCGCTGTCGTGGGGTTTCGCCGTCCTCGGTGGGGAGGTGCTGCTTCTCCTCCGGGGGTTCGCTTGAGCTCGGCAGACCCTAGCGGTGACCGCGCTGCGGGCGAACCTCATCTTGGTGGGACATCCATCCGCCTTTAAGACCGTGAAGGCGGCGCGGGGCGGCAAGTCGCAGCCCGGTGGCTTACGGTCCTCTGGGAGGGGATTGCCACCCTCTTCCCCCGCCCTGCCACGATCCTCTGCGCCGCCGTCCTGCCGCCCGGCCCGCTCTCCGTTCAGCGGCCGCCCTCTGAGGGCGCTTCCCGCCCCGCACCTGGGCCTGAGGTAACGGCCAGCCGGCGCTGCCGCGGGCAGGGTGAGAGGAGCCCCTCTGCCGGGCACGGCTGCAGCCCCTCCTCGCTGTGGCGCAGCAGATTTCGGGTGGAGCGCTCCCAAATTCCTGCTAAAGACAGCAAGCTGCTGTTGATAGAGCTAAACAGGGTAATTCGTGTTCCTCTCCGCTTGTGCTGATTTCCAGTTCCCAGCAAAATGTCTTTTCCCAGTATTCGCTTTTTGCTTTCCCTCCCCTGTTTCGTTTTCCTTTTACAAGTAGCTTCCCGAACCACCTGGAGTTCTTTGTTTCTATTTCAAGTAAACTTTGTGTTTCCTTAAGCTGCTGGAAAGTCGCTGTTCTTGCTAAAATCACAGCGGGCTTTTCACTGTGGTTCCTGTAGGCAAGGTGATAGGGCTTCTGAGTTTTGAAGCGGCATGTGCTCGAGGCTTATACCTATTATCGAAATAATTTCTCCTCTTAAAATTCTAGGCTACTAAATTAAATTGAATACTAAAATAGCAGGGAAAAGTTAATTCCTGATGATCCTTTTCTCCTCAGTTAAATACGTTTGATGCCTCTGGTCTTCCTTTTGTCCATGTTGACAAGGAAACAATAGTTTAGTAATTCCTATTATCAAGAATGATGACATTGATGACAGGCATTGTTACATTCTTGAACTCTAAGAGGAGTCTCCTGAGGATCCTGGCCTTATTTATCTTCAGTATAGTAAGAGGAAGGCTTACAATGTGCATTCACTAACTGCTGCTTACTGCCGGCAGCTGAAAACCATACTGTGTTGATTTATACTGAGTGCTGTTAAGTCATGTGCTTTTGCATGTTGCTATGGATGAATTTGGTGCTTGACTAAGGAAAGGTTTTCTTGACTCTAGTATTTTTGCTCTGTGGTGAGCCATGCTGCCTCTATGCAAAAATTATTCCACTGATTAGCCCCCACAGCTGCCTGAATGTAATATGAATACAGCTATGAATGAGATACACACATCATCCTCTTTCAGATGGGGTGGAGAAACGGTGGCAAAATCTATGCTTGTCTGAAAGCCAGATGAAGGAGGAGACTAGCAGGGACGACATCAACAGGAGTCGGTGCGAACAGCAGATTATAGCAACAAGAAGGATGAAGAAGAATTTCTAATTAGGATAGTAATTATCAGAATTTTTAGGGGGTGGTTTCTTCATCTTAATAGTTCTGGATCCTTTACCATTCATACTCCTACACAGTGCAAGGTGGCATAGGTGTGTTAGCATCTATTAGATTATTCACCTCCCAGGCATATGATTTATCTAGTATGATATTTGAATATCTAATTTCATAGTAGGTCTCTTACAAATAACCAAATTTTCAAGAGAGGAAGTTTCTGTACCTGAATAGCTGTTATTGCTAATGCTAATACTATTGTGGTACTATTGTAGAGTGATGAGAAAAATGTTATATCCGATTGAGGCTTCAGCACCCATAATTGGCATTAACTGTCCTGTTTCTATCTTTAGGATATGGTGTTTGTTGGGTATTCATAGATCCATCTTGTGAAGAATAACTTATTTCATGGTCTAGACAGGAAAACAGAGATCCTGACAAGTTGGCCATGCTATAGGTCTCAGAGCTGGTCTATCCAGGCCTGCCATTCTGAATGCATGTTGAGTGTCATAGTATCAGGCTTTTCTCTAAATGTGAAACTTAAAATGGATACAATGTTGTTTTCTAGAACAGCATCAACTGTTCCTCTACATCACAGTCCACAGATTCTTTTTCTGATTTTTCTCTCACAGTAATTACTTGGAGGGGGAGAATCGGTAGGCATGTGAAGGAAGGACTCTGGAGTAATATAAATACAGACATTCTGGTTCAGTTTTTCTTTCTTGGTCTCATGTTCTATTGATCTGTAGGATACTGTAAGACTTCAGGTGAAACAGTTGATATGCTATGAGTTGGAGAAGTGAAAGCTGCTGGAAAATGGGGTGGATGGTATAACATGATTTTAATAAATTTTTGAAGCTACAGTCACTTTTTAAAGGTAAAGCTACTGGGTAGAGAATGTGAGTGTTCTGGCTAATGTAGCAATGGGCTAAATTCTCAAACCGTGAAATTATCAACTGCTTTAGAAAGAAAATTCAGGGTGAGATTTGTCTTGCCTGACATGTGGTTCTAAAAGCTGGCTTTTCCTGTTACAGGAGAGGGATATGGCAGATAAACTTTGTCTCTCTGGCACCTCCATGGAGCAGTGTATCAAAATGGTATCTGGTTTTCCATTGACTGTGGAGTGGATTTATGTTCTTAGCTTATGGATTGGTCTATAAGCTGGGAGAGATGAATCCTACTCCCATATTCCAAAATGGTAATTTTTATTGTCTGTTTCCAAAGGTCATTTCAACCTAGATTCATTGCATACTGAGACTGTGTTCTTTCCTGACATGAATTTGCATTCATCAGATGTACGTCTTTGTCATTTTAGATTTTCAGTTTGAGATCTGTGTGCTTGTGTGGATTTTCCCATGAAGTACATCCTGGTAACTGGTGGTGTCATCTCGGGCATTGGCAAAGGGATCATTGCAAGCAGCATTGGCACCATATTGAAATCATGTGGTCTACGTGTCACTGCAATCAAGATTGATCCTTACATAAACATAGATGCTGGAACCTTTTCACCATATGAACATGGTATGGAGGGCAGTACTGTTCCGTTTTGCATGAATATTTGTGTTCACAGTAAGGATTTTGTGGTGTTTGTGGTGTCTTTAAGAAAACAAACAATAGTTGTAGTTATTAGTCATTTTATTGTCTATTTTGCAATGCACATTTCTTCCTTGCTATGTGTTCTCAAGGACATCGTCTGCTCTAAGAGAAAAGATTGTCTGTTGAAGATACTTTTGTAAGTAGATGCTTCTTTTCTATAAAATCCCATTTTGTTGGGCAAATCCTAGCTGTAAGCCTTGTTCAGTTATTTTCAGTTCAACTTGATAAAAAAAATTAAAAAATTAGAATAGTGGTATAAAACTTATTTGAAACTGACGTCCTCAACAGTTACTCGTGAATGCTGTTATCTGGGTGTCAGGTGTCAGTGCCTTCTAGTGTAAATGTCTTCATGAGAGTTAGGTTAAGTTCTCATCTTAGTCCATAAGGATCTAGTCAAAACCATCAGTGAAGCTTAGAGACCCAACTAATGATACCATTAATTTGTTTGATTACTTCTCTAAGCTACCTTGATTGTATTGACTACATTGTTGATGAGCAGCAGGTCAGTCTGACATGCATATATAATGTTGATTGTTCCTTCAGCTATCTGGCTTGTTACTTAGACATTTATTAAAACCGATATTTTTCGAAGTTCCAAAGTACCTTCAGCCAATAGACATTTCTAATTCTTTTTATTTGTTAGATTTTGTCTGCCTACTTTTAGTCTAGACCAAAAGTTTTGGAACTGGAGATAAACGTATTTATCTCCTTAACTGAAAAAAGACCACTTTGCTTTTTAAATGGAGGAAGAGCACAGCACATCAGACCTCTCCCAAAAAGCAAAATTTAACTGGTCCAGTGGTCCTGCACTTTCAGAAGCATATCTGGTGCTACTTAGGCAGTTGCCTTTACCTTTCATGGCAAGACTTCTGTGATGTCTTGAGTTTATGAGGATGTACTCCTCCCCTAGATCAGATACAGGGGAGAGGGGACATTATGGCAAGTAATTCCCACATGATATTCCCCCCTGCTCTGTTCATGTAAGAGTTTCTTAACGTTTGTGAAGAAACACCGGCTTGCTGGGTAGTAAGTAGAAATTCACACATGCCAAAATGGCAAGCCTCTTTTGTTAACGTTTTAGCAGAAATATGGTTGAGTCAAAGGATTTTAATTTAGTGATTTCCAGTTAACTAAAGAGGTTTTTTAGTAGTATATTTTTTTAGTTCTTCCAAGGCCTGCTTATGAGAAATCTTGGTTCCACTCTGTGTCTGTTGGCTTAAGCGGTAACTTAGTACAGAGAATGTAGTCAGTGCCTCCCAGGATCAGGCATAAGTCTTCTACCCTGTTGAAAACATAGAATCATAGAATACTTAGGGTTGGAAAAGACCTTAAGATCATCTATTTCCAACCCCCCTGCCATGGGCAGGGACACCTTGCACTAAACCATGTTGCCCAAGGCTATGTCCGACCTGGCCTTGAACACTGCCAGGGATGGAGCATTCACAACTTCCTTGGGCAACCCATTCCAGTGCTTCACCACCCTTACTGTAAAGAACTTCTTCCTTATATCTAATCTAAACTTCCCCTGTTTAAGTTTGAAGCCATTACCCCTTGTCCTACCACTACAGTCCCTAATGAAGAGTCCCTCCCCAGCATCCTTATAGACCCCTTCAGATATTGGAAGGCTGCTATGAGGTCTCCACGCAGCCTTCTCTTCTCCAGGCTGAACAGCCCCAACCCTCTCAGCCTGTCTTCATACGGGAGGTGCTCCAGCCCCCTTGTCATCCTCGTGGCTTTTATTAAACTGTTCATTGAAGTGGAGTGTTGTGTCTTGGCAGGATATATATTTCTGTAGTCCACACTACACTTTCAGGAGAATTCTTTTTTTCTTGTGCACTGGTTCCATAATTTGTTTAACCATTGATTTATTGGGTCATGGCAAAATATTTTATGTTTTTTTCTGAAGAGCTTTCCAGCTTTACCTGAAGATTTAGCAACTTTAGTTCCTTTAGAAGTTGATTAGATTCAGAATTTAGAGGCTCTTTAGAGGTCTAAGAAAAATCTGAACCTGAAGGATATTTTTGTTAGATTTTTCAGGATCGGAACGCTTGGTATGGACATAGTGAACTAAATGTACAAGATGAAACAACTGGATAAGAAACAGCGATCATGCTTTAAGAAGCATATGTTTAGCATAACTTTACTCCTGGTCCAAGCCATAATCATAAAAATAGATCCAACCAACAAGAATTTACAGTGAAACACTTTGAACATGCATAATAATTCATGCTTATAAAAGCATGGGAGTTTTTGGCTCCCATAATAATTTGCATGGGTTTTTTTGGCTCCCATGTGTAAATTGCTGTTTTATTTGTTGCTGATTTATGATTTCTGGAGATTGTTTTGTTCCAATCAGGGGTTGTAGCATGCTGTTGAAATGCTGCTGAAATGTTTTTAAGTCACTTAAATATTTTGGCAATATAACTTAAACTTATTTGCAAACTTAAACTTAAACTTATATGTGACTGAGGGGTAGACTGTAAAAGTAAAGACTAACTATCCAAGTCACACAGAATGACAATGCAGATTGAGTTGCAGCATGTGTTTTATTGATACGTTGTTGTGATATGTCATTTTAAAAAACATTTCATAAATTTTAAGAAAAGTTTGTGGTATTCCTGCTGTGTGTTTAATAATTTCTCATTATTTTACTGCTTTTCTGTCATTTTCTCTTTCTTTTTTCAGGTGAAGTTTTTGTATTGAATGATGGTGGAGAAGTTGACTTAGATTTGGGAAATTATGAGAGATTTTTGGACATCAATCTCTATAAAGACAACAATATCACCACTGGAAAAATATATCAGCATGTCATTAATAAAGAAAGACATGGTGATTACCTGGGAAAAACTGTTCAAGGTGATATTTTTAATTCTGTGGGATACTTGTACATTCAGTCTTCACTGAAGTGATTAGCTAGAACAAGCTGTTCCTTGCTGCATCACCTTATTCCTTTCTCTTTCCCAAGAGTTTTGGGCATATTCCTGTAATGTTTGGCTTCTGGGCTGAAGGAAAAGAGGAATAGAAAAAGGAGCTAGTAGTTTCCTTTTGACTTTCTGCTCATTTTCCCCTTTTTGCATGCAAAACCTGGTATGTGGGTCTCAAGATGTGCTTGCTTGTTTTTTTTTTTTTTCTTGTAGTTGTTCCACACATCACCGATGCAGTTCAGGAATGGGTAATGAATCAGGCAAAAGTTCCAGTGGATGACGACAGAAAAGAACCACAAATTTGTGTGATTGAGGCAAGTATGGAACATTTTAGGATATGTCTTCACAATGAACACAAACAACTAGCTTGCTTTCTGCTTGCTACTTTTTGTAAAAAGGTCAGGCTGAAGTTTTATGGAGAGCAGCAGTGCAAAAGCACGTTATGTATTTTTTGGTTTGTTCTGAAAATGAAAGGTGTGGTCTTATACCTACAGCTTCTGTTTACTTGACTAAATCCCTTCTAGAACTGCTGAAACTAAGCTACTTAAGAGTTTTTTAATTTAAAAAGTTAAAGCAGCCAGTTACTGTAATGTGAAGTATCCATTCCAAGATACAGACATATGACTGAAGCTTTATACTGTTAGTAGTATTAAGAAAACTTGTGTAAACCTGAAATCTCCTATGGTCCTTAGGACAGCCTAAAACATCCTAGCTTTCCATATGACTTCAAATGCCCATCTTGTTGCTTGTGGTCATGTTTAACGGAATATATTTAAAAACTGTATAAGTCAACTTCCCACTTCCCTGGTGCTATTTTTAAGATCCTTGGAGGCAACTTTATTAATCATTTAACCTGCTGATGTTCTGCACAATGGAAACAATGAGTTCTACACATTCTTAGTAGGGCATTGAGACAACTGGTGGGAATGCAGTCAGCAATTGCTAGCAGAAAATATAGAAAAAGATTGTACCTGAGAATATGACAAAAGGATGAGGCATATATTTAATGCCAGAAGTGACCACCATAATCAAGTGCGATAAACTTTGTGACCCAGGCTACAGAATTGCTTAGTATTTCTTACACAGAAGAAGCTGCCTTCAGTATACTTATTGATATAGCTGTAGATCTTTTTCTATGATGTGCACAGTGAGTCAAACATTTCATTTAAAACCAATGTAAAAACAGTAAATAAAGAAGTTGCACAAGAATATTAATAAATGATGGGCTTGTCAGTCCTTTAACTTCAAGCTTATTTTTCTATTTCCTCTATGTAAGATTTTTTTTTATTGTTTTGTTTGTTTTTGTTTTTTTTTTTAATAGCTCCAGCCTGAAAAAAAAGGTTTTTTTCACGACTTTCAGGATAATTTAAATGTTTTCCCTTGGCAAAACCCTGAAGGAGTTAGACCAAATATGTGCATCATGTACAAATGTAGTTGTCTGAAGTTTTTCTGCCACTGGGTGAACACAAATCTGCTATTCTGTCAAAGGCCACTTGGTGGCACAGAAAAATCATTATGAAATATGACTGCTTCATAAAACATAGGTGCTAAACACTGCTTTATTCAGTGCTTAGTGTACTTCAGCTCTTTGCATCTTTGAAAGTCATCTAATTTCTGTCTTTATAAATAAGTTTTATCATGGACTTTATATTGGGTTTTGGTTTGGTAATATTGAAAGTCTTGTATAATGTCAAGTATTACTTCATGTTGTCCATATGGTATTTATTGATGTTGGAAAGTTATGATAATACTGCTAAATGCCTGTATTTTGTTGGTCACAACTGTTCATTAATCTGACAGACTGGAAGATAAAGGTTTTTTGTGTCTGTCGCCTGTACAGTTAGTTGCATGCCATCCAAAGCAGCACACGCGAGCACAATCATTGCAAAGCCTGTTAGGGCGGGGGGGGGGGCGGGATTGGGAAATAAAAATGGTAAAACCCAGCAACAGTCATTGGGTTTCTCCTTAATGTGTGTAAACTCTTTAAAAGCACATGTTCTGAGTAGTCATCAAGAAACCAAGACTTTAGTTGGAAGTAGTTGTGGTTCATACCCTCAGCATCTGCTTATTGTCAGCCCACACAGTTCATCTGGCCCACTGGACAGGTAGTCAGAACTGCAGGAGATTGCCAGGAGCCTGGGGTGCAATACAGGTGACTCCCGTAGAGGGAGATGTTGCTTTGCTTCTGCTTTATTTTAAAGCTTTTATCCTTCACATCAACATAACTATTGATTACTTGTTTACCGCTTCGAAAGCAGCGTCAAAGCATGTATTATTCAGTAGCACTACTCATCTTCCCAGTGTTTGATGTAAAGTGAATATAACAAAACTTGAAAATTTTTCTATGTTTTTCACAGGAAACAAATATGCAGAATAGGTGAAGGCTCTTTGCAGAGTGTGACTGCAAGTTTCAATTGTCTTTCTTTTTTTAAAGATAAATATTTCAGAAAACTTACTTGGTAGGGGTAGGCTTTTCGTTGGTTTGTTTTTGCTTTCTGACACTGACATATCTAAGCTTTCTTTTTCAGCTTGGTGGAACTATTGGAGATATTGAAGGAATGCCATTCATTGAAGCATTTAGACAGTTTCAGTTCAAAGCAAAAAGAGAGAACTTCTGTAATATCCATGTTAGTCTAGTACCACAGGTAAGTTATTAAAATGGATAAAATAGATTTTAGTGTGCATTGGGTTTTATATTTGTTTACTTCTCCCATTAACCCTTTCATGGTTGAGGGTTTTAGAGACACAAATATGAAACCCAGTCACACTGGAGTAAGTAAAGGCCTTGATATTTACTTTATTGCTGTGAGAATCAGTTTTAATGTTCTAAGTTACTGAAAACCCCTGTTATCAACACTGATTTATCTAGAAGGCTAAGTATAGTTGTTCTTTGCACTAGAAGGTGCTGGTACATGATGAACCCAGTAAGAAAGACCCTCAAACTCTCTAAGGTATCATTTAAAATTCTGTTTGTTAGAGCTAACACTGTAGGGAGAGAATGGTATAAATGACTTTGTGTCCCTTTAGGTGGTGGGAGCCCCAGGCTGTGTAGCATTGAATGGCGCTGACGAGCAGCATGTTGAGCAGACCACATCCTTAGAAGTGATTCTCCCCTTTTGGTCATTTGGACTAATAGATAATTTCATTACAAGGAAACAACTGTATCATTTTTATTGTCAAACAGAAAGGATGTTTGACAGAACAAACATCCTTTCTGGAGAACTTCTTGCTGCATTCCTAGATAAAGGGAAGGCCATGCAGGTGATGGAATTGCAGATCATGAGTGGGAGCTGCTTGCTGGCTCCTCTGTTACAAGAGCTGGCTGAGTTCGTACTGCAGCCAAGGGTTTTGTGCAGCGCAGTGGGCCTCTGTAGGGGAACTCTGGTGTGGATCACTAACTCCTTGATGTACAATGGTCTTCTGGTCAAGACCACTGCAACTTTTTGCGCAGGACTAAAAGTATTTTTCCATTCTAAACATTTAATTCTAAATTTTACTTCAAAAATATGTTTTCTTACTATTTTAAGAGGTAAGTATTCACTGGGGATATTTTGGTAAGCAAATATTGGTAATGATGATATGATTGTACCTAGTATGGATAAAAAGAGAATTATTAGCCACCACAGCTTTGGATTGGAGGATTGGTCAGCAATTGGTAGGATTGATTCTGTGTATTTGAGTATAGAATTACTTACTACCTCTGATAATTTCCAAGAACAGTTACTAAAGGCTGTGTGTTATGTTGGGCATTCTCTATTTATTAGCAAAAGCAAACTTTTGGAATATTCCTCTTCTACCACCTGAGTCACTTGCACTGAAACTATTTCTCTGGGGGAAAAAAAAACCCACCCCAAAACCAAAACCCCAACCAAAACCAAACAAAAAAACCCCAAAATAAACCTGACCTGAATTAGGGCCTTGCGGTTTCTTCACAGAATTTCTTATGTAACAGTGGTGCCATTTCTGTTTCTGGCATATTGTGGCTCTGTTGGATATGTTTACTTCATTCAAGTATTATTATTTGCAATGGCTTTTCTTTTTTCCCCTGTAACTGCTTTGCCATCTGAGCTTTTAAAATATGTCTTTCCAGCCTAACGCCACTGGTGAACAGAAGACAAAACCAACACAGAACAGTGTTCGAGCACTGAGGGGTCTAGGCTTGTCTCCAGATTTGGTGAGTCAATAAATACAGATTTTTATTTACAGGTCATCTAGAAGTGTCCTTGTGTAACCTGTCTTCAAAGTATAAGCCTTAGTCTCCCACAAAAGACAAGAACTTTAGAAGAAGTAGAAAATGCATGCTTCACTGCTTCACTAAGGCCACAGGAAATCAAATTACTCAAATTCACTTTAAGTTAACTTAATTCAGCTAACTCCTTGTGATATCTTGGGACTGTAGTTATGTTCTTCTAAAGTTCTTTGCAGAAAAATCATTCTGCACTGCTAAAAAGAATCTAAAGTCTCAGTTCACTTTGTGGGAAGACCTAGAATGCCTCTGGCCTCTAACATTCTCTTACAAATTTCTTTTTATGCATGATTAAGAAGAAGCAATACTACCTTTGAAGTACAGCCTTTAAAAAAATATTCCTGTTTGGAAATATAAACATATGGGTGAGTCTCCAAAGTAAGGTTCCTCAATTTCTTTCATAGAATCATAGAACAGTTTGGGTTGAGAGGGGCCTTTAAAGGTCATCTTGTCCAGTCCACTGCAATAAGCAGGGATATCTTCAACTAGATCAGGTTGCTCAGAATCCTGTCCAACCTTAACTTGAATGTTTCCAGGGATAGGGCATCTATAACCTCTCTGGGCAACCTGTTGCAGTGTTTCACCATGCCCACTGTAAAAAAGTTCTTTCTTATATCTAGTCTGAATCTGCCCCCTTTTAGTTTAAAACCGTTACCTCTTATCCTATCACAACAGGCCCTGCTAAAAAGTTGATCCTCATCTTTTTCATAAGCCCTCTAAGTACTGGAAGGTCACAATAAGGTCTCTGCAGAGCCTTCTGTTCTTCAGGCTGAACAAGCACAACTCTCTCAGCCTTTCCTCACAGGAGGGGTGCTCCAGCCCTCTGATGATTTTTGTGGCCTCCTCTGGACTCGCTCTAACAGCACCATATCATCTTTCCTGTGCTGAGGGCTCCAGAGCTAGACATATTATTCTGGCTGAGGTCTCACTAGAGTGGAGTAGAGGGGTAGAATCACTCCCTTGACCTGCTCCTCACGCTCCTTTTGGTGCAGCCCAACGTACGATTGGCTTTCTGGGCTGCAGGTGCACACTGCTGTATCATGTTGAGCTTCTCATCTGCCAGTACCCCCCAACTCCTCTTGGCAAGGCTGCTCTCAGTCCCTTCTTGCACCATATACTATAGTGAACCTAAAGCCAGCAAGTTTCACCTCATGCCAGTTGGCAAATGATCAAAAGCTCAACTCCTTCCGTTCTTTCTCCCCAGTGCTTTAGTTAATGAGTATGTGCTTATTCCCTGGATGCAGTTTTTGCCTCCCTGGTACTTTTTGTTGGGAGCAGAGAGGAGATATAAGTAGAATGCAGCTCCCTGTTGTGATACATGTCTGACACTGATGTTAATCTGCTTGTTCAAGTGTTGATAGCAGTGAAGCCAGGGCAGCACAGCTTTAAATGCCAGTAAAACCTCAGTTTGAACTTACATCTTCCTGAGCTGCAGCTGGTGCAGGTGAAGACACGCTCTATTTCTAGGTCTGCTTGAGAAACAGAAAAGGACAGTTTTACTCTTTTGTGTGAGGCTGTTTGTTACGTCAACGAATATTTTCGTTACTTGATTCTGGAAGTTGTTGAGCCCTTCCCATTCCCATAAAGTTCACTGGGAGAAAAAGCTTCCTAGCCCTTCTCAGAGATAAAAGAGGAGTGAGAATGGTCACTGGTTCTGTATAATATTTATATGTTCACGAAAGAAAAACTATTCTTAAAAAATAGTCACACAATTACATTTTGTGCTGTGCTTTCTGATTTGTTTGTTTTTTTTTTAATTCTTGCATTTCAGGTTTATCAAAAAAGCATGCTTATAACTACAATACTAATGGCTTTATAAATAGGATATGTGAAGGATGTCTTAGGTACCTTCAAATTGTTGTGACATGGCAACTGTAATCAGCTTGTAATCATTGCTGCTTTATATTCCAAGCTTCAGGCCCTAAATTTCAAAATCCCTCTTCAGGTGCTAATTGCATATGGAAAGTTGCCTGTGATTTTTCAAGTCTTTAAGATAATTGCCAGTGGCTGACTCCATCCCTACCCCGCAAATTATTTTTTAAAAGGCTGCTAAGTGTGTGTAATAAAAGGAGAACAGACCGATCTAGTCATTTTCTCGAAACTTCAGTTCTTGCCTGAGACTGCTGGTGACCACTAAAGCACTGAGAGATTAAACTCCGAGCACAGCTTTTTGACGCTGCTATAAAGTTGCTTGGGCACTGCTTCAAGAAAATCTTTAAATGGTTGGTGTCTTGGGCAGGGGCCCAAGGCCAAGACAGCACATGGGGAAGTTCTTAGAACAGCAGGCAGGAGGGCTTCCTTTATAAGCTGTGCTGCCAGGTTGCCTGATCTAAACTTGGTAGACCTGTTCTTAATACCTGCTGCCTCCCTGTATGGTCCCAGGCTTTCCTGAGGTGGCATGCTGGGCCAGCCTTAGCTGTGTATGTACAGGAGCCTTTCTGTTCTCTGTGGGGTATTCTAAGTGCTTAATGAAAACTGCTGTATCCGCAGATATAATGGACGCTGTAACAGTGTTTTGAAGACTGATTATACACTTGTCAGTGCTGCCCTATTCAACTGATTGTCACTCATCTCCTTTGTTTCTTTGAGATCTATCTCTGCCACTGTAACCGATTCTCTGTGGCTGCGTTGACTTTAAATTTGCCTCAGCAAGATGGATGATAGATTTCAAAGTGGATTTAATTACTTGCTCATATTATCAATTATATATTACTACTGTTTGAAGAATTACATCTTCAAACAATAACCAATGCTTAAGTTGTGCTTAATTGAATAGAATGTACAAATTGTTTCATAATTATTTTATGATTACGAAAATGTGCACTAATTTTCCCTTATACTTGACATTGGTTTTCTGTTTCCAGAATTTCTTGCAAGGGTAGGGGAAATTAATTAGACTTTGTCAGTATTTGCGTAGCTAAGCTGCATTCTGGCAAGGCGATCAAAGATCCACTACAAGTTTCTGAACAAAAAAGGGCTTAATGCACTAAGTAGTTGCATTGGCTAGAAAAATGGGGAAAATAATGAATGAATCAGGATCATCCTACTTTTTGTTACACTTTTAAGATTCAAAATAGCTTAATGTAGTAGACTGTGTAATCAATAAGCACACTGATAGAGCAGTTCTGCATTTGCCTGAAGTTACATAATGCAAAAAAACCACCTTCCAACAAACACCAAACCACATGTTTATTTATTGGTAAAAATTGCCAATCTTTTCTGAAATTTCTTAGCAGAATAGTAACACCAGGAAAAAACCCCACAAAATTATGAAATAGTTTTCTCATCTTCAGCCTCCTTCATGATATACAAATTAAAAACTACAAAAAGGTGCTGAAGTACTGAAATACTGGCAAACATGCATGTAAGCTTATTGCTCTAAATTTATCTGTTCTTTTGATTCATCATATTACTTGTGCTTGTAGAGCTGCTAGACTTTAGGTAGAGAGTGTTACAACAGTAACTACAAGAAGGAAGAACATGAGGAAGCAGTCCTACAGAAAATACCAAAGATTGATAAAAGTGGGTCAGTATGTGCAGGTGACTGATTTACTTCTGCCTTGCTAGCAGATGCTGGTGAGCTATGATACATTGTGGAACTCCAAAAGAGGAGATGAGAAAAAAAGGCACATAAGTTTGTACTGTGCTTCCAAAGGAGTTAATTTCTCCATGAACGGTATTGAGTACTCTATTGGTTTTCCTAGTAAATCTTTAAGTCTTTTCCTTCTGTTATGACAGATTGTCTGTAGAAGTGCAAAACCTATAGAAATGGCAGTGAAGGAAAAGATTTCCATGTTTTGCCATGTGGAACCTGAGCAGGTCAGTACTTTAATATTTTATTCATCATTAAATACGTGGGAAAGCATCCAAATATTTCTGTGCATTTCTGTTTTCAACTTCAGACTGATTCATTAATATGTAATTGTTTAGAATTTTTATCATGCTGTTATGTACTCTGAAACACTTTAAAAATATTGAGAGTTTATATTTTATATTCTATGTCAAATAGTCATTAACAATTTCAGTGGATGTTATATGAAAAGTTAATAAAAGGAATAGATTTTGAGCGCATGGCTAATTCCTATACGTAGTTGTGAAAACTGTGCACTTCTGAAGCTACAGTTAATTATTGTCCTTAAATCATCTCAGGTGGCTATAATAATGGATGAACAAAGTGTGGTTAAAGCTGGGAGTTTGCTTATGTCCGTAGATCATCACAGTTACATGAAATATCTTACTGTGATAATATTTAATAGGCTATTCATGCCCGCCCTTTAACATGCTTAGAACATCTCTGTGTAGTTCTGTATATTTTTATAATTAATGTGTGATTTTTGCCTTAATAGTTTGTGATTAATTGCTATTTGAATACTAATTTTGATAAATGCTCTGTAATATTTTTGCAAGTGAGAGCATTTTACTCTTCACTGTAATGGATAGGGATAACAGATGCCAGCAGTTATGCTTTGTTTCAAATATGTATCAGTGTTGACCTGTCTTTCTGCAGGTGTGTAAGAAAAAGCTTTTTATAGTAAGATTCCAGATGAGCATGTAGAAGGCAGTGGGCTATTACTTCCCCCACCACTCTTCCTTCCATCTTACTATCTGTAGATAGCACCCTTGAGCTAGCTTCTGGAAATCCTTCAGAAATGCCTTTGTGGTTCCTCTCCACCCAGAGATAGATAGATGGAAGTTCAATCAAACAAAATTCTATGTGCTTTTCTGTCAGTATCAGGCAGTGTGTAAGCATGTGCGTAGTCAGATTCCAACTGCAGTTAAGCGACTGGACTAAGTGTCCAATGTGTCCCTGAACTTCCCTAAAGACCTCCCTGGCAGGGATGGAGCTGTCTTCATGGCACTGTTTTGTTTCTAACGTTCTGTCTTTTAGGGTAGAAGCTCAGCATGTAGTATACAAAAATATAGACTGTTATGTTTCCTATGAAAAATTATTAGGTAAGTCTCTTATGTTGCCCTTATTTTGTTAGGTGATATTTGTCCATGACGTTTCTTCCACTTACCGAGTACCAATCCTGCTGGAGGAGCAAGGCATCATTAAGTATTTTAAACAGAGGTTAAATTTACCTATTGATGACCATCCAAGTGATCTTCTAATGAGATGGAAGAAAATGGCTGACAGGTATCCTAATTCCTGCTGCTTTTTCTAGAAGTGTTTTAATGCAAGTTAGGATTTTAGGTGCTGTGAAGTCACCAAACTTGACGGGGGACAGTAGCATGTTGCTGATCAACACCTGTGAATGGTCTGGGTTTAAAATTGTCTGTTTTGAGATTTTAGATGATGATTTGTGAAGTTAAAGAAAAAGCAAACATTGTTAAAATGTTTTCTTTGTGAAAATCAGTGTAATAACCAAAAAACTTGTTTTTGTCAGATACGAAAGGTTGCTGAAGGTGTGTTCCATAGCTCTCGTTGGCAAGTACACAAAACTAAGTGATTGCTATGCGTCTGTTTTCAAGGCTCTGGAGCACTCTGCGCTGGCAATTAATCACAAACTGGATTTAATGGTGAGGATATTTCTGGATTTTGCTTTCAGGGATACTTAGAATATACTCTACTAGTTCCCATCATGTGAGGCAGTTTTAATTAATGTGGAAATTAGAAAATGCATCATGCAGATAAATACAGACTGGCCAAGCATCTCATTTTTTCAAGAAGTGTTTACAGATTTAGTAATTTTATTTGAATCTAAACTTGCCTGAAAGGAGTAATGCAGTACTCAAAAGCGGATCTGATGAAAAAGCAGGCTTTACCTACAAATTTCTATTCACATCAGAGGAAGGTTTTGCTCATGAGACTGCTTATCGTGTTAGTGACATTAGCTTAAAGACGGGAGAAAACAGGTAAACTGAAAGCAGCTTTTTTTTTTTTTTTTTAAATACAGTGCCAGAAGCTGTTGCTCTTTATTTCAGTTAATATTCTGAGAGCTATCCCTTTTATTTTTAGCAGGATTCTGATATCAGAATTGGGCCATAAACTTAGTTGCTCCAAAATAGTAATTCCTCAAATACAGGACTATTTAGGGGTGTAGTTTGCCTCTTTTTAATAAGAACAGAAAGTTGAACTACATGGGGGGGAAAGCTTACCACCTTTCTTGCTGCTGGAATTATCATTTTCCATTGCTGAGTTTGTTCCAGAGATGGCAAGCCTGGAAATTCATTTGAAACTATTAGTTTGTCTTAATGCTATTAAGAAGTTGCTTTCAGTGGAAGAAAAACCTGTTCTATTGCTTGTTTTTCTTTATTAGTACATAGATTCAACAGAACTTGAACGTTCTACAGAAGCGGAGAACTCAGTGAAATATCACCAGGCATGGCACAAACTGTGCAAAGCAGAGTAAGTAGCATTGGGTATTCTGTATCCCAAATGCAAACAATGATATTTATTTCATGTGATGAAAAATGCTTCAGTAAATAAGTTCTCCGTGCATCCAAACTTCTGTTACTTACATAAAGTGGTAGATGTGCATGGTTGGTGACAAGCTTCAGACACAGCAAATTATGGTATCAACCTGTATCCTCAAACTCTGCTTTTAATGTCTTTAGAGAAGTTGCAGTTGTTTGTTTGTTTGTGGGTTTTTTTGTTGATTCTTTGTTTTTGATAGCTAAATTTTCTTTACAGTGCAGGTCAGTTGCCACAGATTTTTCTTTGTCAAAATGCATCATAGTGAAAGGTAGTTAGGTAAAATGTTAGTAAATGCTGGTAACGCTCTGCAAACATCTGTTAAGAGTCATTGCCAGGGTTTCAATTCGTGTTATTTGTTGTCAAAGTGCATTTCATTTCTTCAGCATTATTTAGTAGACATTAAGCTTTGGTGTTAAGATCCTAGACTAGTGGATATGTAGCGAGTTTATTTAAGGAATAGGTATTTAAGCAGTGGGAGTTTCACTGTAGAGCATGAGGCTCGTCAGATGAGAATTGGGGTGGGTAGATGAGACAAAACTCTAAATTAAGAGTTAAATTCTGTGTATTCTGAATGGTTATATAAAACATGTCTTTTGTGCCTCGTGCTTGTTTTGTTACAACTTCAAAAGTCTTCAATTTGTATGGACTTCCTTTGCTGGCTGGATTCTACATGTTGGTTGCTTTATATGTTGGTGTCATTTCAGTGGCATTCTGGTCCCAGGAGGGTTTGGAATTAGGGGAACAGAAGGCAAACTCCAGGCTATCTCCTGGGCGAGAACAAAGAAAAAACCCTTTCTTGGTAAGATCATTAAGAGTCAGAAATTGTTGTGTTTTGGAGGTGTATAGCAAGCTAATTGATTTGATTAAAAAGAAAACAACCCAACAAAACCCACACACACTGTGGAAGGATCCTGTCTTAGGCAGTATGTGTGCTGTTGTGAATATTTGTCTTGTAAATAATGCCCAGGGTCGTAGTCATGTACTACATTTGCTATATAAAGGAAGGAAGAAAAAAACTATCCCTACTTGAAAGGTTTTATTTGCTATATTCACATTTTTGTGGAGAGTCTTTGTGTCTTGTAATTAAATCAGCATCATTATAAATACTAATCAGTGTGCAGAAAACATAGGTGTCTTTGGACACATTTGCTGTATTAAATAATTTTTCTTGATTTGTGGTATGTTATGGTAAAGTCTAAAGATGCCATTTGGCCTATAAGCTAAGTGCTGTTTGTGTAAGTGCCTCTGAAGCTCTGGTTCCTACTCCACATTTCTTACGTTTTTTAAGTGACTACTTGGACTAGTTGCCAAAGCAAAATTTGAATCTGGATATACCCAGGCTTACAGCTTCTCTTTGTCTTTACATTAATTACTTGTAAAATAGATGGGAGGAAAAAAATATGTTTGAAAAGGCTTAAAGCACATAATTGTGTCACATTTATTTACAGTGTGCCAAGTTTAAAGAGTGAGTTTTGCATTGAGCAGTCATTTTTGTTTTAGCTTGTTGGTAAGTCTGTGTATTTACACTGGGTACCAAGGTTTCTAAGCAGTCAAGTTTAAGACAGATCAGCAAATCCTTTCAGTCCTGCTCTTTGTCCTGTTAAATTCTGGGGGTTTTGTTTCCTCTTCTAGGAGTTTGCCTGGGAATGCAATTAGCAGTTGTGGAGTTTGCAAGAAACTGTTTGAATTGGAAAGGTGAGCTCAGTATGCTAGTGTGAATGTGATTTGCTTAGAAGAGATTTTATTCTATATGTGAAATGCGTATCTATTTTTAGAACTACTGTATAGATCCTATCATCATTAGGTACTTAGCTCTTCAACATGATCATTTTCAACTCAGCACCCTGTGCTACCTTTCTATATAAGGGAGTAGGAACTCTTCTTAGGCGGATTGCTTGAAACCTGCTTCTTGATCTAGCAAGTGTAAAAGCATGTGTGCTTACAGTTCACCTCTCTAGTCTCTTTCTGGAGTGTGCAGGTGGTGAAGAGTAAAAGCGAGAAGTGGTTTTCTCACTTGCTTTCATTAGTTTGCGTAGTCAAACCATAGCCATTGCAGTAGCAGTATGAAGAGATTTAGCTCACCAGATAACTTTACCACTGACAGCTGGGAGGGAAAAATTACGGAAAGTAGGAAAGGCAGCGTGTATGACTGAGGTCATATGCTTCCTGTGATTGCTCAGAAGTGGTACAGTATGTGTTTAAACACATAAGGTTGTAGCTTAAATGCAGACAAGCTCTGAAATGCCACAGAACCGTTACGATGCATTTGTATTGCATGTAGAACAATGGAAATGTACTGTGTTTGTTTTGAACTTGTTTCAGATGCTAATTCTACAGAATTTGACCCAGACACAAAAAACCCTGTTGTAAGTACTGATTTTTTTTCTTTTCTGCATGTTTTGTGAACATGTATCTTTTGTTAAAAAAGGAGTTACCTCTGTGTAAGATCTATCTATATTGTTACATAGTAGCACATGAAAAGGTGTCTGTTGTCCCTATTCAATATTGTTTAAAAAGGTATTTTCTTTTAATGGTTCCTTGCCTTCACCTGCTTGCTCTGTGGTTTGTCTTAGCTTTATGTTTTGTAATTTTTCTAATAGTTTCCTTGCCTGTAGACTGGTGCTGGGAGTAGACAATAATGATTAGGTTGGCTTTACTAGAGAATAAAATATAAAGAGAAGCTGGAAAGCATAGCACAACGCTATTATCAAAGTAGAAATTTATATAAAAAGATAAGGATTATATGGAAAGATGTTGAAAAATTCTTGGTTTTCCTTTATATAAACAGTATAAATAACCACTACACTCCTCCTCCCTTAGGAATCTCACAGTCCTCCTTTTGAGAAAAATTTCAGTACTGTAGATATGACAGGGCTGAATCATATGCCAGTGGCAGAATTTTAGGGTTTTTCCAGGTATCTCCTAGCTCAGGAGAGTATGATATCACAGGGTCATAGTAGTAAAACTTAAAATGGTAAAAATGGTCAGTAAGACGGGGTTTTTAAGAAAATGAAAAAGAACAGAAATACAGGTGAGAAGTAAAGTAGCTTCTTAGTGTCAGATGTAAATATCTGTTCTCGTGATAACTTATAGAGACCTGCTGTTCCTGTGTCAATTTCTTTCAAAAGAGTTTTGTTGGGATTTGTAGGTGAAATATATATATATATTTTTTTTTTTGCTCACAGCTGCTTAGTCTGAAACATGCAAATAGGAGTTTTTAAAAGCATTTGACCTGTTTTTTCAAGGTGGTTTGTATGCATAGGAGAGAGAATCTAGTCTGAACTTTTGAAGGTAAATTAGAGACCTTGAGAGTTTCTCTGTGAAATCTGCTGCTAAAACTTGGTGGCATTTGGAGATGTCCTTGGGTGAACAAAAGTAAACTTTATGTTTGGTATCAAATTTGTGGGCTTGCCATTCTAAGAGGTTTCTTCCTTCACCCTTGAATATATGCAGGGACATGTTTTTTCAATGGAGAGGTCAATTTCATCATAACTAATGTTGTAAAGTGTGGAAGATGTTGCAGGCTTGCTGTAAGTTTTTTGGGAAGCAAAGAGGGGTAGTACAGAAGACTGATTGTGGGGCATCTTCGTTTCTAGGGCTTTTTAGAGCCAGTTTTATTCAACTTCTCATGACTCCATTTCAGATAGTCACCTCAGGTACGTTTTTGGGATGCAGCTAGATAATCGGGGGTTGAGTCTCCCTTTGGAACTGGTGGTTTCTCTACATTATTGTAAGGGTTGTTCACAGTAGCTAGCTCTGATGCAGAGCTCCACGCTTAGCTGAAGTTGGGAACGTGGATGCTTGTCTGCTGCAGCCCTACTGTCAGTTTCTTCTATTACAGAAATTGCAGTGTGTATTAGTACAATATATCTAGGACTATATTTTTATTCCATAAGTAATTAATGGAGTGATTTGCAATTTGTATTCAAGGGCAAGTAAGGTATATATGTTAAAGCGAACATTATGTGGACGTAAAATTAAGAAAATAATGGAGTGAATGGACGTGTTGTGGAAAATAGTGTTTACAATCGAAGCGGTATGCTTGCAGTATGTGTAATGGATATTCTTTTGTTCTGAGCTACATAAAGGTTCTGAAATTGGTTATTACCAGTCATATTTCAGCATCTTAATCTGATCTTTGACATCTTGGTTCTGGGCGAGAAATGGATGCAAATCATTCCAAACAGGAAGTTTGCGCTACCAATAATTGTAATGGCTAAATAATCTGTCTTAATCATGTAGTGCTAAAAGCAGTTTAGATATTCTATATAATAACAAATCGATAGAAACAATAAGAAGAGAAGCAGATTAGTGATGCTTCTGAACTACTAAAGTGATGTAGGTGTTTCATTATTTAAGAAAGTTAGTTGGAAACACCGTATCAGCACTGATAATATCTTGCAATGCCACTGTGGAGTTCAACTGAGGGCTAACTTAGGACCAAAGCTATGTGCTTTTCTTTTTGTTCCTGCTCTGTTGGAAACTGAAGTGGGAGAAGAAAGGCACTGGTAAACCACTAGTTCTATTCGCTTTTATTTTTAAGAAAAAGGAAAAATGGCAGAAGTTCAAACATGTAGTTTGGCAGGGGAACTCAGGGACAACCGTAAAATATGCAGCTACTTTTGCATCTCTTAATTTGCTAAGTGTTCAAATACTCAGAACTGTACTTACCAAAGCTGATAGTTTTTTCTAAAGTATGTATAAAATATCTTGGTCTACTTTGCTTCCCTAACGTCTGTGCCTGTGGAAATTTGAACCTTTTTCATTAGGAATAAAAAATTGGGATTGTAAAGTAACCATGTAACTCAGAATTAGGCTTCCAAAGAAAAAACAGATGGCTGAAATAATGAAAAACATTACTGGCAATTAAAATAACGCAAGTTATTGTACTACAGGGAGCATTGTCTGCATTACTAAAAAGTTTTGAGGCTCGTAGAAGGCTTTTATGTGGTGAGGCAATTATGATTTGTTTTGTTTTGAATAATAACAAACACACAACTGAATCTACGAATGTAGAGAGTTGCCTGCAATGCTGAGTATCTGTTTCATTGCAGCTGCTCATGTATTTCTACTGAGTATCATTACAACAGTGTTGCTCAACCTGGGTTCTGCAAAAGCACCCGTGAGCAACTTTATATAGGTGGGGAACCCTGTATAGCCCTGTATTGCTTGTTTTGGGGAATATTGATATCAATTATATTGGCATGTAAATGACTAAGTATTGTAGAGTTAAGATGTCAAACACCTTGGAAGAAATAGTAGTCTCTGCATACAAATATGGAAGCTAATGACTTAGTAGTGTAAACCAGCCAAAATTGCATCTTTAAAATACTGTACGGGAAAAAAAAATCTTGAAGCTGAATATTTGTGTGATGAAAACATAAAGGAAATGAGACCTAGAATTGGAAAATATTAATAAGCTGTGTTTGACAGATTAGAAGTAGATATTAGATTTTATTTGGGTTTAAACTAGAAATATGAACTCAGAAGGGGTGGGGGGGAGAAAGATCTCAGATATGACAGTTACCTGTATTGTCAGACCATACAATTTACACTACCAAAATACCACCTTAAGGTTTTGGCTTGAATTCCTCTTTAACACATTTGATTTCAGTAGGAAAAATGAGGGAGGTGCATGAGCACTCATCACAGTCCATCAAGTTCTTGATCTCATCTTGGTTGATTACTTGCAGGTCATGTTCCCATTATATATATTTTTAAGCTTTCTGCTTTACTTCCTAGCCTTCTGCAAAATAATGATAGGTAAATTGTTATTGTTTGTTGGAGGAAAATAGCTGTTCAGAAAAGTAATGTGTTTGCTTGAGAGAAACGCTTAGTATGAATTTTCTGTTGCAAATGATAATTTTAACTCCTTCAAAGGGAAACTGTGTAGTCTGTGAACTGCTAATGAACTGGATTCACTGAATGGCAAAGTAATTATTTGTTTTGTTCCATTTCCCTTGTCTTCCTCAACTATTAAGCTAAGATTTATTTTTTTTTGGATGAACCTTTTAAGTATGTTGTTTGTCAATTTTATTGCAACTGCATCTAACTGTTCTAGGAAAATAAAAAGATGACTCTAGAAATAATTCCAATCACTTTTTTTATTTTTCCTCAATTTAAAAACCCCCTAATTTTAATTGTGACAGTTATTCTTCATGACCTATGAGTCTTGTGTAGCATCATGAAACTTCAGAAATTGCACCGGGTAAAAAATGCATTTTCTATAAACTCAAGAAATTGTGCAGAAATAGATTTTGCCAGTAGATGACACTGTTGTAACATGTTTGTTCCTTTATGTCCACTTTTCCTATTCAGGATGTCAGTAACCTGTTTGAATTAAAAAATTTCTAAGGTTGCCTAAGAGATGAAAAGGAGTGTATGTCCCACTCATGCAAAAGCACGTTTAAATTCTCTGATTTTACTTATGTGCATAAAGTAGCTACCGTAGCTTAGTAAGCAAATGTGTGGGGGGTATATTTAGTTTTGAAATCAGAGGTTGTTGTTCATTTAGAATAATTTGTTTTTTCATAAATCAGAAAAAGGTAATAAATATTATTTACTTTTCTTGCAAGAAATGTAACACATTTTAAAAGCTGAAAGATTTGTGTAAAAGAACAGCGCAGGAGCCTGTTAGAACATTCATATCATGTTTAAATATCAGAATTTTTGAGGCTTCTGTTCATGCGTCACTGGTATGGAGTAACTTATTCCTCATTTCATCGAAGGGAAATTCGGGGATAGGAACCACTGTAGTATGGGATCTTCAATGTGCTTGATAGGCTTTGCAATTAAGTTGAGCCTTTAAGTCCTTAAGTAACTCTGAGATCTCACTGATTTATCAGGATAATGGATGATGTTGGTGTTAAAATTCAGTCCAAAATTCCAACCTCTCCAGTAGGATTAGTGCCTAATCCGCTGAATTATTTGTCTTCAAAAATTTCCATTATTCTTATTTATCTTCTTGCTCACGAATTTCCTCTTAAATAGTAGTAGCCATGAGATACGTGTGTGAAAATATGTCACAGGTAATTGTGCAATGAAAAGGTTAAAACTGCACCAAATAAAAGTAATGAATGTTTTAATTGCAACAGCAGTCACTCAGTTTCTCTGTGTGTGTGTGTGTGTTTATACTTATGTATTCTCATTTACAAGAGTCATAACACAAAAGGTACATAGTTATGTAAATATAATTTAAAATGAACATGTAATGTTACAGTCATCATACTTAACATTGTTATATTGTTATTGAAAATAGGTACTTTATGTTTTAAAAATCTGAGCTGTTTGCTGAGTGTTGCTTTATGTGAATGATGAAACTGAACTGGGAGGAGTATTGGATAGTATACACTAGAGGACACTCCTCAAATGGAATGATACATATTTCCTTTTGTGTGTTTTAGAAACCATTTGATTTGAATTGCTCTAGAGGTCCAAGCAATAGCTCAGGTAAAGCAGGGTTTGGATTTGTTAAACATTTTTGCAAATGTAGCATGAAATAGAAATAGGTAGTTCTGAACTAATTGTGAGGCAGCTTAGCTGGAAAGGGTGGCTAGCGAGTGTGCAGGAAACACAATACAAGGCATAATTTGTTATACATCAGATCTTTATTCTGTATGTTTTAAAATCTTAACAAATCTGTGGGTTTAGGTGTACCTATAATGTACACATGCGCCAGGTTCTTCTCCCTCAAAGCAGTGGTGTTCATTCTTGCAGATGCCTTACTGTCCTGTACCAGTTATCTTTTTTATAAGCATCACAAACTCATCAAAGCTGATGCTTCCATCATTATTTTTGTCCAGTGATTTAACTATGTTATCAAGTGAGAATGAATCCTGTTTTATATTAAAAAAAAAAAAAAAAAAAAAAAAAAAAAAGAAAAAAGAGAGAGAGAGAGAGAATGAAATAAATAGATTATAGCAACTATTTTGCTGTAAGGAATGTTGCCAAGAAGTGATGTAGTCACCAACAGTCAGTGTTATTTGAAGGTGTTGTATTTACCAGTTATACTGGTTAGACTAGAAATACAGTGCCTGCTATCCCCTGCCAAAAATGTTAACAAAGATATGGTAACCATTTAGAAATATCAAGTATTACTGAGGTTACTTCAGTCTTATGTGTAAATTTGGAATTTAGGAAACAGAGCAGGTAGAATAGCTGCAGCATGTACATAGTCACCAATAAAAACTATTATGCATACTACCTATTGCTTTATTAGATACTCATTTGGGCCCTGCATACACTATTTGAAAATACATTACTACTTTCATTAGGCTTTGGACCAGGACCTGAGAGTGTCTTTCCCTTCCCTTTTCCCCTCTTTACTAGGAATACTGTATTCACTGTTGAAAAATTCTTGCTAGTGTATTAAATCTAGTTCAGCTTATTAGCACCTTTTATTTGTCGTGTCTGGTAAGAGCACATGTCACATCCTAATGCAGTGAGTGTTCTGGTAACATCCCTGATCAGACTAGTTAAATAATATAAAACCAGTTTTGATTTATAATCTGAATTTAAAAAAGTTTTTTTTTCTTCATACTTTATACCTATGCATGTTTTGTAATGTCCTCTCCTGCTTTTATGTGGATTTGTTATGGTGCCATGTATTTCTGCAGAGTAGATGCTTGAAAATATCTGATACCCAGGCAGAAACCAGCAGTATTGCTTTTTTGAACTCTTCCCTTTCCACGTATCTGAGAAAATGGGTATGGTGCTAAATTGCCCACAGCTAATATAACAAGCATTATATTTCTGAATTTGCCATCACATTTCCTATTATTTTTTGTCAATTTCTGACAGTTTTTAAAAGAAAAAACCTCTTTGTGTTTTATTAATTTGGTGGGGTTTTGTTTGTTTTAATTAGCCACTTCATATTAATGAAATGACTAAATTGGATTACTGTAGTTCTCAAAGTACTGGATTTTTCTATTCAGGTACAATTTATTTCAGCCCTTTAGCAAAAATTGCTTTTGTCAGCTATCCAAAACACAGTATTTAACAATTTGTCTAGCAAAAGAATCTAAATTAGGTCCTAATGCAGTTCAGGAAAGGTCTGGCAGAGAATATATATGAAATCAGAACCTAGAAATTTTTTTTATTTTTTTTAATTATTCCCCCTCTTTTCCACCCTCTACTCCTCAAGAAATGGGTATTTCTCTCTCTAGCTTGGTAGCATCTCTTTTCTTTACTTGACTTCTTTCTGGAATGGCAAACCTTCTTTTATTTGGTGGTGGTGGTAACTTAATCTAGATAAAAATTGGCTCATGTCTCTTCCTTTTAAATTTGTCCTACTAATGTGCTTGGTTTATATATTTTTCTATATATTTTCTAGATTCAGACCTCTTCTTTAGA
This sequence comes from Strigops habroptila, assembly GCF_004027225.2. NCBI lineage: Eukaryota > Metazoa > Chordata > Aves > Psittaciformes > Psittacidae > Strigops > Strigops habroptila. The sequence continues at coordinate 45,861,456 of NC_044278.2, forward strand.
CTGAAACAAAAAATATAAGACTCAGATGCAATATTCTTTGTGCGATTTGGCTTACATAAAAAAATCCAAACAAAACAGCTTCTTAGATTTTTGCATTTTATTCATAGAGCTTTGTTATAAACTCCCTACGCACATATCTGTTTGGAGCTGCTGTTCATTAATGTGAGTGAAATCTTTTATAAGCCAAGCCTTAAAGTTTATTTATAGAGTCAGTGAAACCATTTGGGGACATAATCTGCCTTGCAATGTCATTGCCTGTATTTCCTTTTTCCTATCCATTTCATAGGAAGCACAGTGAGTATAATAATACATTATATAAAAATATATATGAATATAATCATACCATATAAGAGTGAAACTTACCTTCAGGTACTGTGCAAATTGATTCTGAAGTAGATTTTTCAGCCCAGCAATGGACAGTGCACTGGTGCTACCCTCCATTAAAGCATACTGGGTAAAATACTTCAGAAGATTATCATTGAGTAAATGTTCCATGTTTCTCAGATGTTGTCTTGAAGAAGAACTGCAAACAAAGCAGACAGTAACAATCCTGTGCATCAGAATTTTGAAATATATCTGAAGCCCTGTTTGTTGGTTTACTAACCACATGAAATGATTAATATTTAACCTAAATGAAAAGAAATACTTAACCTTGATGAAAAGAGTTGGTTTTGGTTTTGTGTTTTTTGTTTTTGCTTTTGTGGTTTGTTGTTGTTTTTTGGTTGTTGTTTTTTTTTTTTCTCCCCTGTACTGGATCAACTTTCCCAAGGGCGAAAAAAAAAAACCCCAAAATGCAAAATAAAACAACAAACAACAAAAATTAGGTTCAAAGATATGAAATACCAGATATGTTTAGGTTGTTCTTACCTGACTCAAAATCCAGAGCTTTCAAATGTGTCCAGCAGAACTGAGAGTCTCAGGTTGGGGCAACCTTTATAGTTGCTTGCATGCTCCACCCTAATTATGAAATGAGCATTTGTCGTTGAGTCAGTGCACTAGTGTTATTGTCTTTTCAATAGTCAAAGGAATAGGATACTTTAGCAGTAGAAATGAGTAATATTTTTTTTTTTGTCTCTGAAATGGGTTGGCATCAGATCCACTGCTGCACTGGACATAGGTTTACTTGGTGTTCACAGGCCATCCTGGAGGGAGAGGTTTTCTCTTAAACTTGTGTATTTTACATTTTGTGTACCACACACAAAGAACCCTGAAAAAACTGCCATGGAGATATATATAGCATTTGTTATTGTAATGGACTTTTGGAAAATGGTAAATATAAGTTTGTTTTAAAAAGATCCAATTAAGTAAATATGAAGAAACTTCTTGCTCTATGTGTGAGTTGATAATCACCAATGCCAAAGCCACTTCTCCAAATTTTGTGCTACTTCTTAGCACAGGAGAGTGTGAATTTTCTCTGGGAAAAAATTTTGGTTGCTACTATTAAGAATCAAAACACTCCATGATGTGAATGGAAAAACACTGAAGCATTCTAAATGGGAAAGGTGAATCTAAGATCCTGAAAACTGTTCCTTCTTGCGAGCATCTTCCCAACCCAGTGTTGGAAAGGTTCTGAAATTACGTTCCGTTGATGGTCTGTGGGGCATTTTTGAATGATATTCAGCCCATGGTCAATGCTTCATGACCCAACACTGCTGGTTTTGCAACTGCTGAGCTGCTGGTTCTGGCTATGGTTTCTACATGTGGTTTCTAATCTGCCTGATGTCTACTGGTGGCTGGTTTTGATGCTTAGCTCCAGGCTCACTTGGTAGATCTTTCACCCTGTGCATCACTTACTGTGAATCAGTCATCATTTCATCACTTATAACCCTAAGCCAACAGCTTTGGGGGTCTGTGGGAGATGGATGGGTTGGAAAGTTTTTGGAACTGCAGGTATATGGGTCCAGGGTTCCATGACAGGTAAAAAGGAGGTTTTCTAAGAAGACTAGACAAGCTTTGCTAGATGAATCATGTATATGTGGACATAAAGCTAGGAGCTGCTGCTGTTATCACTAGTGGAACCTCTGATTCCTGCCAAGGTATATGATGGTAGCAGTGCAAGCAAGCCTGGGAGTCCTGGTCTAGAATAGATTGTATGGTTAGGGTAAGACCCATGCACCAAACCTGGGGCATGAACTCTATGCTCATTCATGACAATGAGATAATCTTAAATCATTTTCTCTTCCTCTTCTTTCCACAAACAAAATGAAAACCACACATCTATCTCTTTCTCCTTACATCCTGTTTTCCACCTTTGGTAGATGGTGAAATTTTAGTAGCAATGTATGACCAGATGATCTGCTAAGGCTTTGGCTCCACATCTGCTAATTCCCCTTGCCTACAGGTCCAGCTTGTGCTAACCTCACCATGGTTATTCCTTTATCCCTTTTGGAAGCAGTGTCAGAAAGTTGGTGTGCTGATGTGTGTTGTTGACATTACGGTATTTGCAAAACTTTTTAAGTGTTCAGATTATTTGTCTTTATTTGTACCGAAAGCACATCCCTATGTTCAAGATGTAGTAGTAAGATGCTTAGTAGTATGGAAGAATTGCATTTCAAGGGATCACAACTCAAGGAATTCAGACCATTAGCCTTATTAATGTGTTAAGGTTTTGTTAAAGAACACCACCTAATTGCAAAATAACATAACCAGTTTTACTGAAACATCTTCCCATGGAAGTGAGAGACCAATGTCTGGAAATTTAGGTGACCTGCCTAAGAGTCGCACACCAAATGTGGGGATGAATCCAGTCTCTTCAGATCAGCTTTATTCACAAGGCACTGTAATCTGTAAGAGGCTATCTGAATGAGAGACTGACAGAGCTGGGATTTGTAGTTCCATCTCTCAACTCTTTGTCCTCTTCTCTCTCATTTAGACCACAGTGCCTTCATCCAATAATTTGTGTGGCACCTCTGAACTCTGTATTGGAATCATCAACAGAACTAAGTTTGACAGGCCCCAGCACACTGTCTTTGCCAGAAGACCCTTTTTAGGACATAAGTGCTCTTCTGAAATAGGTACAGTTTATCCAGCACAACCCAGCAATGGCAGAATGATATCAAGGCATAAGGAATTCTGGTCACTAGCCAAGGATTTGAACATAAGTAGGGGAAGCTAATATCTTGCTGTTGCCACGATTAGATGGCATGTAACTTAGCAGGTAGCAGCATTTATCAATGCTGAAGAACAGCACTTGGTATCACGCTTTGTCTGTGCAAGCTGACTCCCAGTGTAGATGCAGCAGTCCAGCTTTGGTTACAGTGGTTTGCTGCTCTTTCTTGGATGTATGAATATATATCATTCCTGCAGCTTATGACATAATTCAATTGGGTTTGTCCTGGGCTAGAAAAATCATGTTAGTAAGCACCGTATCCTTTTGGAATTGACGTTTTTTTTGTAGCTTAGATACAAAGCTGTTAACAAAAAAAGAACTAAGTTGATGATGTTGTGTAAGTCTGTTTAGGGCTGCACATCACGCACATGTCCCTGTGATGATTGTGTGTTGTTTCAGTGATGGTGCCTGCAATAGTCACTCAAATTGGTCATTGCTGAGTATTACCCTAGTAAACTGGTTTGCTGGTGTATTTGGAGCAAGCAGTTCCAATCATGTTGGAGAGTACGACAATACAAGCTGCAGAGATGACTGAAGTTTGGGCACCACTGCTAGTGGTAGGAGGAGGGGTGAAGCTTATGGCATCACGGTTACATGGTCTTCATGCACATTTAACGATGGATTTGCTTGTCACATCTTTCCTGCCACTGCTGATGGCTAAATGGTATGTGGATCTATGTTCCTTGTTTACCTTAATGTGCTGGACTATAAACTAGGTTGGTCTGCAACTGGATCGCTATGCCATTGACTGATACTCTTGGAAGGGACAAGGCACCTTCCACAGGGGTGTGGCTGTCACCTGAGGGCAGCAACTATCTCTGTCATCCTGGTTAATCCTTTGCTGATAGGTTAACACCCTAACCCTCCAGTAGTTTTCCACCTTCTCCAGTGTATTTTGTTGTAGCAGCACTGTTACTTGTATGTGAGCCCAACTAATTCAAAGCTAGTTGAGGAATTTAGGTAGATTTAGATTAGATAGTAGGAAGAAATTCTTTACTGTGAGGATGGTGAGGCACTGGCGCAGGTTGTCCAGAGAAGCTGTGACTGCCCCTGGCAGTGTTCAAGGCCAGGTTGGATGGGGCTTTGAGCAACCTGGTCTAGTGGAAGGTGTCCCTCCCCGTGGCAGGGGGTTAGAACTAGATGATCTTTATGATCCCTTCCAACCCAAACCATTCTATGATTCTATGTTTCTATGAATCTCTGTGAGGCTTATGTTACAGCCTGACTGCAGTATAGAAATGTCTACTGTCAAGGTGAAGTTTGCATTATTGAGAACATATATTTGTAGATGTTGTTCATTTGGAGAGAAAGAACAGGAGGTGATTTTGTGCTTATTATTCACCTACTTCTACTTGTATGCTGCTTGTGCATCATCTCTAGCTTCCAGACATCAGTCACTAGATCAAGGCCCTCTGTTAGCTTTGGTTACTTTCTGGAGTGGAAGTGGAGAAAGGCTATGGGACAATTTAAGTAAATTGGACTGGATTAGGGGTTCTGTGGAACATACAATTCCTTATCTGATTTGCAAAGGAATCTTACATGGGTGTCAAATAAGTTTGATTTGTTGTAAGGAAGCAGAGCAGCGTTTGTATAGAACTAATGCTAGTATAAAGAACATACGTGTATCTACGCCTGTTGTAAAATTCTAATGCCTACACGGAAGTTAAATATGGGATATGTACAATAGTAGATCAGTGGGAATAATTTTTTTAAAATACTTGTACTCTAGTAATTAGCAAATAATGAAAGGAAACCTGTGGAGATGCATATTGCTGCTGCTACCACCACGTGTGTTCATTTTTGGTGTAAGGGCTTTGATGAGTTCTGCAGAGTATTGGTCCTGCCACTGCAGTCATCTTCAGGCTTCAACTTTTCAATGTGGCCAGTGCCGTGGGTTCTAACTGTAGGGCTAGGAGGAGTCAAAGGCCAGATAGAGCGAAAGAACATCCAGTTAACAAATTTGCTGAGAAAGATCAAATAATTGTGGCTGAGAAGTTCAGCAAATCACGCTGCAGCCATTATAGAGAACCTGGCATTGCTCTGAGGTATGGGACTGTTAGATGGAAGTTGAGGATGGGTTGTAAAAATCCTTTGTGTGTCACAAGTGATGCATCACTTATGTTAAAATTGCCATTGTTTGTAAAACCTCCAGTGGTGATGTATAAAAGGGTTGTCTCATCTCATAAATTAAACTTGAACTATATGGCTTATCCTGACCAGAGTTTCTTCCAGGCCCTCCCTTGTGACATATACCTTAATGAGATGTTGAAGGTGTCTCTCTAAACAGGACTGGGTGTGGCTGCTACAGGGGTGGATGATTTAATATGATGCGTTGTTTGTAGTCATCTTTAAATTTGTGATGTGTTATTCATCGTAGCTATATGTGTCAGCTTTTGCTGTCATGTACACATCTGGCAGACAAACTTATATCATTGAAACTCCTTGTGATAGAGATATTCTGTGTTACACGAGACAGTTTTGAGGGAGAATGTATTTCAAGAGAGGTTTTATCCTTCCACTTTTTGAAAATGAAATCAATGAGCAGAGATAGAATCTAGTTCTGTAGTTTGTTCTCAAAGCATTGTTGCTCTCTCAACAATGCAGACCTGATGGCCTGTTAAAAAGAGGTCTAGAGGTGCATGTAATAAACCAAATGGGCACAGAATGTAGGAATTGCTTGGCACTGAGATGCCTAAATCCCAAGTGTGAACATACTAGTAAGAAATTCCTTCGCTCATTTTTTTTTCTTGCCGGAAAATACCTATAATGTGTTTTCATGCAAGTCCAGGATTACTGTCTGTCAATGTAATAATCCTACTAGTGAGTCAGAAATGACACACGTGGTTGTCTCAATCCTGTAAGAGCCTAATCCATTATGTATTCTTACAATTAATTTATTTAATATGATTTGATAGAAAAAGGGCCTAATATAGTGTGGGTTAGTGATGCTGTCTTTTAAAGCATGACTACAACTTGAGATGATATGGTGATGTGATAGAGTACTCTTGATTCTCTGTGTGCATGTGGAGAAGATGGGGAATCTTGAGTTCTGGCTTCTCTGTCTAAAACAATTTTGCCTTTTACCTTAAACAGCAGGAGCTGGGAGAATGAGTATTCTGAATTTCTGACCACATGGACCAGCACACACTCTTGTGTGGATGTCTTTGTACACTGGGTAGGGACAATGAGCCCTCAGGACTGTTACAGTGCTTAAGCCCCTTTTATTAGAATTGTGCTGCAACGACCCTCTAGGTCACTGTGACCCTGCTGCAGCTGGGCTGGCCTTGCTGCTGAAGTAGAAGGAAATCATTGAGACAGTGCCACAATACTGAGTAAAAGTGTTTGTGCTAGGTAATGACCACTTGCTTTCCTCCAGGAACAGGTAAGTTTGGGGAAAACAGCAGCAGCATCTATGAGAGGTGCTCTTAGGGAGGAAGAAATGGAGGTCATTTTGCAAGGCTTCTTTGATAGCAACCTCTGAATCTCTCTGCTCAATTTCTTCACCTTCAGCACTTTGTAGGAACACTTAGATCAGCCTTGTTGGCCTGGTCAGGCTCAGCAGCACAAAATGCAGAGGCAGAGAAATTAAATAGCATAGTGGTAAGAAACTTGAAGCTCTCTCTTTTGATTCAAAGATGCTTATATGCACTGCTTGAGCTCAAGTAGTTGCTCATTCTCAGAAGTCTGTGTGTCATGCCATACCACGTAAAATCAGGTTATTAGTGGTATTCTGGGATATGTTTAATTATCAATGTGAAACATAACAAAAATGATGTTATGAAGTAACGGCTTTACCTTTGGCATACAAATCCCCCATCTGCTAGCGCTTTGATATGTTGATTTGTAGATATAATAGATATTTGCTAAATTATTTCCAAAGGAAGACTGTCAAAATTATACATTTGGAAATAATGAAAATGTATGGATAAAAAGACTTGGTAATTTTTGCATTGCGGCTAAAAGGTAATATAGATCTAATTAGCTGTGGCTTCCATTAAGATTATCATTTGGCCTGGCTAATTACAGAGAGCTTACGTAGGGATGAGGGATGTAACTTGCCATGAAACTGTGAACATTGGTCTTCGCTGATGAGAAGGAAGCCCAGCAGTTGCCCAAGAGCCTGGGAAAAGCACCAAAGCCTCAGTATTGCTCAATCTGTAAACTGAAAAATTAATTTTGACAAATCACAGCGGACATGCTGTGTCTGCAAACAGCACAGATTGGCAACCATTGCTTTATTGCACAGCTTGTCTTTGTGCACAACTTTTTTGTCTTGTGGCAGGAAAATATTTTGAATATTCTGAGAATAATCCATTAAGTCAAGATGATTAGAGTTCTTGCAAGGTTTCTGTTGTCTTGCTGGTTCTCTCACTGTGAATGGGGAACTGTTAAGTGATGGTATACAGAAAAGATATGAATTCTGTAACAGAATTCATGTGGACGGGGGGAAAGATATGTATTCTGGAATAAATTACCATTTTGAAATTCTGTATCATTAGCACCATTATGTGGTGAATATATTTATATTAACACCTTCTTACCCAACTGAACTACTTTTTACCTGTGTTTTCTGAGCTGAAACTTAAGTGACAAAACACGTTTAACCGTCTGTGTCTTCTTGGGAGTATTAGAGAGCCAGTACTTAAGCAAATAACTGAAAAATTGTCAAAAAATTCTTTTGTCAGTGAATTTATGTAGTTTCTTCTTCGTTCCACCATGTCCTTGCAAGCTCAGCAAAACCTGAAGTTTAAGTGACAAGTAACTCTGGGAGGACCTTTATTTGAGATAATGAATTAAAAGGAAAGAACCCTGCTTTCCTTGTAAAACCCAGATTGAACTGTTGAAATATGTTTGTGAACTAAGCACTCTTATGGTTATATCACAGGTAGGTAATGCATTTGATGTTCTCCAGTGCTTTTTATGGTATCACCTTTACTTAAGAAAAGCAGATGGTGTCATGCTACAGCTCCATCTAGACCAAAAGCCCTAGAATGCCGCTTGGTCAAGATCAGAGAGGTCTTCTCAGGGGGGGATCTTACAGTAGGCATCTGCTACCAACCTCCAAAGCAAGATGATAAGGCAAACAAAGCAAGCTTTGGGTCACCTTAGCAAGCTTTGGGTCAATGGAACCTGGTTCTTATGGGTGACTCCAACTACCCAGACATTTGCTGGAAGAACAACACAGCAGCCCACATATCATCCATCAAGTTCCTGGAATGCGTACAGGACTGCTTCCCTCAGACAAATGTTAGATGTGCCAACCAGGAATGAGGCACTGCTGGACTTGCTACTCATTAACCAAGAAAACTTGCTTTGTAATATCTCAGTTAGTGTTAGCCTTGGCTGCAGTGATCACAATATTGTGGAGTTTGAGATCTGTCTGAGCATGCTGAGGATTAGCACTAAGACAAAGGCTTTAGATTTTAGAAGAGCAAACTTCAGCTCACTCAGAGCTCAAGTGGGAGGGATTCTGTGAGAAACTTCAATGGAGGGTGAAGGAGCTAGTGAGTGCTGGGAGATTTTCAAAGCACTCTCGTGGAGGCAGAAAATGAGTTCATCCCCTTTAAAGCTAAGGGAAGTAGGTGGAGTAAGAAGTCCCCTTGGCTCAACTGTGAGCTTCTGAGTCTGCTCAAAACCAAGAGAGAAGGGTACAAGAGAACTACAAGGGCATTGCCAGGGTATGCACAGTTGCAGTTAAAAAAGCAAAAATGGGCGCCATTAAATAACTGATTACTTTGTATTTGTGAGGTTGTAGCTGTTTCTGCATTGCTTTGTATGAGAGCTACTTGCATGTTGTATGATACTGTGCCGGTTGGTGACAGAGCCTAGAACTTTTGCTGTGTGGCAACTTCTTTTGCTGGTTGCATGGTAAACATTTGTAGCATTTAAATGGATCACTGCATTATCTGTTGAATTGATCTGTGCCTGGCCACCCCCGCTTTTCACAGAGGATGTCTGAATTATGCTGGGTGTGTTCATCTGATGTCATGCTAATGAAATACTTGATTTGTGGTGGTATAAAGGTGACATTATTCTGTAAATGCTACTTTCTTAGAAACAGTATTGGTAAAATATTTCCTGTAGGCTTTCACCATCTTGTTGCTAAGTAAGAAATGGTCTGAAGATTCATTTATCCTTTTCTGACCTTTTTGCTGATGGTTCTCCACATGCATGCACACATCCTCTCTGCTCCTCTCTTCTTACTTTCTCCCACGTATCTTTTCCTATTTGGTTATATTTTAAAAGTGTGTACCATATTTACCTCTAAAATGCATACGTGGATTTGCAATTCTGGTTTTATGATCTGTTAGCAAACAAGAACTGCACAGGTGTGTCCGTACTGTCACATGAACTCTGGACCCCATAGTTGAATACAAGCATCCTAGTGGCGCTCACTGGTGTCTTGCTGGGGGAGGAAGTGATTAACATTTGAACTCTGCCAACATAGGTGGCATGGATGCAACTGGTCAAGCCACTTGTCTTTTTAAACACGGTTTGAACTTGACCCTGATACCTATATAAACACAATTAAGGAAAGCAAATTCTGGAGAATTCTTGTTATTTTATGTTGAAGGTGATAGTGTTAATGTGCTAGAAGGATGATTGCAAGGACTGCAGAATTAAGATCTGGACAGTGATGTTTAGCAGACTTTTGGAGGAGGCAGAACAAAGTGAGGCAGGAAGGATCCTGCTCAGAAGGAAGACATTGTGGTTTCTGCTTGAAATAAAAATGATTTGGATTGTAGGTCATAAGTCTTCTACCAGAATTAAGATTCTTCCAGGCAAGATGATCTTTGGCTAGCTGAAGCTTTTCTGACTGAAAGCAAGAAACTATTAAATGTATTGTAAAGCATGTGACTCAGAGCATCCCTGAAATGACTGACAGTGATAATTAAGGCAATTAATCTCTGCTATGATATTAATATATATTATTACTTTTGGTTTTCTGAAGCTGATGAGATAATGTACTGTTGTTGGATAGACAGTAATGAAAATGCCAAAGTACTTTTCTGCAAAATAATCTGACTGGTTAAAGTTGTATCATTGCGATTATCTTCCTATGCTCTGTCTTTTTTTTTTTTTTTTTTTTTTTTCTGATATTATTTACAGGGTAGGGGTTTTTTTTTTTTGTTTGTTTTTGTTTGTTTTTTTTTTTTTTGAAGTCCTAGAATTAAAAGTCAGTGCATTGATTACTGTTGTGTGATAACCAACACTTGCTTTAGTTCTTTCAGTTCTCCAGCTGGAATGAGAAACGTTATGATGTATGAGTGGAAAGGATGATAACGATTCATGGAAATCATCTCCACTACTACTGTTGACTTCATGGGGTAAAGAAAATCCCATGATTCATTGCTGGAGAGCTTTCCAGAGGATGAGGTGTCCATTCTATATGCCTAATGAGATATCCAGCATTTTCAGATTGTTCTCTGTAGTTTAGGAAAAGTTACAGGCATGAATGACCAGACAGGCCAAAGTACTTTCATTGTCTTGGGTATACCGTGGAAGACAAATAGGAGTAGTTAAAATCAGTGATTGTGCCAGAGGCTTTTGCTTAGACATTCCCCGTTAGAGTATGTCTGTTCTGCTATTAGTCCACAAGATTATATTTACTAGAATATCTCAATTTAGTAAATTAAGTAGGAGAACCACTAAGTCATGGGGTGGCCAACTTCAGTTTGATAGGTCCTTCCATTTTGCTACGGGGAACAGAATGTTACTGGGTAGTAGAGGTGAGGGGACTGGCATGACATTTAAACAGGAGTTAAACCAAACAAGAAACTTCCAAAGAGGAAGAGAGAAGGAGGACAATACAAAAATACGTATAAAATATTCCAAGATATCTACATAGTAGATATGTATCTCTGTTTAAACAGTAAAAGTGATCCTGCTTACCTTCCAGAAACAATTACTTTAGCTCGTGCAGTGTTGTTCCTGGGTGTGATCCCTGTGAGATGCTGTTTCAAAATGCAAAAATGAAAACAAAGAAAGGAGGGGGTGGAAGATAGGAAGAAACGTGACTATACTGTAAATTAGTACCATGTTATTAGTATGGTACCCTTCATTATCTACATTTCTTCATTATCTTCATCTGTCTTCATTTCTACAAAGTTACAGCTGAAATGTAAAAGTAGAGTTGAAAAGAAAATATACTTTCTCATCAGAACAAATTGCTTCAGTTGAAGGTTACAGTGATTGGTGTAAGCTGGTCTTTTTGTGTGGTTTTGTAGAATGGACTCAGCTAAGCTGATTGTTAAAGGAATCAGATTGGTGCAAAATTCTGGCACTGGAAGTAGAGTAACATTTACTTTCACAGCTCTCTGCAGTTGTCTACAACTTTAGTGGGATTTTTCTTTTCTTTTTTTTTTTTTTCCCCCAAAGATATACAACCTGCAAAATACCTTGTAGAAGTTTAACATGTTTGCCCTGCAGTGCCTTCAAAACATTTCAAGATATTTTCTTTTTCTTCCTAATCAGCTGATTTTCATAAAATGCTCACCTATCAGAGATACTATTTTAGCTCAACTAGTAGAGAATTATCTTTTTGATGCAGAAATGTCAGGTTTTAAATTCTGGTGTCCCTTTCGATATGTGAGCAACCAATCATTAAAGCTAATGATCTGCTACTGATCTTTGGGCGTGATATGAAGTATAATATCCTAATTGTGAAACTGGGCTGCTTCCTACATATCTGTAGCACAGAAATCCTGATGGACCTAGTGTCTTTTATTTTGGTTTCATTCATCTACTCCAGGTTCTAAATAAGGCATTTTCTTGTGGCAGTATCAAACAATGTGATGCTATATTTTTTTCCTTCAGTTTAAAACCTCAATGTAATGATATATTAATCAAATGTACAGTAGCTAAAGCTAGTTGATGAAATAATCTTAAACTGTACGAAGTTGTTCGTCTCAGTCAAGCATGTGTTGTCAGATAACGTAAAAATGATTTATTAAGCTGAATCACAGACAATAAAGCAATTTTTCTTAAAACAGAAGTTAAACTACTTCCTCTGTGAGTACAGTTCTTTCTTGAAAACTTCCAGATTCTTTTTCAATTTCAAAGTATAGTATTGTACCATTTCCTTACTTTTTTTTTTTTCCTATTCAAATAGCTGTCTTTTTGATAGGATGCTTTTCCATCTCCAACAAATAAAAGAAGTAGTCCACAAATGTATATTTTTCCATTGCAACAACTGTTAGACTTCAGGATGTGCACACACAATTTGATAGATTTGTGGCAAACGTGCCTCTGATTTGGCAACCTGATTTGGCAGGCCTGAAAAAGGAGAAGGGCTTACAAAAATAATTAGAAACAAATGGCTGTGGCTTGCTGTTCTGATTAGCATTTGAAAGAGATTACTCAAAAGAAATCTTTAAACTGGTCCAGGACCTTTCCAGGGGTTTTTTCTCAGCTCTGAAGTTAGCTGGGAAGTTTTACACCACCACAAAAGTACCTTCCAATTAAAAAAATACCTTCCAACTAGAATATAAATGAAAATAAGGAAATCTGTAATTTTCTACTTGCTACTCACTCCCTTTCTAAAATAAATGCCTTAGTTTCTGCATCCCTGATCGTCAAGTACCAAATCACCACTGGGCAGAAGTGGAAGATAGACAGGATATTAGGATAATTGGTGACACCATTCTATGAGAAGGATCAGCGGCTGGAATCCAGGCAGTCTTACTCACCAGTCTGGAAGTGGTCTGATTATGTTAGGGAAATGAGACGGAAACCAGCTGCTAGTTCTCATCTTCCTTCCGAGGATGTTGATTTTTATGGCAGATGAATAGAATTTCTTAAGAAATACTAGGATAGTGTAGGTCCTGGTACTAAGCATTGCTTGGAAGCAGGTAGCAGAAGTTTTTCTCAGTTGAAGGTCTGGATTAGCGAGCACTTGAAGTAAGCAATCCTCCTACTTACTTTCTTTGAAGTAAGTAATTTTCCTTCTGCCTTGCTTGCTGAAGGCCGAGATAACTGATAATGAAATGTTTCTAATGCTACCTTGTTAACGAAAGAGAGATGGTTGCTTGCTTATGTGTGGTAACTCAGGGTGGAGGAAGTACAGAGCATGGTGGACAGTTTTGAGGGTAACACTGTGCTTTGTCTCTACTAAGGGCAGTCTCATGTCTCTTTGGCTATTGCATAGCTTAGCTAGTGGGGCTTGTCTGTGGCCAAGTTGTCCATGGCACTTGCCTGTAGGATATAATTGTCTGAGTCAGGAAGCATCAAACATACTACTGTTTAAACAATCTCAGGCTGTGTTTGATTATCCCTGTCTTGTCTTTGTGGCTGGGCTGTTTGATGAAGAGAGCACCAGGCTCTGTCTCCCTCTCTAGGTTCTTCCCTCTGCTTTAGAATGCTCAGAGACACGGACTTGCTTCATGCCTTCCTCCTGCTGATGTACACGTGGATTTAAGTGAATTAGTAAAGGCAAAATTTTACCTACTGTTAATTTCAGTTGGAGAAGTCCCCCTCAGAGGCAGTGGCAGAGTTCTGATTTTTCAATAGATGTATGTAGTAGGAAGGGAAGGATTTCTCCTGGCTATAGATGTGCTGATCTTTCTGAAGTTAAATTAGCGAGTATTTTGTCATTAACTGTAGTATGAGCTGGACTGGTCCAAAGCCTGAGAACACCCTTCCACTTTCCTTTAGTTATTCAAGTGTGACAAATCCTGCACTCCCTGGCGAGGCATGACTGGCACTCCAGTGTATTTCTATAGCCAGCACTGTCTGACCTGATTCCTTTTGCTAACACTGACAGTTTGAACATTTCTGCTTAAGTCTTTAAACTGACTCTGGGACATATGGTTGGAATAACTAGAATGAGTTCTAAAATCTGTTAGGCAATATCTATATAGGCTTTGCATATCAACATCTCTATTAACTTTTTCTGTTCACTGCACTTTGCTTATGAGTAAGCAAGCACTGTTTGAAAAAGAGGTTACACCTTTTGTGACATTTTCTGAAGAAAATGTTACAAAACATTCTGTACCAGAATTTCTGCTTATTCAGGCACAATCCTTCCTAGAGAGTTTTTAGGCTTTAATTAAATAAATGCTCAAGGGCAGTTACTTAATTCTAAAATAGGAGACAACAAATCTTTGGAAAAAAGGATTTCCCAAACTGGAAAATGTTCAACAGTAACAGGCTATGGGATTTTAAAAGTTTTAAGAAATTTAAGCTGATATTTGTTGGAATATTTGGATACTGTGCTGTAGTTTAGTGAAGAGAGTAGAGGACAGGATTTTTCAAGCTAGTTGTTCATATCACTGTATAACTGCATGAGTCAGCTATAGATGATTTCTGCTTTGATCTTATAAATGGTGGTGGTCATCTTTTTGAAAACAAGCATTACTTCAATCAGAGTAATAGAGCACGATAGAGTAATCTGAAATCTGCAAGTGGCTTTATGGCACTTGAGCAAGTGGCTTTGGCACTTGAGGGCTGAGTGCTTTAGATATATAGGCAATGATGGGGTTTGCTTGGAACTAGGATATCTTTGGGAGATAAGGGAATAGGGGATTCTGGAAGATATGTGGTCCTTGCACCTTCTTTCAGTAGTTGAAAATGTTTAAACCTTGGTTTTGAATGAACAGGGAAAGAATATTTTTGCTTTACTTGCCAAGTTGGAAGCTGTCAGTACCATACGTAGTATTGCATCTGCCAATTCTTTTCATTAAAATGATTGTACTATTGTTTCTAAAATGTTAAAATAAACATTCCATTTGTAGGTGGCTGGGTCTGTTTATTGATGAACTTGTGAATGAAACAGATGAATCTAGCCAGTACTGACAAATCCTGCATGGAAGAGGCAATAAAAGAATGGGTTCCTCTAGTTTGGGTTGAGTCCTTGTCAGTTCGTGTTGGTTTGGTTTTTGTTTTTTTTTTTTCATAGCTGTGTTCAGCAGGGATTAATATTCATCAGTACCTGTCACTGTATTCCCTGCTCCTGTTTGCTTTTGCTCTGTACAGTTCTTGTGTGCTGAGTGTCTTAGAGCCTCTTTTCAGTGTTCAATTAATCTTTAGGGTCAGGGCTTCTCCTGATGCTTTGATCAGCACTTACATGTGTAGCAATTTATTTCAGCAGTGACAAATCATTTCCTCAGCAGACAAGGGAAAAGTAAAAAGGCAAAACCCCTAAAAACCTGCTTCCAAAGCTGACTTCCCAATGACTTGTTCAAATCAAGTAATGCTCCCCTCCCTCCCCGCCTTTCCTCCTCCATCCTCCCCAGACAAAACCCGAACAGACACCCCTAACATCCCCCACCAGCCACAGTAACCAGAGTAGATGTATTTTTCAAAATGGCATTGCAGGCCGTGAGGCAAAACAAAGACAAAACTTAACGGTCCAGGGGTGATTACTAAAATGATAGGTGGTGTGTTTTCAGGGCCTTGGTTGCTCTGTGTTGAGTGTCTGGGCTTGAGAGGTTTTCTCATTAATTTTTATATGTATCCCAACAACAATAAAACAATTCGAGCAGTAGATTTCTGAAAGACTATTGCAGTTCATGGCTAGTTAAAGTCACTATTCATCAGTAGCATGATTTAATGCTGATCAGGCTGTTTTATATCTAGGATGTGCTTTGTGTTATGTCAGAGTGATTATTTCATGTTGGCTGTCTGCTATATGTAAAATGTGATTTCTGTAAAATCCCTGTAGTGCTGGCAGTTTTCAGAGATTTGGGTAGGAAATGCCTTATCTCTTTTTGCGTCCTCACTACTGATGCCTTTTTGTTGTTTGTGGTACATCTCGTTCTATGCTGTTCTCCACTCTTCAAAGAATATTCCATAGTAAGAGCTAATTTATTTTGGGCAGGAAGCATAAGATTTTTGAAGAATCTATTCAGTTGCACAGTTATTCAAAATAACCACCACTTGAAGGTTCATCTTTCATCTGATCAAATGAATTCTGATAAATATGGCAAAATTCTCCATAATTTTCCATAATGAGTTGGTTTTCTGATTCTTATTACTGTCCTTAGGCTGTAGGGCAGCGGTGTCACTTCACTTTCAAAAGCTTCTTTGCACAAACTTTGCTGCAGAGAAACTCATGTAATATATAACATTGAGGGTTGTGCTGTGATAGTTGCTGAAGTTGATCGGAGCCACAGAGCATATCAGAAAGGAAGATCCAGAGTCAGAGTAACTTGGAGATATTACCTCATAAGTAGCTCCTTTCCTCACCTGACTACAAAAAAGTATTTGAAGTGTCTGTTTTCTTACTATCATAAACCTAAAGATTTTGGGGAAGATGGAGAGCTGGTTAATAATGCACATATTAATAACAAAACATGAACACATGCAGTAAGCTGCTTGATGTCACAACTCAATACAGCTGGCATATTGGCAGAAAATCTGCCACCTGTAGAAATAAGGTTGAACAGTTGTATCATGTGATGTTTCTTAAAAGACATCTCAATTAAGACTTAGCAGATGTTAGGGAAGGTTTTAGGGGTTGGACTATCTTTCGAGTATGTGCTTCTGACTACAATAATGTAACTGTTGAGTCAAAGAAATGGGCCTTTTTGAATACAAAGATTAATTGGGAAAAATTGCCCAACTCTTCCTGGAGAGTCTATTTCTCCAGTGGAATTTTTATTGGGCTTGAAGCCCCATGTCAGGTTCTGAGAGAGGGTTGCAGAAGCCCTCAGCAGAGCAGATGAAGCTGTGCTTTCACAGTCTGGCTTCATTTCAGGTCGTTATCTAGAGCTTTAGTGAGACTCATGAGAATCAGTGTTTGTTTTTTGCCTGCTGAAAGAAGGAAGAGCTGAGAGTGTGGCCATAACCTGTTTGAACTGATACGCTCTGTTTAATGAACAGGAGACCATGTATTTGCTAACTGATGTTTTTGAGTCTTCCTAGAGGACACATTTAAGCACAATAAATTAGTGAAATCTGCTATGGACTGCATAGACAGGTGCACTTCATTTGGAGCCAGGAGCTTAAGAGCTGAGCTATGTCTTTCAGGAAGTTACTATCCCACTTATTATATCCCCATGCTTCCTTCTATTTGTGGCATTATGCTTGAAGTTTTGATAGAGAGAATATCTTAGTACAGCAAATTCTGAAAGATGAAAATAGTAAAATCTTTTTTTTTTTTTTTTTGGGGGGGGGAGGATGACACCTCAAACACCTGGGTATTACCGTGCTTCAGTTAGCAAAATTATACCAAAACATCCTGCCCCAAATTTTTAGGAAGAAAAATCTAAAGGTGAGGTTAAGGGACAGTATTTAGGTGCTTGATACACTTTTGAGGATGCAGGAATGTCTAATCGTGACTATAGCCTCCAAACTTAAAAAACCACAAACAAAACCTGTCAACTACAAATATTTATTAAACAGCTGTTAAGGTGAAATTTCTGTAATTGCAAGAGAAGCAGATACTTGGAAGTACTTGATAGCTGCTTGTTACTACTTCATCTCCATTTGAGAAGAGTCAGGAGCGTAACTTTTAAAGTTATCTGTAGTAGGGTTGTAGGCAAGTAAATAACACCTCACAGAAAAATTGTGTTTGATTTCAGAGGATCAGAGTGTTTGACACTTACACACAGTATGCTGTATACATTTTAACCACTTCTGATATCCTGTGTTGTTTTGTGGCCACTACTTCAGCAAAAAAAAGTGAAAGTAAATGGATGGAAATAAAGTAAAAAGCAGACAATTTCATATTTTTGAAGTAATAAGGTTTCAATGAATATTTAATATTTTTTTTTCTGTATAGTCCTCACCTTCATGATTTGAGAGGTAATTAAGGTATTTGTAATATCCCACTGGTTTGATCACAACTCCTGCTTGTGACATTTTGTAGTGAGTATATAGCTTATAAATAACAGTTTGAAGGTGTAAGGTTATACAGAGATAATTGCACAGCTGAAATGCATTGGCACAAGGCCAAAGGCTAAGCACTCTCCACCATCCCTTCTAAATTGAATAACTTCACTTTATGAGGTGTATCATCAGAAATTGTTTTCATTACTCCCAGAGGGCAAATTAAGGTTAATAAAAATCCAATTCCAGATTACCCATATGTATGAATATTTGTATTTTTAGAACCTTTCTTTGTCAGTTGCATTCCCCACTGACTGTCTATATGTGAATACATTGGTCATAGTTTCTGCTCATGTGTTTCTACACTTTTAAACTGTTTTACCTCTCTGAGGCTTCCTTTAAGTCTGCCTTCTCACATGATTGAGAGACCCAGCAGGATTTTTTCAAACTAAGCAAAATTAAACGAATGCCTTCCACTAAACCATGGTTTCTCACATCCTCTGAATCCCACCATCCTGGATTCCACTTGACCCACATAGCAGCCATTTGACTCATCCATTTCAGTCCTCAAACCCAGTATTTGTATATTCTCTTCTTCGAATTTTATGTTAAATAGCATATTCTATATACAAGGCAATCCAGTATTTTGTGGATTCTTAGGCAATCTGAGAAACCTTTTAGTAAAGGTAAATTAGGGGGGAATGTTTTTCCATTTTCTCCCAGTGATAAATTAGTTACATATATAACCTGAAATGCTGGAGTCACCTCTTTTAGTACTCTGCTTTTACAACATTAGATTATAGTCTTGTTACAAGTGCCTTCTTTTCACTCTGCTGCTCCATGCCCTCCTCTTCTCCTCACTTCCCAAAAAAGAGGACTTTTACTGTCTTCATAAAACAGCTGTTTCTGCCTCTTAGCGTAAGAAGGAACGTTCTGTATAAAGAACAGTATAGGAAAGGGACTGGTGTACAGGAATATTTACCCAGGATAATCTTTCAGCCTCTATCACTGTGTGGTTCAGGGACTTGCTTTTTCACAGTTGCTGTCTTTATTAGTTGGATGATTTTTTCATCTATGAATTTATCAGTTTTAAAAAATGTATGTACTCTTACAAAAACAAAGAATAGCTTTTGGCAGAATTATCCTATTGCTAATGTTTTGTTTTGTTTTTTAAAAAGCTTTTTTCTAGCCCCAAAATTAAGGAATTAATAATAAATTGCTTTTATTGATCATAACATTACATTAAAAAGTTTCACACCAGTTAGCTAATACCCTCAGTCTATTACAGTCCTGATACTTAGAACAAAGCTTTAGGGAAACCAAAGGCATAATTGGGAATGCTTGGAGGAAAAATTAATAATGTCACCATTTATAAATCTGTGCAACCTATTATGCAGTTGTTGCTTATTTTTCTGTGTTGGATGAAACAGCGTTTATACAATATTTCTCTACAGGTTATTGACATGCCAGAACACAATCCTGGAGATATGGGTGGAACAATGAGACTGGGGAAGAGGAGGACTGTTTTCAGAACACAAAATTCTGTTTTAAGTAAGTTACATTTCTGCTCTTGTGACTTGCCTTTCGGATAGGAACTCTGTAACATGGCAAAGCAAAAATGCTAAAGCACAATTTGTTATAGTACTACAACCTCAAGCAAGCATTTGGGTGACAGCTTCTCTGAGCTCATTCACTCTGATCTCGTTCCCACATATATTTACCCAGGATTGGAATGTAAAGAAAGAAATGAGAGACATCTAGAAGTCCCAGTGAAAAGATCAGTTAGGGTCCAACGCTTTAAATAAACAATAAGGAATCTGTTGAGATAACTGAAAAGCAGATAGTTACTTTTTGGGGAAGATCAGAACGTTTTCTTCCTATTTTCTTTATGAGTTGATAGGATGTGTGAATCAGGACTGCTTGTTCTACCCCTGAAGCTTTTTGGTAGAACTACCCCAAACTCCTATGCATTATGCTCTTGACAGACTTAAATATTGCTTGTCATTCTCGAGAGTTGTCAGTATACCTCAGCTTTAAATGTCACCTGGCCTCACTGCTGTAGTCCTCACTTTATCAAAGACTCATAGAAAGTCTCAAATACTCAGGAAATCTTATTCCTGTTTTTGATGCTTTACAACTTGAATGGAAATAATGCAGTTTGAAAAGGCAGTTCCTTAAAATTAATGCATATTTGCATTTTTGTAAAATTGCAGTAGTATCACTTCACAATTTTTTGAGATATTCTTGGCAGTCTAGTTCCCGTACCAACCTTTAAGTGAGATAGTAGTCCTAATGACACTAAGATAAATTGAGAATAAAGTTTGCGCCATGACTGTAAGTGAGAGATATGATTAAATTCTGGTTTACTGCATGCTTCTAGCATACTCCTTGTTGCTCTGGAATATAGTGTGTTCCAGATGAGGCTCAGTGAACTGCAAGAGTCCTTTGGTTAATGAAATCAGGAAAAGAGAGGAAAACAATATTCTCTGTCATCGAAGGTATTATGCCAGCTGCCATGCATAATCTATTAAAATGGAACAGATGCTACTAAAAGGCTTCCTTCGCTGCACCTATTGTGTACAACTGTTGTAAAACCCTGAAGGGATTTTATGTTGCTTGTTCATTCAAACTTATTTTATTTTGGGCTTTACAATTTAAATTAGTTTAAGCGTGGCCTTTAGACTCTAGTCTACCTAAGCTATTTCTGGTTAAGGAATGTTGAATGTGAATCCTGAATAAACTTAGGTAACATGAATTAAAAGAAACTAGTCATCACTCAGAAGGCATAAAGTCGGAGTGTTCTGTTACGTTTTACATGTGACATTTTTAAATTACAAGAAATAGTTGTAACAACTATTAAAGCAACACATTAGCATTAATTTCTCTTTTGTTGTATGTTCAGGGAAACTTTATGGTGATGAAATGTTTGTGGAGGAGCGGCACAGGCATCGATATGAGGTAAGCATTGCTATTGTAGTTTGTATTCAAAAGTTAAAGTTTAAGCAAATTACGTTTCTCTTGGTAGGCATGATTCTCCTTAAAACCAATGGAGAAACATAACCCAAAATTTAGTAAAACATAGTGTAATTTAGATCAAAAGGAACCCCTTCAGTCTTCTGCTCCAACTCCCTGTTTTGAGCTGAGCCAGCTTCAAAATTAGATCAGGCTGCTTAGGATTTTGTTCCGTCTAGTTTTGAATCTCTCTGAAGATGAAGATGTTGATCTTTTGACAATCTGTTCCAATGTTTAACCACTTCATTATGATCCCCTTTTTCCTTTATATGTAATAGGACATTTACTTGGGCAGTTTGCCTTTTATTTCTCAGTCTTGTGCTGTACATCTCTCAGAATAGTCTGGTTCAGTCTTCTTTATACTGTTCCATTAAATAGTTTAAGTCAGCAACAAGATCCACTCTCTGCCTTCTCTTCTCCAGGCTGAACAAACCCAGCTTATCCAGTCTCTCCTCTTGTGCTGCATGTGGTCCAGCCCCCAATCATCCTGGTTGGATCTCCTATGGACTTCCAACATTTTGTCAGTCTCTTTCTTGTACTGAGGTGCCTGAGACTGGGCACAATGTTCCAGAGGTGTGCTTGCAAGTGGTCAATAGAGGGGAATAATGTAGTGTACTATTTCTGTGGTAGAGAAGTTGCAGTGTCTTAGCAAAATGGTCTTGGAGAGTGATGTCAGAGATTACTTGACTTTTTGTGAAGTATTTAAAAGCTAAAGGCTTATAATCCTTAAATGCATTGATCCTTGGCTGATTTGGCTTATTTAACAGCTTAGATTATGTCCAGGTAGTGCGCATTCTTTCATATGTGCATAGACTTCAGTCATAAAATGTAGGTGGACTTCAGGCATCTACAACTTGGAGGCTAATTCAGATCACTTGCTTCCTACCATCCAACTCTGTATGCCTTTTGTATAGGTCCACTCCTCTGTTTGAGAACATCTCTGTACATTAAAGATACTGTCATTCCAGGAGATAGGTGAGAGCTGGATTCCTAGAGTTATTTCTAAGATAGTTCAGAAGGGACCTGACTCCATCAGTATCTACAGAGGGGCCTGAGCTATGAGACGTGTGCATGCTACAAACTGATTCAGACCATGTTAAGTTTCCTTAAAAAGCTGAGAGGAGAACGTGATTGTGGTAAAGGTGCTCAGAGTTTGAATAGTAACTGTGTGGTTAGAACATCACCAAGGAAATGAAACAGCTCACTGTAGAACTCCTCAGTTTGAAGGAGGAGCTGAACCACAGCTTGTGTCATAACCACTGAAATGCATAGTTCAAAGAGAAGGTCAGTCTTTATGCCTACTGTAGTGGACCATTTAAAAAACAAGGAATGCAAGCTGCTCAGAATTGAGAGGACAGCAAGCAGAAGAGACCCTGGCTTTAATCTTTTGAATGTTATGTAGTAAGTTTTAAAATTACTAATTCACCTCTTATTAAATAAACATGCTCACTTTTACAAATTTATACCAGAGAGTTGTTAACACAAGAAAGCAAAAGTTCCCAACTCTTTTCTCAATTCTTTTTATTCTTGTATGCATACTGAAAACATTACAAATCACGTCTACTGTTTGTTAAATCCAGAAATAAATAGAATTACAATTATTCTTACTTTGAATATTTCAGGTGAACCCAGAATTGACTCACTACTTTGAAGAGAAAGATTTGAAATTTGTTGGCCATGATACGGAGGGAAACAGAATGGAAATTATTGAACTGGAGAGTGAGTGTCTTGCTTGTCTGTAGTACTTTCCTCATCTATTAAAACTATATAAACTGTCAGTTGTTCAGTTGTTAAATGGCATGTAGGAATAATATTTATCTGTCATAACAGCCAAGATCATGTTGGGAGGTACTGCTGACTCCACCTGTGTGTTACAATGGGTGAAGATTCAGAGGGTGTTAGGAGGTGTCTTACACTTGTCAAGGATTGCACATGTATTTGATTATCAGGGACAGACATGCTCCTTTTCCAAAAGGTCCTAATTCTAGCTCAGTGGGATTTGGCTGAGTAGAATCATAGAGTGATGTAGGTCAGCTAGTCTAGCCCTCTGCTTCAACATGGAGCTACCTTCAAATAGGGATCAGGTTGTTGAGAGCCATATCAGTCAAGTTTTGAGTATCTCCAAGTATGCTCTTGATTGGACTTCAAACCACTCACCACTAGTCTTTGAACCCAGTAGGCCAGCCGTTTTTAACACACTTTGTAGTCTACCCATAGTCCATAGCTTCCAAATTGGATGCTAGGAAACCATATCAAAATCCTTGCATCGTAAAGTTAGGATAAAGGAAGGCTACTGCTCTCCCTTAATCCAAAGACTGATTGTTCCCAAGGTTGTTGTGCCCAGCTGTCTTCCTGTCCTTCATGTGTCTGGAAATGCCTTGGAGGAGGGTTTGTTTCATAATCTTGCCATAAACAGAGGTTAGGCTGACTGTCCTGTAGTTCCTTACATCTTTCTTTTTGTTTCGAAGAAGGGCATGGTGACTGCCTTTTTCCAGTCATCAGAGGCCTTTCACGGTCATCTTGGC
Source organism: Strigops habroptila (assembly GCF_004027225.2). Lineage (NCBI taxonomy): Eukaryota > Metazoa > Chordata > Aves > Psittaciformes > Psittacidae > Strigops > Strigops habroptila. The sequence continues at coordinate 45,884,871 of NC_044278.2, forward strand.
CTTTCAAAGATAAAAACCATCTTCACGATGGCATTGGCCTGCTCCCTAAACACCCTCTGATATTCTTAGTCAGGTCCCAATAACTAATATACGTTCAGTTTGCTTCAGTATATGAAATACGTATACATGCAGTATAGCCAAAGTATAAACCATTGCTGGAATAAATTACCTAGAGAGGCTGTGAAATCTCCATCCTTGCCGGTAGTAACCTTCAAAACGTTACTAGAAAAAGCCGTCAGCAACCTGATTTAACTTTGAACTTGACCCTGTTTTGAGCAGAAGGTGAGGCTAGAGACCTCTCAAGATGCCTTCCAATTAATTTGTGTCTCTCTCAGTTACCCACTGTTTAGAATTATAGAAAAAAGTATGAAAATCAAATAAAAAGCAAGTTCCTTTCTTTCACAGAAGTGACTCAGATGAGGGTTTGATACTGTGGAAATCTGGTAGATTCAGGCTACTTTACCAAGGAAGAGTTGATGTCTTTTCTAAAAGGTTCTGAAATAAAAAAGAACTACACTGCATATGTTTGGTGTATGCAACACCGGGTAGCTCTTGGAAACAATCCCTTTAATTTTGCTTGATTCTTTGGTCGACTCCTTGCTGTTAAGTCAGTTTTGGCTAGATGACTATCAGCCACCTGAAGATGCAGGTACAAGTTTTTTTTCTTTTCTTATATGTCATCTAATTGCCATTGGTTAAGATAAACTCCATGCACGGAAGCGTAAATTTATCATAAGAATACATTATCATCCTGTGGAGTGCTATTTGTGACATGATGCTCCTGAGAATTCATTTTATGTACTCTGTGGTATGTTGAAGAACAGCACTGTAATTTTGAACCAGGGTTTGAATACAGACACCTACAAATAATGTCAAACAACTGCACCACAGGGAGTAATCTGAGAGTAAAGGATACATGTGAATTCATAAAATACTAATTGTCATGGTGGTTTTTGCTTAGTATGTTCCTGATATATTACCTTTGTTATGCATGCTGGTGTTGAGGAGCTATTTTGTCTGCCCTGTCTGAAAGAATTTCCATAGAAAGCATGGTGAAATAAATCAGGCAGAATTTTTAAATTGCATGTTACTCTGAAAAGAATAAAAGCAGCAGTAAAACCTGGAATTATTTCACAAAGGGCTGCAAGGAGACTCTGGTTACTAAAGAAGAACAATGATCGTATGGAGGAGGGTGGGTTGGAGCAGAAACACAGAAATAACAGTACACCAGATAGCTTATGCAAAGCTTTTAAGCAAAATACTCCCACAGGGAGTATTTGATGCTTTGTCATTGTCTGGTTTTACACCTTTAAAGAACTAAATTGCATGGTAGAGAGAAAGAAGTTATGGGATAAATTTAGGATCCAGGTTCTCTTTAAGGCATAGCAGCAGAGAGAAGAGCAGTATAGTAGATCATATTATCTTCATAGAAGAAAAACACAGCTTTCTTCTTATCACTTATTATGTACTGCAGAGAAATTACTTGAGTATTTGGGATTATTTTGGAAGTTGTTGAACCAGAAGAGATCCGTGGTTAATTTCATCCAATGTCCTGGCATTAGAAGTGATTAATGTTAGTTCCTTTAAAACAATATTCAGAGAAGGAGCAGGTGCACATAAGAGAATTAAAACATTTTTCCTTCCTTCCCTTTCAAAGAAGACAAAAAAGAAGCAGAAGCAGTAGTTAAAGAATTTATTTGATTGGGAAACAGAGCGCTGAAGGTTGAAGAGAAGATGAAGCAGCATGGCTTGTTTAGCTTAGCAGGCAGAGTTGAATGATGGTGATATTGTCATCCTGAATCACACAGGCCAAGCGGCTGGAAAGAGCAGCACCATAAGAATTAATGGCAGTATATATAAGTTGGTAGTAACAAAGATGCCCTGTGAATTAGGAAGAGGTTTCAAAACAGAAGAGTATCATAAGAGTTTTCTAGTAGGAGCAAAAAAACCTAGGGGGTGTTATGGCAGAGGCTTGACCCTTTGTGCTTGAGGCTGCATGATGTAGCTGCATTCAATGACAGGAGACTGGACGTAATGTCCCAGGAGATGCCTACCAGGCCTATTTATTTGAAGTTTGTTTTCCACAGTTTTCTCTGTATGTTGCTTTTGTATCCATCTCTTAGTGTGTAAATAGTGGCTGTATGGTGATGCTTGGTCCTTTAGGAACTGTTTTATTTTTTCCCTCAGATATGTATGGATGCATATTCTGAATATACATGCATAAATATATATTGGAAACCAAACTACTACGAAAATAACATGATAAATGGAGACTTTGTGGTTGCTTCTTCCTCCCTCTCCCACCCCCCACCCCCGCCCCATGTCAGTACAGGTTTATTATTCAGCTTTTAATTACATCATTGGGCATGTTAGGGTTGAATCACAGGATGATTTTTCCTTAATTTGTCTTACTAATCTTCTGCCTCTGTTGTCGGTTGCTTTTTGTGGAAAAAGTAAAGGTTTCCTGCTGCCTCACCCTTAAATTCACACATGCTGATCTGGCTTCTTGAATTCTGTGTGAAATTTTCAATAAACTTTTCCTAACAGTTATTTTACTATCTTCTTCCTACATCTTAGAATTTTTTTTTTTTACATCTGTCTTGTAGATCACCCATATTTTGTAGGAGTTCAGTTCCACCCAGAGTTTTCCTCAAGACCTATGAAACCTTCACCTCCATACCTTGGACTGTTGCTAGCAGCAACTGGGACACTCAGTGCATACCTGCAACGTGGATGTAAATTGTCTCCAAGGTAATCTTTCTTACTTACTTGCCTGTGGTTTGACAGTCACGTTTTTGGAGGGACTACCCTGTCCTTCAATTCAGAAGTCCATAAAAGAAAAAGGAGTTCTTATTGTATTGATTTACTTGTTCCAGTGCATGCCTGACATAAACCCTGGTGAAAAAGTATCTGTAAGCAGTAAGCACAGATCTGACTTCCTCATTTTCAGAGGCTGTTAGGGCTAAAGCTGGATCCATACATTATAAAACTAGAAAGAAGTAAAAAACCTGTAGTAAATTACTGTGAAATTAGTGTCCTCCTATGTTAACTTTCAGTTACAGTAGTTTCACAGGGAAAGAGATTTGTCAGAGGATCAAGTAATGAAGTGAAATTCTTATCTAATTGTATTTGAATGGTGATAGTAACAAAAAAGAAAACACTGATTTTATTTTGCAGTAGCTAAATAATTAATACCGTCTAACAGAGACAGGCCTGAAACAAAGTGGTTGGAATATCTTTAGACTTACGGAAGGGTTTGGTTGTAGATCAAAACTAAATGGTTCAGCCAAACTAAAATTATTTGTCCCAGTTCCCCTGGACACAGAGCTTTTGGTTTATTGAATGTAGCAATAGCTTTTAGCCAGTGTTAACTCATTCTTGTTTATTCCAGTGATATCAATAACAGTTATAATTTCATTACAATAAGAATAATAAAGAGGTCAGAGGGAAGTCTAGGGTACAATTACAAAAAAGAAAAACAAAAATTAAAAAAGAAAGTCACAATAACTGAATGAGACAGAACAGATCCAATGCTGGCTTACCGCCTTTTCCTCCAAACAAGGCACCAAACTTACTCGTTTTGTGGGGGTGTTTTTGTTGTTCGGGGTTTTTGTTTTTTAGCTTCCTTTCTATTAAAATGAAGTCCTTTTCTTAAGCGAGAAATACAAATTTTGTTCTGGCCAAGACAGACCAGATCAGTCTATTTTGGTACTCTGCTCCTTATGGCTATCAGTTGCCTTTCATAAATGCTCACCGTGGTCAATCGTGCAATGGTGTACGTACAGACAGAATTTCTTTGTGGTCTGGAAACTACAGCTTGATTGGAATACTTCTATTACCATATCCTGTTGTTGGTATTAGTGGTCATTATCTACTTTTTAAAATGTGTGCCAGTGCATTATACAGTTCACATTTTTGTAGTGCTTGGCATGAAGGGAGTCTTCAAGCTTAGTGATTTTCAGTCTTTTCCTGATGTGAGCGCTCTCTGCCTCACAGTTCCTCATGTTTCCCAGGTGCCAATATCCTTTCTTTTACTGCTTCTTCCCATAAGTATACCTATTAATCTCCCTGAGATAAAGAAAAATTACTTTTTTAAAATGGCGATCTGCATGTGTCCTGCTAATTTAAATTTAAATTCCTTAGCATTGTAGCAAATATATTTTCTAACCTTGACTTTAAGTTTCAGCAATTACTGAATGTGCTGCACTTAGGCTTATTTGAATCAATAAAAAGTATATACCAATCTTTTTCTTCACATTCATACAATAAACTCCAACCAACACTTAAACATTTAGCAAAGACAAAAATTAATGCTCCCAAGCTTTATATATAAAATACAGATTTTACCATTTGCCTAGTTATACAGCAACCAAGCAAACCCCTCTGTCTTGAGAAAGAGCATTGGAACAGAAAAAACATTTTGAGGGTAACAGAGGACTATTTTGCAGGGAGGAATGTTCAGGAGGGAATCTCAGTGCTGATTACAGCACACCCACTCGTATTAACATATCCACCTGCTGAGTGGAAAGAATTTCCAATGTAAACGTTTAAATCCCAGAATGCTAGTGATTTCATTGAGCAGTAAAACTAAGGCATGTCACAGCAAGACTAAAACAAACCTGAAGAGGGGATTTTCTGCATACCTCATCCAGCACTGCCTACATGAATTATAGTCATGCTGTTGACTAGAGCCAAGATATTACCTGAAAGAGAATTTGTGGAGACCAGCAAGGTGAGCACATTGCATAAACTAGGCTATTAAAAACACTAACAAGAGAGTTAATGATGAAGTTCTGAGACAAAAGGAAATACATATTTTAGCATGAGGTCCTAAAACAGGAAAGCATTACTCCAGAACATTTAACAGCCCCATAATTAGGATGCAATTTTAGAACATCTGAGACCTGGGCAGAATCCCTAGCTTCTAAGTGAAGTAAACTGTAAATTTAAAGATGCATCACACCTCCCAGGAGAATACCATAAATAAATAAAAGTGAACAATAATAAATGAATAATTGTGAGGCCTAGTCTAGTAGACAATCTGAGAATGCTTACACATAGGAACAAGCATACCTACTTTGAGATTGGAATGCATCTTCTCGGTTGAACTTAGTTCCCAGAAGCTTTGGTGTATACCGAGACAATCAAGAACTGAGCAAAGGGTCAGAGTAACTCAGTGATGAGTTACTACTTAGTTACCTGAAGTGGTAGTTAGGCATCTGAGTTGCCTTTGTGGTTTCAGCTTCTCGTGCTTTCTGGCATGAGTGTCTAACCATCAGACAAAGCCATGCACTTCATTTCCTTGTGAATGGTTTTAAATCATGACCTTTTCCAAATATTTCCATGGAAATACTGAAGTTGCTATTTAATATGGAGCTGGGGAAGATGAGGCTGCCAGTTTACATGTTTCATTTTAAAGAACAGAGAAAATCAGAACCACAGGAGAATCTCAGAAAGTGTACAATACCCACAAATACACTGCTTTTTAAAAGAAGACAAAAGGTTTTAGTAGAAAAGTAGTGGATGAAGAGGGGAACTCTACATGTAATGTTGGCTTTTACTGAGTCTTACAGTTTCGTTTAAAAAAAGTTAATAAAAACTGGCTTATCCTTGGGAACAATGTAATATGGATTGCAAAATGTCTGATGTACAATAAAACCATATTGCTGTTCCCTCCTCCCCCCCGCTTTCCCCAGCAAGTTAAGCATCAGCAGGCTTTATTTCTTCTTTCACCTTAACATACATCTTTATTAATGGCCTGCAAGAGTAGGCCACAGTGCATTAATGATATTTGCAAATAATGTCGTTTAAATAAGAGCTGAAAGCACTATTCAGAACAAAGAAGCAACATAAAAATATATAGGGAATTCAGACACCTGTGCTGAAAATAATGAAATCAGATGTTTATTTGGAGGAAGAGGGTAATAAGCTAAAATAATAATTTAAACACAAATGTCCAGTAGGTGGGAGGAAATGTAGGAAGTGCAAGATGTTTCTAGCTGGGAAAGTGCGGGCAACTGACTACTGCCAAAAGAAATTTTTGCCCGTCATTAATGAATATGCTAATGTGGCAATAGGCACCAATCCAGTGCCATCTAGTCTCAGAGTAGTCTGTTATGTTCTGGGAAGGTTATTAATAAAAGACTGCTTTTGAGTTGCATTCAGAGGCAAGGAACAAAAGTGTCCAGAGGTGTGGTGCATAAAGACACTTGGGAAGATTTGCCCGTATGGTGCTTACTGCACTAGAATGGTCCAAGTACCTCCTAAATCAGCTGTGTAGAGACGTTTGGGCAAGCACCTATAAACAGAAAAGGAAACAGCCTGTGTGACATGTTCTCTGGTGTATGAGGGACAAAGAAGGTATGGGCAGGGCTATCTCTTATGTCACCTGTACATTTTCCCCAGCCAAGAACACATCTGGCACAGCATCGTATTTCTACCATTGTCCAAATCCAGACATTTCAGAGTATGTGAAGGATATCTTGTGGTTTGAAGACTGTCAAGAGAGCAGCAGGAGAAGGGCTGCTCTACAAAATAAGGCAAACTGGGAGCCAGGAGTAGAGACTGTACTGGTAGGGGTAGTGTCTTCACCATCAGGAGTCAGAACCACAGTCACCAAAGAAGGCAGGTGAACTGGCGCCAGTGTCAAGTCACCGTGTCCTACAGACAGCCCAGTGCAGAAGTGCAAAGTGATGAGTTAGGTCTGAGGTCAGTCCAGGAAGTCCAGTCAACAAGTGAATACAGAACTAGAGAGTTGGGTACAGGCATGCCTGCAACATAGCTCAGGCAAGGATTAGGAGCCAAGGCTCCTGGGCCCATCAGTGGAGGCCCAAGTGAGGATGGTCAAGGCAGCTAAGACCTCCTGGGACCCTCAATGCTCTTGCAGAAAACTATAGAAAAAGGTTTAAAGGAAATCTTATATTATAAAATATATATATTTTATAATTTTAAAGGAAATCCTGAGTTCTAAGGTACTTGGAGATGAACTTCGTTAGTTATGGCAGTTACTTTGGCATTTTAATGTTAGATGTTTATAGTGAAGACACTTCTGAGCTAGTCACTGCAAGTCTCTTTCTGTAGTTGCTAAGTGAATATGCACTTTAAAGCAGTCAAATAGCTCAAGCTAATGGTTAAATGCGTCAGAAGCATTATACCTACCGTACAAGTGCCTGTTTCCCTCTATTGATTGTAAGCAGCTGAAGGTGAAGATGTCTAAAGCTGAATGAATTGAACCCCATGCATGAGTCTCAGCTGAGGGTTTTTATAACACCCAGATCCATTCTGGCATCTTGGTTGTGATTTTTGTGATGCTGGGTCCTAATAAAACCATTATCCCAGGACTAGTTACCTGAGTGCAGTGGTTATTTTAAACAGCCACAGCCTATACTAAATGTAATTACGTTTATCTTTAATTTGCATTGAGGAAGAGATGCACTTAGCTTGTCTCCTACCTTTGCACAGAATAGCATTACTGTAACAATTGTTTAAATTGCTTACGTTTCTGGAAAAGGACTTTTTTGTCAATTTTATGTCGAAAAAGAATGAAAATAGCCCCTCTGAAACTGTGTCAAATACTTAATTTCTAAAGGACATTGATCTAGATTTTCCAAGTAAAACAAACAGAATGTTCAAGGAGTACCCATTTTACAGTTGCCTGTTTCTTAATAAAGACATTGAAAGCAGGCACTTTGGGACTTTTGAGCAGCTGTTTGAGAAATACAGATTTAAAATTGATCTTGAGACTTAATTCTCATGATTCTGTAGCTGAGATTAATTGCTGAGGTGATGCATTCCAGCTTCATTCCATGTAGCTCCAGCTATTGGCTGCTTTCCATACCATACCAATAGGAAATCTTCTTATCTTGCCTCCTTCCATGATTTAGACTGGTGCATAGCAGACGTATAATGATACTTCTGTCAGTAGAACAGAGACATCTGAAATAGGCATAAATTTGGTAATAATGGAGCATGTGCAGGGGGAAGCTCTTCTTATTGCTTACATCTTGAGAAGGTAGGGAACTGAGAATGAGTGAACTTCAAAACAAAACAAAACCCCATAATGCAATTTGTGAACAGAGGATGTTGCTGTTCACTGCAAAGTGAAATGCCAGCTAAGTACTAGTAGATGTTTCATGTTGTAGTTAACTGCAAAGTGAAATGCCATCTAGGTTCTCGTGATTCTTCACTTTGCAGTGGATGTATTTCCATTAACTACAGGTAGATTAGGTGTAAGGATCAAAGTGACCAGAATTTTGAAGACTGAAGTGACTGACTAGATGCAGTGACACTGCATGCTCTGAGTTTTGTTTTGTTTTTCTCTTGGTCACATCTTTATACTCCAGAGCCCATTAAAAAAAGAAAAAAAAAAAAAATATAACTGCTGTGGAGGTCTTAGATTTGCTCCCTAGCTCCCTTGTGTTTGGAGTCCAGTGTTACAAGAATTGTTACAAGCAAGAAGTGGGTGTCAGGTTCCTGCCCAACATAAGGACTAACTAATTTGTACACAAAGTGAGTAAAACCTTGCTGAAGGAAATGTAAGGTTTTTGTTTGGTTTTTTTTTTTTTTTTTTTCTGTTCAGGGCTCAGCATGGAAAAGAATGTCATAAAAGAAAAGCTGGGCTGATTTGATTTACCATCACCACTTTCATAGCCAGCACATTCAAGTAAAGTTACATAATACCAGCTGTGAGCACAAAATATCCATTTAGTTTTTGAGTTTAGTATCTGTGTAGCAACTCTGTAATTTGGAAGGAGGTTCTTTTATTTACTTTTTATTTATTCCAAAGAGAGATGATGACTCATTTGTGGTTAGTACCACCTGGAGTTTTCCTTCAGATTACTCATCAGCTGAATACAGTTCATATCATAGTAAATCTTATGAAATGGACATCAGCACTGGTTTGAAGCTGTAACATCCAAGTGCAGATACGCCAAGATTCATGAGTTCCTGTTTGCTTTGCAGTCCACTGGCAGCTTAATTCTTGAAGAAGTTCAGGTTGTCTCAGAGCCCAAATTGTTCTTAATACGATAACCACAGCTTCTGGGGATGCTTAGAGATACCATTCAAGCAGCTGAAACTGTGAGACTGACAGTTACCTGAGTCTGAAGCTCAAGGGCTGATCCTTACCTGGGTATTTCCCCTACCTTTCTTGCCACTGTGGCCTGCCTGTTAGAGAGAAAACTGACTTACACCCAACAAGACAGCTGTAAAGTAGGGGAAACCACAAGGTGCTACTGCAAAAGTCAAGAGCCTGATGACAGGATCCCTTCTCTGGGATGTGGAGTCAAATCTTGTACTGAATTGGCCAGTGTGGTAACAGTAACAAAATTGTTCTTGGCTGAGTAAATGTTTTAGCCTCTGCACTAGTGGCTAGCCAAGTGACCCTCAGCTTCAGCAAACTGGAAACAGGCCTGAGAAGCTGGGGTAGTAAGTCAGTGAAATGATGGAAGTATCCAGCATTGTGTGACTGCTTCTATGGGCAAATGCCTCTAAAACCTATAGCATTTGGAGGACCTGTGATAAGAGTGCTGGGTGAGGATCAGCACCTAACTGTCTTTAGGAGGCGAAGCTGGGAAGTTCTCCACTCACCTCACTGGTCCTTGAGCAATTTTCCTTAAGCATCTGTCTCCCATACTGTGTTCTATACGGAGCGCTGGCATATGTTTCTGGGCTGTGACTGCACTGGGCAGCAAAGCCAATTAAAAAAACCCCAAATTGTGTGAAGACTTTGGGCTTAAACCAGAGGTATAATAAGATAATGCAGCTCTCTGCAGTCACTGTTTTACCCTCTGTTCTGTGGACAATTTTTTCTCTTTTGCTGTGATGTGAAAATGCAAAACTGTTTTAATAATAATGAATTTTTATTCCATGTTTCCATGGGTACTTTCAGAAAGAAGTAAGTACAATGTCGGTGATGTTGTGTTTGTCTGTGTGCATCTGGCATGCTTGATCATACTGTTAACACTTTCCTCACTTGAACTGTGTAATTGTTTGCCTGCTGGTGAAATGATCAGATTGAGCATTTCTCTCTAGCCTGATAAAACACACTCTTTGTAAGAACTGCATCAACAACATATGTGTCATGTGAAGAAAGGGCAGAATGCTGTAGGGAAAGTCTTAATGTTAGAACAGTTGGAATATCTATGTCGTCTTGTACAGAATATGGTACAGTGATGTGGTGTAACTGTGGGAACCTTCCCTAACAGTCAGAGGTAGAAATTAAATGAGATGGCTGTTGGTGCCATATTTCCTGTCCCACTCTATTAAACTGGCTTTTAGGTTTTTTTTTTTTTTTTTTTTTTTTTTTTTTTTTTTGTAAGGAAGAGAGCATGAAATTCAGGCTACAAAATTCAGGCTTCATCAGTGCCCAGTAACAAGCACTAGTATAGCTAAGTGCAGTGTGTTCGCTGTTCCACATTGCAGTCTAGATCAAAGATTTCCAGCTGTGGAGTTACACAGTTCCCCTTGAAGCATCACACAGCAGGCAGTCACTGTAGATCAAGTGATAATGCTGTGTTGAGGTGGGTCATGGGCTGATTGTGTGCTTGATGTCTCGGTAGGAGATCATTCCCAGAGGTGGGGAGAGTGACATGACTGAGATCCTGTTAGCTGGAGAGTGAAGGCATATGTGCAGTGGCTGGAGTAGAGTTGGTACTGAAGGCTGACATGGGTGTACCCACACAAATGAGGTCTGAGATCCCCACCTGTACTGGATTAACCATACCCTGTGCTCTGCAGTGCCACAGCACTGACCAGAATTACTGCTGCTCAAAGGTGCTTGTCAGTTCCCTGGGCTCCCTTTGCTGGCTTCTGATCTTGGGAAATTCAGGTATCTGGAAAAAAAGATTGTAGAAGTGAAGTGTAGTAGGAAGAGGCTGAGGCTCGAGGCTCTTCTGAAGAGAGTCACTTAGAGTTAAGATAAAGCTAGAGACCCAGTACACATCACAGCTGACTGAAAATGTGAATTGTGGGCACTTCTTTCTCTCAGTCACTGTGGTGATTCCTGTTCTTCACTGTTTCCTTGTTCTGGCCACTTACAAAGCAGTTACTTGCATGGCAGTTTGTTCTGTGAAAACCAGTCTATTTCTCACAGGAAACAGCAGTAGGGGATAAAACCTCAGGAAAAAAAGCTGTCAGGACATTGCTTGGAGCAATAAAAATGGTTTATATTCTGACTACAAAAGCAAGAATTGTAATTTAAGTATAAATTGAAGCATTCTGAATAAATAAAGTTGTCAACTTTTTCTTTGGTCAAACAATAATTTTCCGTATCACAAAGGAGAAATTCCTTTTAGTCTTGCTCTGAATACTTGCTATTCTTCATGTTGTTAATTGTGGTCATAGTCACGCAGCACCAGCAAACTGTAGAATGAATGCACAGCAGCCAAGGAAAAGAAATTGCACATACTGTTTATCAGGTAAAATACTTTTTCTCATCAGGTCTTAGGCTCCAAACTTAAGCCCATTCCTGTAGAGGAAGGCGTTCTAAAATACCAAAATTGAGCATGAGCTTAAACTAGTTTTCTGGAAATGGGCTGCATTTGAGGAAAGTGTTGGTTATATGCATCATCTGGGTTGGAGGGTTTGAAATAAAATATTTGGTTTAGATCCTTCTGACCTGTGTATTGCTTTTAACAGTGACAGCTACAGTGACCTCAGTGATGACAGCTCTCTAGAAAAAGAGTTTCCTAATTCAGAAAAAGCTGAAATGATTGTATGAGAGCACAGAAATGGATGATGCTGTTGAGGTAAGCTGAATCGTTGTGATGCTGCTTTGTGACATTTATTTCTTCTAGACTTGAAACACAAGACAGAGTTATCTTGATTCTCCATTTTGTTTCAAGTCCCATCTGAGAGCTTATGTTTTCTTCTTTGCCTGCAGCACTTAATTGTTTTCTGCGGCTGCTGCTTAACTCTGCAATTGTGATATTAAAGTCTGCTAAGTGTTTTGGGTACAGCTTATATGTGGGATGCAGTACAAAATCAAGTTGTGTTAGTGTTTGATGATACATTGAAAATACACTTTAAAATGATGTGAGGGTTGGGGGTTTTTTGTTATCTCAGTTTTCGTGTTTAGATCACTTTGAGTACACTATGTTGACATGACTTTCTGCGTTAATATTTGCCTGTAATTGCATCTGATGCATTGATACAATGAAGACATCGCAAGATGAATACTTGGATTTAATCTACAGAGTGACAGAGATACAAACCAGTTTTATAAAATCATAGCTTTGTTTGCTGTAGGCTTTGCCAAAGCAATGTTGGATTGGTTGCTCTTTTCACCTGTAAACGTGGTCACTATAGATTTCCTTTCAGATCTTAGTCTTACTTTATTTTTCATACATTGGTTCATCAGAGTTGTACCTGGTGTGGTACTCTGATACATGTGTGCATTCATGCTTTTCAGTATTTCTGAGCACTTCTGTAAGCAGGACACAACTTTTCCCTCTGGTTTCATTCCTCCCACATGGTGTAGTTCCTAGGCAGCTGTGCCAAACAGATGGTTAAGGCTGCATATGAATGATGCATTTCTGCCTGATGGTCTCCTGATTAAAATACTGGCATGAGATGTGAGAAATTGGAGTTTAGTCTTTAGTCTTTAGTCTTTAGCTGCAGTATGGATTTCTTCTGTATTTTTAATGTATTTCTTTTTCCCTCTCATCTACCACATGTTAAAGATAATACATAGAATCATAGAATCATAGAATCGTAAGGGTTGGAAAGGACCTCAAGATCATCTAGTTCCAACCCCCCTGCCATGGGCAGGGACACCTTGCCCTAAACCACGTGGCTCAAGGCTCCGTCCAACCTGGCCTTGAACACCGCCAGGGACGGAGCATCCACAACCTCCCTGGGCAACCCATTCCAGTGCTTCACCACCCTCACTGTAAAGAACTTCTTCCTTATATCTAATCTAAACTTCCTCTGTTTAAGTTTGAACCCATTACCCCTTGTCCTACCACTACAGTCCCTAAGGAAGAGTCCCTCCCCAGCATCCTTGTAGACCCCCTTCAGATACTGGAAGGCTGCTATGAGGTCACCACGCAGCCTTCTCTTCTCCAGGCTGAACAGCCCCAACTTTCTCAGCCTGTCTTCATATGGGAGGTGCTCCAGCCCTCTTATCATCCTCGTGGCCCTCCTCTGGACTCGCTCCAACAGCTCCATGTCCTTTTTATGTTGAGGACACCAGAACTGTACGCAGTACTCCAAGTGGGGTCTACATCTGGAAATCATAAGAGTGAAGAACAGAATGTTAAATGATTTCATGACCAAGTGCATGCAGGTACAATACCGATGCATGTCACAGAGTGACCAAAAAAATAAGTAGACAAAATGTTCCTTTTTGCTCTTGCCCAGATCCTTCCCACCTCCAGACATTACTATGGCTCTGTTTCTTGAGGCCAACACATAGTAAAAAACAGCCCCGTTAGCTTTGACCTTGCTTTCCTCCATGGAATTTATGAATGGTAATTCTGTTTACCATTGCAGATGTGACTTTTTCAGTGCTTGAATGAATGTAATTTTGTGATGCTTTCAAGTAGGTATCAGTAGTTAAGCTGATTTTGTTTGAACATGTCATTAGTGGATACCAATTGTATTCAACAGAATTACTCTAGAAAAGATTAAATAACTAATTCCAGATATAAAAGAAGGGTACAAGCATTGGCTCATTTATTTTTATCTCAGGGTTAATTACCCATTAATGAGAGCTGGATACACACATAGTCTATATTTACCTGTGTGGTATTGCTTAAGCTCTTTGACCTACATGAAATGCATCCACCTGTAGTATTTACCGTAGGACTACTTCGAAGTAAGTCAACACATTTGAGAGGAACTGGCATGAAATAAGCTGAGTTACAGAAGAAATATTTTTAATCATTATTTTTTCCATTTATTCTTCCTTCCATTCCCTCTTTTATGTTACAGAAAGTTGGGAACAGTTCAATTCTGAAGAGAAGAAAGTAGAAGAGTAAGCTGCTTGTGATCCTCATAGTGTCTCCACCTATCATGTCTCTTTACTGATGACAGTTTCACTGTCTTGTAGCAAAAACTGTTCTGTAAAAATGCTGTTTCTCTTTAAAAATGACGAAATGGTTGTGCACCTTAGCTGTTAATCATAACTGATCTTGTCCTATGTTTCAGAGTGGTCTCAGGTGAATATGTATTAATTCACTAGTTCACAACTGTTCTTGATTTGAAGGAAGATTTGATTGTTTTCAATTAGCCTTAGAACAGGAAGATGCAGTGGTTCTTGTGAAGAAGAGGGAATGCACTAAAAAAATTTAAGGAAAAGTTGTCTTATCCATAAGCAGTAGAGAACTGTTTTGAGTTTGTTTTCCTATTAAGCTTGTTGTATATATATATTTTTTTACGTTTTTGCTCTTCAATATGTACAAATAAGAAATCATCGCTGTATTTCAGCTCTTTGTGATTATAAAAATTGATGTTGGATACACCTCTTTTCACTTTGCTTCTATAAGTGATTTCATTTTTGAAAAGTTCAAGTTTATTTGCTCTATTTCTCCTGGAAGCCTGACAGTACTGAACGTAATTGTGATCTACAAAATTACAGAAGTGATATTAGAAGGCATTTTTGTATTTGTATTTTGTAAGAGAGAAATTAAATACACTTATATGTTAAAATGTAATTTGAACACTTGTGTGGAAGTTGTAGAAGAACCAGTCATAAATCTGGAGCATTATCTGGGCTCCAGCCATGTAATACTCAGTTAATTTCAATAACTGAGTATGAAGGTGAATTAAGGTTCACTCTTGTTTTCTCTCATCCAGTAACCACTCCATGGTCATGGCTTTCTTTGCCCAGTAGAATAGAACAATTTCTTTTAATTCAGAAATCACGAGTTATTCCACTGTATGACAATTGCAGGCAGCCTTGCGATACCAGGACTGCAGCCTGAATCACTGACACAGAAGGGGAATGCGAGAGGAGCTGTACCATGTTTAAGGCTGAATCCTATTAGCCAGGTAGCATTATCACACCTGTCACAGAAGCTGGACCCAAGCTATGTAACTGACGGGGTCCAAATGCCTGGGGCAGCTTTTCCTATAAAGAAAACTTTGGAATTTTGAGCTTTGTGTTTCATTGGTTTTGGGCAAAATGATGATTTTTACTTCACCAAAAGGTAATATCTGTACAAAAATAAAAAAGCCCATATTACAGCTTTGTAAAACAGTAAGTTTAAAAGCTTTGCATTGCTTTAGAAAATCTCAGGTTATACAGTCAATTTATCTCTTCACTAAAAGAAGCTTTAATGGTAATAAAATATAAAATGTATTCCTATGGAAGGTTTTTTCTAAAGAGGTTTGCAAATGCGTGCCTTAGAAATAGCAGGTATTGTCAGAATTGGTGTCACTGTATGTTTTCCCCAATGAGAGACACTGTTTTGTGAAAGATGAAGCATTTCCTAAGGTTGTCTGAAATGTGCAGATGTATTTTCAAATATATTAAATTGTGTTATTCAGAACTGTTTAGATACTGTGTTAAAGAATCATGGTGCCCATTGTGAACTGTGGTGTCGAGGGAATTTTTCATTTAGTCAAGCAAAGCTGGAAACAGCGCCTTTATCTTCTCATCTCCCAGTGGCCTTACCAATCCTCCTGCTAACTGTGCTACATAGAGCAGTATCCTGGAGACAAACCCATTACTGTCGTAAGGGATTCATCTCTTCTTTGAGCTGACAGAAACACCAGCACACCATTTCCAAAATGGAAGAAGGCAAATGAGCTTTTTCCAGCCAAATCTTGGGCTGCATTAGGAGTGTTGCCAGCAGATCTGGGGAGGTAATCCTATGCCAGAGTGGATAATCATGTACCTACCTGTTCTTGGGCATGTTCTGTAAGCCTATACAGTTTACTAGCCTGGACATAGCTGAACCACTCTGTCTGGGAAAACCTGACTGAAGAAATGTTGGGTGTTGGTACTGGGGGCTGAAGCTCTGTTGGGTGTGTTGGAGGATGACATTTAAAATTTGTGCCTACCTTGTCCAGAAAGTGGTCCTGTGCTGATGCCAGCTATCCTCAGGTTTTCCCTCACAGGAAATTTGGTAGCTTGGTTGAGTTGGACCAGAGTCTGCGCTCGTTTGTGAACAACGGGAGCAGCATCCAAGCTTGAATGTGACTGTGGGGTAGGTATTGCACTTAACTGATAGTGTGGACAGAGCTGTATCTTACTGAGTATCTCTAGTCAAGCATTGCATCTCAGCAGCACAAGCTCCTGTTTCACTGTAAGCTTTACAGGTAAAGTCTTTTAGCGTCTGCTCAACATATGTAACGTCGTACCTCGAAGCTAAGGTTTCTTTCCTTGTTTATTTAGCAGCTTGAGAGATAACCTTCATGTACTAATGTAATGCCTGCAGAGGTTAAATCTAATGGAGAGGCTTATATCTAAGTTTTCCTGAGACACTGAGAAGGATTTGACTGGCCACCCAGACTATTCGTCATCAGGGAGTACTTGTGGAAGGGTGGGCCAGATCCTACACTAGTTTTCGCTGTTTTTCTGAAGCCACTGAGCGATGCCATATTCATATCACACAAAGTGTGATTTTGTTGATTACAGGGTGGTACTGAAGAGGGCTTACTGTCACCTGAGATTCATGGGACTCAAGCATCGTTCTTCTAAATTCCTCTGCAGGTGTCTAAGCCCTTGTTTGCCAGGAATTCACTGGAGGTTTTGAGCAACAGCTTGGAAGTAGAGGCTGACTTCTCAGCAAGAATCTGTGTGAGCAGGAATTGCAGCACCAAGCCAAAGGAAGTTTTCAGGAAAGAAAAAGCAGATTGGTGGTGATGGCAAGGGGCTTGCTGCTCAAAAGGGTGTGGAGGAGGTTAAGGGAAGAACAAGTGTAAGAGCAACAAGTGACTTACCAACCTGAGCTGACCTCCTCATGGGAGCTATGATGCAGTTACTACAGCAATGCAAATGAAAGGTTCTCCCCAAACTCGGGGTGTGTGTCATGATGTGTCATGATGACAGTAGGGAGTGTAACAGCATACAGGACTTCTGAGTCAGCTTGGCTACAGCTGACAGTGAATCCAGATCAGCATGGAATGGAACAGGAGCTATGGAAGCCTACGTGGGACTGGCTGAAGCTCATTTCCTCCAACTGCACTGTTTGCATATGTGAGGTGACTAAAATTTGCTGAGAAAGGGAGTAAGGTGGATCAAGGAGGGAATCAGAATAACATTGCTCTTGGGAGAGCACATGACCTCCTGCAGCATCCTGGGAAAACTCATTGCAACATGCAGGGATGCAAACAATATAATCCTTTCTGTACCTAGGACTGAATAACACTTTATCCTTGCACACAGGCTGAAGGAGACTCCTTCACTTGGGCATCTGCATGAGAGTTGTGATATATTTCTGTGCCTCAGCATTACATCCCACATACTGCTCAGTTTTTCCCTGCTAGCATAGTGAATTGTTAGCTGTTAGCCCTGTGGTAACTTCCAGACAAACTCTTCCTCTTCCCAGTTCACCCCATCTCCACTGTTGACAAGGTCAGTGCTTAATTCAAGGGTTTCACTCATTTTCCCAATTAGCATCCTTGATATTTTTGATGTCAATGAACTTAGTGTTTCAGGTATTTCTTCCCATATAGGCTTCTCATTACTGTCCAGATTTTTCAGGTATTCAGCTGTATCTCAATTGTTAACTACCATGTGCTGACAGAGGGAAATGAATTAAGGGCTCATCTAAAATAAGGATACAAAAAGAATCTACGTATTTTCTCCTGTTTGGGATGTTTGTATTTGTGTAATTCCCCTAAAATGACCCAGACTATTTACATAACCATCTATTAGATATCTAAAGAAAATGTCTATATTGCCTCAGTTGGAAGTTCATTTGGAATAGCAATTCCAGAAATGTTGATTTTCCAGTCTCTGGTTGATTCTCTCACTTTTATCTGTAAGCGTCTTTAAAAAAACCCACCACCACCACCAAACCCAAAAACAAACAAACAAACAAAAAACTCAAACTAAACAAACTTTATATGTATTTTAATGTGAATTAACTTTCCATGGAGCACAGAAGTAAACCAGTTCTGTTGTTCTTTATTCGTATACAAGTGAATCATCTTCAGTACTGTCTGGTTCCTTGCTCCTTAAAATTCCTCATGGATTGCAGGATCTAACATCCTAGTCTGACCTAGCTGACCTCCTGCTAGAATAATGTATGTTAAACTGCCTTTCATCTTGTAAAAACTGTGTACTTTAATCTTTACACTTTGATGGTTTGTTTGTATATGAAATATTTTCTCTGCTTGTAACATCCTAGTTCTGTTGAGGAAATTGGTTGCCTTATAGGACTCCTGGCAACATACTCGCACAGATTTGGATCAGAGCCTAGAAAACCAGCTTTTGCCTGAAGTGTAGATAACGTTCTGTGCTTCAGGAGTGCTCCTGGAAAGGTAAGTCTATCTTTTCTATGTCTATGGGCTCTCTGTTAATAATTTAAGAAACTTAACAGTTGGAAGTTGCTTGTGAAGTAACAGTAGCAGTTTGGATAACCTAAGAACTGACTCAAGTCTTGGATTAAAGCAAAATCCAGAACTATATATATTTAAAGGAATAATTACGATAGTCTGCTCTGAGCGTCTGCACAACAGAACCTCACCCAATAACAGCTTCAATAAACTCCTGATTTGAGAGTCAGTCTGAGAAATAACAAACTAAAATACCTCAGGTGTCTTTTAGTTTGAATATCACTTTTACTACCTTTGGAACATGCTCCTCCTTATCTAAGTCTAAATTAGCAATTTGGAGAAATAGTGCAGTTTTGAAGCAAACCGTCTCCATTTACTACCTGTAAATGGTCCCATTGCAGTTGTTGTGCTTGAGACCTCAGTTCCTTTTGGAGGAAATAAGACTGAAGATCCATTCCAAATGCTGATGTGATTCAGTTCTGAACCTTCTGGGGAAACATGCTGCCCTGGGTTCCTCCAGTGTTCGTCTAATGAGTGTGTGTCAACAGAAGTCCCTCAAACCATTGAGTGTTCCCATGACACCCAAAAATGGTTTGTATCCTATATGGGTGTGGTGTTCTCCTTCCTATCTACCATTTTTTTGCTGAAAGCTTCCTCAAACTTCCACACAGACACCCTGCTCCGAGTTGCTGGTGCTTTGTTCCCACATGAGACCAGAAGCCAGGCAGCACAGTGCTTGACTCACCCTGGATGGCCTGGTCTGGGTCCTCCTTGAGCTTGGTATCTTACCTGAGTGGTAGGATATTATGCAAGATGCAGCACCACAGTCCTTGTTTTAAAATAGGTGAACTGTGTTCTTCTCTAAGCACTTGCACAGTGTTAATTTAGCTAAATGTCAATACCTATGTGTAAGCAACTCACCACAGTCTCCTTTTATAATCAGCAGAAAAAAAACCAGGTGCTTTTCAGTCATCCTTAGCAGATCAGATGAATCACTCATGCGTATTGCTTCTTTCTTGTCATGAACCTTAAAAGAAGAGCCTGGCCCAAATGGCTGAGATATACATTCCTGATGTGTAGGTGCTGAAGGGGGAATTAGTCACTACCATCACCTTATTGTTTCTAATCAACTATATTTAACTGGCTTCTTTGTTTTTGGGAGATCAGATAAGCAGACTCACTCCTGGTTGGCCTAAGCTTCTCCAGGGTACAACGTTCCAGTGAGCCTCAAACTATCTCCATGTTAAGGCCTTGAATTTAGCAACTCTTCCTTGCCTAAGCCCAGCCAGGACCCTGTACCAGTGTCTCCCCAGTGTGGGTACTCAGGTACGTGCTCTCAGAATGTCCTTGCTGGGTCCAGCTCCACGCAAGATGCAGCAGCAGCATCTGCTGTTGTGTGTTACCATTTAGTGTGCCTCCCTCCCTTGCTGAACAATAATCCATTTCCGAGAGCACTTCCCTGGGATGTGGGAGACATGGCCAGTTTCCTCCTGAGTTTCAGAGGCAGCCAGGCAACCCTCTCCTTTGGGGGCTGCCCACTCAATAAGGTTAATATCGCTTCTTGGTGCTGATGTTCATTGCTGTCAGAACTTAGGGCAATCTGCAAAAAAAAAATCACTGGTCCTGCATTGGAAAACCAGAAGTGTATGATTCTGTAGTTGGGGCAATAGGAGGTTGCTTGGGAGGGAGGGAGGCAGGGAGAGCACCTGAGCCCAGGTCTTTAGACTGTGTCTGTATTTTAAGTAGTTATTGAACAAAAGACAGAAACAGTCACTGGCAAAGGAGCTAGAGCACAGGACTCCTATTTGCTAAACCAGTGGTATAATAAATAGGTTAAAGAACTCCTCTTGCTTTCCCTTTTTGGCCAAGTAACTCTGGACCCCGATTCTCTGCAGTGGCATGGATTTGGCAGGCAGGAGTGACACCACCTCTTGTTTTTCTCTAATGGCTGGAACTTGCTGCATCACTGCTTTGTCCATCCAGTTATTAACCCTGTTGGTCAATAAGAGCCTGTGCCAGCTTCTGCTAGTGCCAGCCTCAGGCTGGGGAATGCTTATTTTCTTTTCCTCTGCTGGATGTGCTACTCATTCATCTGTCCTACCTAGGATTTTTATTGAGTTATTCCAAATGGAATAGAAGGAAGCTTGTAACCATAAAAGAAAACTGTTCTCAGCACAGTTCCAATGCAAGTACAACCTGGAAGAGTTTGAACTCCTGTTGACATACGTGCCTAATAATATGCCTTGGTTGAGTCTCAAGGTTTGAGAAATTGAATAGACATCCAAAATTTTGAACAGTCAAAACATCAACTTCTAAGGCTTGTGGCTGGTTAATGTACTTTCCCTGTGTTTAATCTTGGGAGCATAATGTGACAAAGTTTGGTTGGTGCTAGTTTATAGTTGAGTATAAAGTAGGTTCCCAATTTAGAGTTATTTTTGTGTAAGCTATCTCACTGCTAACATCATTATTATTACCAGGCTTGTGTATTGTTGTGGTTTGAGCCCAGCCGGTAACTCAGAACCATGCAGCTGCTCGCTCACTCCCCCTCCTTCTTCCTCCCCCCGCTCCCGGAGGGATGGGGAGGAGAATCGGAAGAATGTAACTCCCACGGGTTGAGATAAGAACAGTCCAGTAACTAAGGTATAATACAAAACCACTACTGCTACCACCAATGATAATAACGATCAGTGAAATAACAAGGGGAGAGGATACAATTGCTCACTACCTGCCGACCGATACCCAGCCCGACCCGAGCAGTGATCCGGGCCTTCCGGGTAACTCCCCCCAGTTTATATACTGGGCATGACGTGCTGTGGTATGGAATACCCCTTTGGCTAGTTTGGGTCAGGTGTCCTGTCTCTGCTTCCTCCCGGCTTCCCCTCCTCCCTGGCGAAGCATGAGACTGAGAAAGTCCTTCGTTGGAGTAAACATTACTTAGCAACAACTAAAAACATCAGTGTTATCAGCGTTGTTCCCAGGCTGAAAGTTAAAAAACACAGTACTGCACCAGCTACTAAGAAGGAGAAAAATGACTGCTGTAGCTGAACCCAGGACATGTATCCAGACTTACAATGATACCACTCTTGAGAGCATCTTTCAGTTTTACAGAAGCTTTAAGAAAGGAAGTTTTGGATCAACAAACATTTCTCTCCAACTAATTGAAGATACAAATCTCTCCTGGCTACGTGAAGTTAGATAGCACAGTATTGTGAGCAGGAGAGAGTCAAACCTCCTGAGGGGCATGATTTAGGAGATTTGCTACTTGCATAACTAAGTGAATTAGGGATGAGATTATACATGTAATGATCTGCTTTTTACTCAGGGTAATGCAGCTCTGTGTTCATTGGGGAACAAAGACATGATTGCTTGTTAAATTGCGAAGTGTGTAGAAGTAGTCCTGGGATTGTTTTAGTTGGGACTTTTGACAGAGGGTTTACTAGGGCAGGTTAGAGTAATCACACAGAATTGATGTGCTTTTATATTTAATGTTGCAGTGAGGCAAATGTAAGTTCAACCAAGAGCCTACCCATAGCTTAAAATATGACTGTGTAAAGTAAAACATCTAGATACAAAAGCAAATGTGTCAGTGTCAGTTCCCTGAAACTGCTTTTTCTAAGGTATACCTTCAACACCTGTTGGTCATCTTGTGTGAAAGGGTAAAAGACTGTTACCCAGTCCGCTTGCTTTGCTCTTTAATAGTAAGGAGCCTTAACTTACATGGGTGCTAATTTATGTAATTTTTGTTTCTTCTGTCCAGACTTATAAAAATTCTGTTAATGCTTGCTGCAGTGTACGACAGCATGAACCTGATGGAAGAACAGGTGTCTACTTCTGTCTGAACTAATACCCTGTGCTTTGCTGACTCTTTGACACATTGGTTAACACTTTGACTGTGAATTAGAGGAAAAGCAAATTTGAAGGCAAATGTAATAGTCTTCATGGAATGAAAAGAGTTATTTAGAAGAGTTTTGACAAGCTTTTGGGTCATCTGAAGGAGAGCTCGTGTACCTGCAATTTAGTTAGTTTTTCCCAGTGATATAACTTGATCTAATAAAAATACTGCTTCTCCCCACAAATCATGTCTCACTTTACCCTTGGTCTGTGGTCCATTGTTGCTGTGACAACAATCCTATAACAATTTAGCAGTATTTTTCTGCTGTATTTCTCTCTCCAGGGTGGTCTGTGATGCTCTGTTACCTGTTTTTATCCTTTAAAGAACTAATCAGATTTTTAAAGGTTTTTAGGTGCTGAAGGATAAAACTCAGAAGTAGATCTAACGTCTACCCAGATGGATGTCCTTTGGAAAGCATTGTGGATTAAAAGTACTATGTAAGTATTTGGTGAGGTGAAAAATTGAGGAGCATTATGGTTTCATACATTATGACCTCAGCTGAGATACATTTTAGATAACAGCTTTGGAGTCACATATAGCTCTTCTGGATTCAAATGAGAATTTGAATACCAGATTTTGAATACCAAATTTAAATACCAAATGAAGTTCATTCATCTGTCTATGTAACTTACATTAATGTGCCCGAAGACAACATTTGACCCTCCTCTTTCAGCTAAGATGAAAATGGTAGGGAAAGTTTATGTTAGAGTAGCATTAATAACTTAATTGCTTTAAAGCTAAATTACCGCAAAGGATCTTCTACTGTCTACCTACAATTAAAGATTGATGCATTATGGTGAATCTGAAAATGAAAGTCCAGCTTTGGAGAATGATATTCTATCTATTTATTCTACCTATTTAGTAATGCAGGACTGAGGAGCTACCACAGAATAACCATTTTAGTTGCCTGAACAAATATTTAATAACAAATTTGTTTATTAAGAATCCAATTTCAGAACATAATCCAGAATTTTCTCTCCCCTCATGAAATGAAATACCACTATTTTCTTCCTAGTTTTAATTTCTTCTACTAAATAAAAAAAATCTTATTGCAAGTGAGCATTAAAGAATGATGTGTGCTAGTCATATTCTTTGTAGGGAAATTTCTTACTAGGAGTAACCTAGAACGTTATTGCTTTCACACAGACTGATTGTCTTTACTACCAACAGGGTTTTGGTTTTTTGTTTTTTCTGTTTATTTTAGGAGTCTCCAGTCTGAAAGTAAAATATATTCTGCTGCTCTTTTAGATGCTATTTTCTTTAGTCATCTAGAGATGGGCAATATCATAATGACACATTGTTCTGAATTGCCGTTTGATTTCAGTTGCTGCCTCTAAGCCATATTTTGGCATCAGATTACTTCCCACAGCCAAGAAGACTAGAATCTCATTCTTGCTTAATTGAAATGAAAGTGTCATGGAAACTGTGAAAAGGCATTTCCTAGATATAAAATCCGAGCCTTGTTGAATCCAAATACTGGATAAACCTCCTCCATAGTTGCCTTGATCTACTTCTAGTGTAATCATCATTAAGTACAGTGTCTTCCACATGTGGATTCTACCCCATAAAGATCTTAAAGATCCCCCATCCCCTCTGTTTTAAGCTTAGAAAGCTGAGAGCTAGGCATCTCAGACTAGACACGTTTCACATGTTAGGATCTGATGGGTGGCTACAGTACTCCTTTGGACATGGCTAGGCATTTTTAGAGGCTCACCTGAAAACCAAGTCCTTAAAAGCTAGAATGGCTTATTAGCACAATACAGTGTTATCTAATCAGATATTTATATTCAAGAATGAAGCAAGAATAAAAGTTGCGTATATATAATCTGTCTTGCAGTAAGTAATAGGGAAAGCAAAGGAGGAACAGAAAGGTCCTGGGAGAATACCTCACTAGTATATTTTCTTCTGCTGCTTAAGGAGAATGGGTGTAGTAAACATTGCAACAGCTGAGGTGTTATTTTTATTTGTCCCAAGTCTTCTCAACAGCCATGGAAGATGTGTATTCTGGGGCACGGTGTGACCTGTTTGAGCATCCTTGTTGCCATCAGAGATGCGAGGGTAAGCCCCAGCACAGTAGCCTGTAACTCTAGGGCAGAAGAGCTCCTGCGGAGGCTTGGTAGCACTGCAGGTCAGCCCCGCCTGCACCGAGCCAATGCACTTGCTTGGCTTCTTGCTGCTTTTATGTCAGTAATAACTGCTTTTTACCTAGTTATTTCTAGCCTGTTTCCACAAAGTTTGGAGTAACATTTCTGACACCCCTTTTTCTTTCTTGCACTCGATTGACAATTTCCCAAAAGTCATGAGAAGTTCACTGTCAGACTAAGGAAGAGAGGTGGGAAAAAATTGCACAGTCGCAAAAGTCTCTTTTTCTTATGAAACAGGACAGAAATGATTCTTATCACTGTATTTTTTTTAACATCCCAAATCTCTTATTGTGATCACAGCCTTATGGCATGTTGATGTGACAAAGCTCTTACCATAAAGACCTTAAAATCTGTTTTAACAAGATGATAGACAATAGAGACAAGCAATTCTGAAGTGTTTAATAAATCACTTTAGAAACAATTATGTTTTCAGGATTGGAGTCCAGAAGCTGCCTGCTGTCGCGTATGCTCATAATCATTTCCATTTAGTGCAGATTTAAAAATCCAAATATTGAATTTGGCTATGTGCAACATATTTGGGGGAATAAGACATTAAGAATATATCTGCAAGTGCTAGTCTACCCTATGTAAAACTATATCCCAAAGCCCAAATTACCATGTAATATTACTTAACAATGCAATGAGCTGTAAAATAGACAATTTTTATGCAGCTGAGCCCTCAAGCTTATTCTTACTTCTAAGGCATTGCTTCCTTACTGTGGAAAGAAACAAGTGAGTAATATACATTGCTTTCTTTAGTGTTCGTTATGCCACTATCATTTTTGACCAGGGAGGACAATGAGATAATCTAAATGATATAGATTACTTGTTTTCTTCCCTAGTAGGAAAGATAATGAATGGCTTTGTTTTGATGGCTTTATTGCCTGCAAGATAATGAAACATCCCAGCATGGATTTCATTAGACTTTCTCTAGTCTCGCTATGATACACCCACTAAGAGGCCAGATCTCCTCTTTGATGTAAACGGAACCAGACATTTCAGAGATTAGCACACTGTGAAAATCTGGGCAGGGGTGTTAACCAAAACAGCTCCTGGGTCTTTAGATCAACGATAGCTTTGGCCTTGAGAGACACAGAAGCACTAATGCAGCTTACCAAAGTGAAATAGGTCATGATGCTTGTAGGTATGAGGCTATGAGAGCTTTGGCATTTAAACTTCCTCATTATTCACAGGGTTCAGAGTTAGAGAGCGTGTGCTGCTTAAATATCCAAATATTTCATTTGCTGCCTTCCAGGGGGTAGTGAAGATCACAGGGATGTCTTGTCACCAGCAAACCAGTCCTGTGGAGAGAGTCAGCATCAAGACAGCTGCAAGGAAGGACTTCTTAAGGCGTCAACTGGGAAGCAATTTAACAACCTGGGGCACGAAATGATAAGGCTGTAATGACTGGAGGGAACTGAGATATACAATTCCCATGAGGTATTTTTCTGCTAAAACATCATGTTCCTGTTATGAACAGCTGCATGTTTTATTCCTACAAGGATAACTACAAATAATGCATGTTGGAATACAACCAGGAAGACACATTGTATGAAAACAAGAAGATCATCTATTTGATCCTTACATGAATAAGGGAAATTTGGGGCTGGAAATATAATAGGCCAGAGGGTAAGGTTATGCACTGACTTTAAAAAGTTGGATTTTCTTTTTTTTTTGTTTGTTTGTTTGTTGGTTTTTTTTTTTTTTGGGCAATTGTTCATTTAGAAAAAAGCCTAACACAGTTCTGAGGTTTAATATATGCCTTTTGGATGCAAGAGAGCAGGAGCCAGAGAAGGCCACAATGAGATAAGTTGCAGCAACTAAATTAAAAAGAGATGAAGGCTGCGCCATAGCCAGAGTTTTAGTGTTTCTTTCTTTTCTTCTTGTCATCTCTGCAATAGGTAATAGCCAGCTCTTATCAGTGATTATTTTCTTGTATCACAGTATTATAAAAATGTCCCATATAAAAAATTGGCAGCAACTCTCTAATAAATTAGTGCAGTAGAAAAAAGGTTATTAATACTTAGAACTTCTTGCAGCAGTGTCCTTAAGGGAGGCACATGCATTCTCTAAAGCCAGATGTGCCTGCCAAAAGAAGAGTATCACAGGTGAGATGCCTACCTGGGCTTTTACCTCCTGAGTTTCCTTCGTCTCCATGGAACAACTTATGTGTGGGGTTCCTGGCCAGAATTGACTACTGCACTATTGACAATATGAAATGCTGCGACTTGAGATCAAGAGAGGAAAGTGGGTTTCTATCCTTCTCTCCTTCTCCTTATACTTGTCTGAAATGGGATTAATCTTTTGCTGTGGCTGGAACCACAGTGACAGCTTTCTAAAAGTAGCTGGGGTTGGTCCTTGCACCATGGTTTTCCTACAAAACATGAGTCAGTTCACAAGTTGCCCTGAAAAAATCAGGATAACTGCTAGCTAGCATACATTGAAACAAGATTTCAGGTTTTCAATCTATTTTGTGAAGAAAGAATTGGAATCCTGGGCATTAAGAGTGTTTCCAGTTGTCTCATAGCTCCTTTCCCACCAGTGTGGATGGGGAAGCTGAAGAAAGATGACTTAACACTTACAAGGCCACCCTGCCTGTCTCCATGACTGCTATAGACAGGTAGCAGTCACATCGGTGGCTCTGTCTGATGAAGCAAAATAGCAGAAATATCAGGTTGGGCTGCTGGGTGATCTCATCAGTCACAGCTCTACAGGTCTGATTCAGTACCGTACAATGACATATGCTTTTTAAGAATACGGAAGCCAAGTTATTTTGAGATAAAAATCAGAGAGAGATTTGCCCATCCACATGCCAGATTAAAATGCTTTACCTGTGTCTGGCCTTTTTTGTCAAAACCATGGAAATTGATGTAATTTTTTTTATGAAGTGTAGCCTAATACATATTTGTATTGCCTTTGTTTTTCTTCATGCGTTTTCAGAATTCACAGGAGAGGAGATACAGGGAATAGGCCAGCCTTCTCCCATGACAGATAAACACTGTAGGAAGCCCTAATATGATTAAAGAGTGGATATTACTTTGCTCATCTGTAGGTATACCACCCTGCCAACATCTCCAATCCCAATGTTTGTCGACTGCTGAAATACAGCAGCATCTGGGTTGTCCTCACTTTTCTCTTTTTTTTTTCAGCATTATGTGGGCGAAGTTCTGGCAGCAAACAGATACTCTGAGACATAAATTTTGCGCTAAGCATTCGCACAGTATGAATTTAGGTTGAAGGCAGACGATTCCTGCTGGAATACCTGTGATGATTTCAGAGGTGATTGCTCCACCAGGTGGAGGAAATGTGAGGTCTCTTTGTCTGCCTCAGGGCAAAGCAGGGCAAGGTAGGTTAAACTGTCTTCTAGTGAATATTAAATCAACCTAGCAGCTGACACAGGATGGATTAAGAACTCCAACAATCTGTTCTCCTGATTCGCATGGAGAAGTGTTCACCTCCAGCAGGGAAGTGATAACATACAGATTGACAGTCATTTCTGCAGAGCACATCTGAGTGTGGTTAGATTAGCCTCAGAAGCCTCAACCTAAGGAGGTGAGTAGAAAGTTTTTGGAGGCAGTAGTTGGAAGATTGAATTTCTCAGATAAGAAATGAAAAAACCCTAAGCTGAAACCCACAGAAAATCAGATAATAAAATATTCAGTTTAATTTCTTCCCTGGTGGCCTGAAAAGGTGATTAGAACAGGATATCAGAGTCTGCTCTGACAGCTACCTCCAAGTGCACTGGGACTCAAATAGGTTAGGAGAGAATTCCCTTAGATATCCTGGTGACAGAGTTATTGACAGCTCTGTTGCGTGGTTGGATAATGCTTGGTTACCTCTTGTGTGGTGGGCCAGGAATAGTCAGCACACCTGTGAGAAGAGCGAGAGGATTAATAACAGTGAATGTGTTAATTTTGCCTTACCGTCTTTCTAATATTTACTGATTAGAACTTTGCTTTTATAAGAAATATTTGTCTGTTTTCTGTCACTCAGGGTAGTATTCTCTCCTGCCTGGTGATGAACCATACCCTCTACTTCCTTCCATTTCTCCTTCCTCCCCTCATCCTGGCTTTCCTCATCACACTGAGTTGGCACCTCTTGGACTGTAGTGAAGTTTCTGTCTGCACCCAGGGAGCTTTCTCCCCATGAAAACCACCCTGGAGAGGACACGGTATGCGTGAGGGACTCCACAGTGTATGGATTTGGGCCACTGCCTGTGTGCTTGTTTAAATGTATAATCATAGAATAGTTTGGGTTGGAAGGGACCTTTAAAGATCATCTAGTCTAGCCCCCCTGCAATGAGCATGAACACCTTCCACTAGACCAGGATGCTCAGAGCCACATCCAGTCTGGCCTTGAATGTTTCCAGGGATGAGGCATCCACCACCTCTCTGGGCAACTTGTTCCAGTGTTTCACCACCCTTATTCTAAAAACTTTCTTCCTTATATCTAGTCTAAATCTCCCCTCTTTTAGTTTAAAACCATTACCCTTTGTCCTGTCGCAACAGGCCCTGCTAAAATGTCTGACCACATCTTTCTTATAAGCCCCCTTTAAGTACTAAAAGGCTGCAATAAGGTCTCCCCAGAACCTTCTCTTCTCCAGGCTGAACAAGCCCAACGCTCTCAGCCTGTCTCCATAGGAGAGGTGCTCCAGCACTCTAATGATTTTTGTGGCCTTCTCTGGACTCTGTCCAACAGGTCCTTCTTGTGTTGAGGGCCCCAGAGCTGAACACAGTACTCCAGGTGGGGTCTCACAAGTGCAGAGTAGAGGGAGGGAATCACCTCCCTTGACCTGCTGTCCACATTTCATTTGATTTGTATCCCTTCCTTATTCAAAGTGGGGCTGGCCCCTCCAATGGGTTGCTTGAGTGCCACCAAGGGTACAATTAGGTACAAATTCTTTGATTGTCCCAGGTGGGTCCAGAATGGCTAAAAGCTGCTGTTCAAGGAAGTTTCCTACTTCTCCTGTGTGTCGAATGATCCTCTGGGTTGTGTCCCAGTAAGGGAACTGGGCACAGTGCCCTCAAGGAGGGCTGGACCTCTGGGCATCACAGCTAGCAAACTCTACAGAGCATCTGTGGAGTGTCTGAGGACTGTGAAGCTTAGCTGAGTTTGGCTAGACCCTATGGGGTCTAGACCCCATGGGGAGACACAATTCCAGTTACTGATGCCTTCACTTCCACTTTCTACTGCATTTCAAACCCCTCCTCCAACACAAAGGGTAAGAAGGTGGAAAGAAATGTCCCAGAAAGTAATAGGGCCAAGCAGTGTCCTATTCACTATTTTTATTCTTGAAAACGGTTTGAATCTTCTTGCTAAAATTTTCTGGATGGATCAGTCAAAATTAGATATCGCATATGGAAAATTTCAGTTCAGACAGATGAAGTTTTGCAGGGAATAATTAGCTCAAAAGCAGGTCTTCTAATAGGAAATATGTAACCACCTTCATAACAGGCAACACTACTAAATTTGCTATGACTAATCCTCAGTATTGATTTTTTGGCTGGTTGTAGAATGACAGTTTGTCTGACTCCTGTAATTTAATTCAGTTAATTAGAATAAATGACTATGCCATTTCCCAGGACCACTGCCTACTTGCCTGTTTTCTTATTTTATGCACAGTTTCTCTTATGCTGCCCTAAGGACCATTAAACCATGAAATAAAGTTCCCACAAACTGATACTGTCTTTTTATATCTGAATGTTATCTCTCTGTGGTAGCTAAGCCAAATGTTTAAGTAACCATGTTGCATGATTTCCAAGACTCCCAGTGGGAACTGCTTGCAAAAATGTATTTATTGTCTTGTAGGCATATACTACCCCTATACAACTAGGGTATTTTAGGCATGGTGCTGCTAGGGCTGAGGGTCCCACAGTAGTAGGCCCTCTCTTTAAGAAAATAAGCTAGCTGCAGTGGGTGTTTACAGTTACTTAGTGAGTCAAAAGCTGTGGAGATGATCTTGAGAACAAATGAGATGGATGAGTCTAGGTTTTGTGACCTTATCAGACTGCATTATAAGGCATTCTCTTCATGGACATGCCTCTGATCCGATGCTGGGTTTAAGAGCTGTCAGTTAAAGGGCATTTTAAGGAAGCAACAGCACGGATTTTATGCTATACGTGATTGCCCTGTTTTTCAGTTCTGGACACAAGCTAGATTTTTTTCTGAACATTGTAAATAATGCTGCTCTAAGAGGCTCTTAGTGTAGAGGTAGAGATGGAAGAAGGGCTTTCTCCTTCTTCCTCTCTCCAGAGAGGAAATTCAATCACAGCATTATTTTGCTGTATCTAGAAAATGGGGGACTTCCTGCGTTGCTCATAAAGGGTGTTGCTGATTAGGAGAGAATTGGTACATTGAGTGCTCAGCTGGAACAGGAACAAAGGAAAGGTGACAAGCCTGGGATATGTCTCCACAGTGAACATTGCTATTGAAGGACATAGAATAAATTCTCTTCTCCTGCCCCGGCTCTTCACTCTAGCATAATCTTTCCCTGATCTCCTCCACAGGGGTTCAGAGAGAGTCCTCTATGCCTCACTGGAACACTTTGCCTGGAGAGCTGCCTTTAGGGGTGGGTGAGGAAAAAGCACAGCCCTCCTGTCCTGCTCTGCTGCTTGGTGCTCGGATTTGCTTGTGGAGTCAGGAATTAAGAGGCTCTGGGGCTGAGTTGCGCAAAAGGCAACTGGGCTGGGCTGTGGCTGTTATGCAAGGCAGGGCGTAAAGTCTCTGTTCTGAAGACTCCGCATTTCATTTATGCATACATGCCCAAACAGCGTTAGGACTGTTGGTATTATGGTGTCACACAAATGTAATACCCTCATGATGGCAGACTGCCCACTAGCAGGCTGAACCCGTTCCTGGTTCCTGCCCCATTCTGTGCTTCAAAGCCTCAGATGTGCTGGGAATTGCACTAAATGTTCTCACAAAAAAAAAGGGTAAGGCACTCTCAAGTAATGTTAACCCTTTGCTGGGGCACATTTTATTAATGAAAATATAGCCCATGAGATCAATTTGGTCTCAACTTTACTTATGGGTCTACCAAGTCTTTTAGGTCTATCCATGTGGGCCTCAGACAAACCACATCCCCAGCTTTCCTTAACGAAGATTTATTTTCAAAAGCAAGCTGTCCTCACAGCTTTCTGCATCAATCAACAGGATAATTGGTGACTAGGCATGAAAAAGAAAACAAGGACTAGAACAAGCAGCACGATCTGAGAAGGAAAGGAATCCTTTACAGAGCACTTACAGAAACCTATTAGTCCCCAACACCCCACGGTGTAGTAAGCATCTGAAGCAATCAGCATTCAGAGAGCAACCTGGATATTTCTGAGATGCAATTCAGCTTCATGTACTGCTGGGTTCTCCTGGGCCTTGTGGATCCCCAGGGGACCTTGGAGGGTGCAGTAGGCAGCTGCTATGGTGAGTGTGATCCAGGCAGAGAAGGACCTTCCCAGGCAGAACAAAACTCTCCACAAGCATGCAAAGCTAACTACTGCACGAGCTACCATAATATTCCTTGCCCAGAGGGTAGTCCAAAAGAAGAGCTGTAGCAGAAGCGTAGGCAGACTTCAGCCAGGCTGTGGCTGGCTGGACCGATCCTCAGCTTGGAAAATCACAGCAATCTAGAAGAACCAAAGTACAGGGAGGGCTTGTTCTCATTACAGCTGCCACGGGGCTTGTGCTTTCATTGCACTGAGGTGTCAGCCTGGCTGCCTTTGGGGCTCAGGTTTAGCTTGTCCTCTCCAATGAAGCACTGTCCCTCAGGGTCTCTGCAGGGGAGGGTTGGTGATACTGGCAGGATCCGCTGACAGTCCCAGACGAAACAAGCTAGTGAGTCAGGTTGAGAGTCCAGCTGGCAGCAGCAGAGATATGGCTGTGATGTGGGTTTGGGGTTCATGCAGGAGGCAGGGCCAGGCAGAACCAGGGAACAATGATGACCAGGATGCCCAGTTGGAAGGGGTGCCACAGGGGACAGGGACCTGGGCTTAAGCCCAGCTGGCAGCTAAGCACCAGGCAGCTGCTCATGTACTCCCGCCATCTCTCTCGGGCGGGATGGGGAGGAGAATTGGAAAAAGGTAAAACCTGCAGGTTGAGATAAGAACAGTTTAATGATTGAAATTAAGTAAAATATAATAATAATAGAAATAATAACAATATTGATAATAACAATAGGGAACAACAAAAAAGGAGAAATGAAAATTCAGAAAACACATGTGATGCACAGCTGAAACCAGGACACCCAGGCGGGGACAGAGAAAGTCCTGGTTTACATGTTTCAAATCTTAATACTTGCTTTCTCTGAGGTGTTTTTACAGTGTACTGTTTTGTAACAACGTTTTGATCAGATGTTGATGAGGTGAAATATGTATTAATACAGACTTAAAAAGTAGTTTTGCTTTTCTGGAACTCTTCACTGCTACTATGAAGTCCGTTATGAGATATTAAGAATCTACTCAAATGATGCCATTCTGGGAATAGTACTGAAAAATCTTGACAATCCATTTAACCTCCTTAAAGCAATATCACCTCATATTTGGTTGTTTTTTTGGGTTTTTTTGGTTTTTTTTTGTTTTTTTTTTTTTTTGACATAGAAAATTTGGCTTGATAAGGAATGAGGAACAAAATGAGCTGAAAGCAATGTTGAACACAGCATCCTGTATTTCCCATAATCTGTAAATGACATTCTCAAGACCTGTGCATATGCACTTATTTCAGTGTGTGCACCCAGGAAACAGCTCTAGGATAGTTCAAGTGTGATGGAGAGCATTTCATGGGCAAATTCCTGTAACCCTGGCAACATCCTGCCTTGCAGACCTCCAGCTTCATCTTCTGTCTTTTTTCTGTTAAATCTAACAATTAGGTCAAATCCTCTACTTCTTTAGCCACACAAGAAATATGTGCGAAGCTGAATGCTTCAGTGATTATAGAGATGCTAGTAAAAATGGCAACGAGAAAGGCTTTTTCTGCTATTTTTACTAAAGCAAATGTACTGTTGTACTATGTACTGCAGAATTATTTCACACACATCTTTGTCTTCTTTTCCCCCATTGTTCATCTCCATGCTTGCTTGTGTGAATGCATTTGAGTATATTAATATTTGAATACTTCACTAAGTTAAAAACATGTTAGGAATTAAAATATGAATGAGGAAATGACCTTCTCAGGTGCAGAATGAAGAACCATAGTAATGAAAGTGGGGCACAATTTTCATGGATGTGGTTAGTGACAAGCTTTTTCATTAATTACCTACAAAAAATCCAGCAGGACCATTAGCATCATATATGTGATTTTTGCCTCAGACCCTTGTATTATGAGTCAAGTCCATAACATCTGAATTAGTTACAGTGTATTTTGAAAAACTCCTAGGCTGGTTTTCATTTCTCCTGGCTTCAGGCATCTGAAGCGCTGATAAAGACTTGCTACGTTTGAGCCACTGAGAGTGTCTTTAGAATCTGTATAGAGAGGCAGGTGCCTGTAAGACTGATCAGCAAAAACAGAAGGGGTAGATCAAAAACAACAACAAAAAGGCAATCTTGAAATCAAGATTATGACTGAAGTCAGAACTGCAGAAAAATGGCACTCATTTAGACTTTGTAATGCACTTGAAAGCAAATAAGGATTTCTTCAGCAGTATAGATGTCCAAATAGGCATATTACATAATTGAAAGATAGCTTTGCAAATAATTAAATGTTACCATATTTTCAACTGGACCCAGTAATTCTGAACTTGATGATAAAATATGCTGAGTCCCATAACTAAGTTTGAATTCAAAATGCTGAATGCAGTCAAACTAGAAACTTAGGCAATATTCATCCCAGAAGTCTGAAAGAATAATTAAAGGCAAGGAACTACATGGAAAATGGTATAAAATACAACATAGATTTACAATCTTCTGACAGTAGATTGTGCCAGTCTAACCTAATACTTATGTCTTATGAGTGAATTAATTTTTGATACAAGGGAAGTGAAATAGTTCCAATCTGTCCGGACTTCAGTAAAACATTTCCTCACTGGAAATGATTTATCAATCTGGAGTTTTGCGTATTAGTTAGTATATAATAGCTAAAGAAATGGCCAATAAGCAGATGGCAAGAGGCTTGCAGCAGAGAGGAACTAATCGACAGGAAGAAAGAGAAGACCTGAATTCCTCAGGGACTGGATGTGGGATTCAGAAATGTCGTAGAGATTAGTAGAAAAAGTAGGGACATGCTTGATGAACTGATGGTAACAGCTGGAAGGTAGGAACAGTAAAGGAACAACAGGATGACCTTAAATCCTGATGTAATATAGAAATAATGAAATTGTAAAAGTCAAAATTACAAGGCTGCTAAGCAGCAAAAATTCCTGCTGTAAGCTGGAATTCATCAGCTGGAAACAAAAGAGGAAGGAACAAGACCTTGTTATACTAAACAGCTGCAGGGTGAACAGGTTGAGATTCAACTGTGGGAAGGCCAACAAGGGGCCTGTGGCTGGATCAGAGTACTTCCAGCAGAGACTGGAGAAGGCTTATTTACCCCATGTGAACCACTGGTAAGTTCCCACCCAAAGCACTGCACACATCTGTGATGATCTGTCCTTTCTGAAGAGTGGAAAGAATGGGGGCAAGAGGGAGAAGAGGATCGGAAGAAAAAAAAACCCGTTTCCTAACGGGTCCTGGCAGTTAACTGAAGGACCTTGCTGCATTTATCTATCTAACCTAAATGCTAATACAAAAATAACTGGAAATAAACATGGACAAGAATAATTTTGAAGTGGAAATGAAACCAATATTCCTAACAGGTAGCTGATTTCTGATAGGGATAACAATAAAAAGTTATGTACTTGTCTCTTTATGAAAAAATGTGTGTGACGTGGCCAATCAAGATGTAGGTCTGATGATCCAAGAAAATCCTTTCTCTCTTCTTAATCAGTCTCCTCCCATGGTCTTTAACTATAAAAAGTATTTGGTAAAAATCCACCAAATTCTCATGTCTTTCAAATGGGCATGAAACAGGAGTGGGAAAAGGGGACATAGTTAATATCTGTCTCAATATTGAGCTCATCAGATATCCAGTATGGTGCTTTATTCTGAAAAACTTTCTTATTAGAATAAACCAGAACAGTTTGTACAAAATACAGTTTCTCAGTAACAAGCAGTGAATAATAAACAAATGTTCTTGATAAGTTTATGTAATTAACCACCATTCTTAATATACTCAGTATTACTCATCTAAAAATCTAATTTGTAAAAGATGGATGGAGCTATACGGAGGTGTGTTATAATGTATAGACATGTGCAGGGATATTCAATGCAATTATAGAATAGAAACAGGTAGTATAAGAATGCAGCAGTTATTTGGATAATCTTAACTATGAGTGCTAGGTGAAGGTAGTCTATAAATGTCTCTTTACTTGTGTGACTCCCTTCTTAGACATCTTGTGATATTCTATATCAGTCTCAGGAAATCTGATATAAAGCATACAGGGTTGATAGGGCCAAATTTTAAGATGGATGATAATGCTAGCAGAAACATTTGCCTACTGCAAAAGTGTGCTGAAAAAGGAGAGGTGCTGCAGGACACATATCAGGTTTACGCTTGACAAAATTATTCCTAAAATACAGCTTGTTTATGAATCTGCTGCTTGTATTTTAAAAGGCTTCTTGTGAATAGCTGTGTAGTTTGCAAAATGAAATATTGGTAAGATAAAAAGAAAGGATGTTTTATTTATTGAGATTTACCAGTAGTATGAACTAGATGATCTTTTTAAGTCCCTTCCAACACAAACCATTCTATGATTCTATGAGTCTATGATTCTATGATTTTGTGATTCTACGATTCTCATTGCTGCCTGCTGTTGCTGCAGTTTTCAGAGACTCAACTGCGTATTTTGGGTAATTTTTTCCATGAGTTTGGAAACAAACCCAAAAACTGTATTATATTACTGTACATAATAACTTAAATAACTACCTTTTTGTATCTCTTTCTTGCTCTTGTAAGTAGAAAATGTTGCTAAACCTCTGATGCAATTATTTCATTCCTTTGTATCTATGTAATGGCTTCTGCTTGCCTCTCAGGAGGTCATTATGGTAAAGGCTTTTCATTTACAAGAAACAACAAAAGTATTGATGTTACTTCCGGGAATTATGATAAAATTGTTCCATTAGGGGGGGTCATATGTGCTGGTAATTACTTTTATATTTAGAATCGGAAATGACAATCTGAAATCAGAATATCTCATTAGCGATAATGAATTTTAATTTCTGACAAGTGAAGTACTCCCAAGGAAACTACAGATGTTGTAGTGAATTACATGAGGTTTAAGGTGCTTCAGTAGCTGAAAGTAATGAATTTAAAAGTGTCAAAACATGATAATACTTCTTTAATTGCCTACAGTAACAGTGTGAATCCTTTTTTCCCAATATCCCAAATTTTTACAAAGTGAAAAGAGATTTGGGACAGCCCTAAGGAAACTCAGTTTTAGCACGTGTTTTGGTCTCTTCTTGCCTAACCACAGCTATCAACAGACCCTGAGTTTGTTCCATTGTTTTTAAATTCAAGAAACATAAAATATGCTTTAGATAATGACAATTTCAGTTCATACCAAGGTAGATAGAGTGATGCAGATCTATATCCAAACAGGCGTTTTTCTTATAGGAAAGTTCAAAACCAACCCTACAAATAACTTACCTGTAACTTTGGTTGGTCTGAAGTCCGTACTCAGGACAAAAGCAACGCTTGGCTTTTTTTTTTGGCTCTTCTTAATTTCCGAAACTGAAATTATTTTTGAAACAAAGCTGAGGTGGAAAGAATCGAAACTGTTACACTGCCTCCACCTTTTGGGCCATTATCTGTATACAAACATGAAGGAATAATGCATTAGCTATTTTAGGTGACTGAAATGAAGTTGACTGGAGTGGCAAGTTGGAGAGAGAAGCTGGATCTCCAGACAAAGACTGAACAAGAAAAACTTTATTTGATGGCACCTACAGTCATGTTTTCTGGGAAGCTTTGAAGATATCAGGTTATAACTTGAAACTTCTCTCAGACTCTCTGCTTTTATTCCAGACATGGGGCAGTGAGTAAACAGCTTCCAGGACAGAACTTCCCCACAGAATTGACTGCCAAAAAATCTGGTCAACAGCAAGGTGACTTTTGATGCCCAGGGCAATGGTGTAGCTCCATGTTCTGGAGAGCCTTTCACTGACCAGACTTGTTTCTGGCAGGATGGCTGTCTCATCTGGTCCTCTCATGTTCTCTCCCATCTTGCAGTTTACCCCGTTTCTCCTTCCCTTCAGGGAATTTGGAGTGTTATAACTCTATGCAAGGGCTTTTGGGTGCTTTTCCTCAAGAATTAAGAGGTGTATTCCGTAGCTTGCCGTGCCTCTCTCCGTCAATGTACTTATGGAGAACAGGTTGTGGATGCCAACCATGGATTTACGTGAGAAGTGTCCCTAAGGGCCTCAGCAGCTGAATTCTACTTTCCTTCACCAAGACCACGGCACAAGTGTTGTGACACCCCATGCTTGATCCATCACACTCCAGATTTTTTTGCTCCTGTCTCTCTTCAGAATGTTCAATGTACTGTGTTTCTCCAGCTCTGCTAGCAATGGCTTATCCTGAAAGAGATAAAGTGAAAGCAAATTTACAGAGCTGAGGAATAAAGACTCTCCACTTTCTCATGGAGGAAAATACACCTTTATTGCCAGAAAGATATCTAAAAATAAATATCAGAGAGCAAGTCAAAACAGTATGAAATGCAATAACAAACCTTTTAAAGAAAATCAAGGGGGAGATGTTACTTTGGTGTCTGCATTTGAGATACCTGGTCAGAACACAATGCTCTTCAAGACAGCTGCTTTGGTTTGAAATTACCCAGGCTCACTAACCCTCTAGGTGTGCTGTGAAAGACATTTGGTGAAGGTGGTGCATGGAGGGAGATCAAACTCCTGTTCTCACAACAACAGAGAAGGGAAAGGAGCTCTTGAGAGTGTTTGTGGCAGAGTCCTTCTATTTCAAGTGCTATTTTGTCGATACATTTGTATTGCTGTTCAGCTCAGGACTGCTTTCATAGAGTGGGATCCCTACATGCTGCGTGCTGGCCAAAGAGCATCCTTGCCTCCCACTGGACAATATAACTAGCTGACAAGCTTCCATGGATAGCCATGCAGGGTGGTAGACAGCAATTTCAGAAACAGCAGCTGCCTTTGCCATGTCAAGGTTTCAGAACGAAAAGGGACTTGCAGAGGAGAGTGCAGTAGGTAGAGGAGAAGGACCTGAAGAAGGTTTATGTAGAAATAATTATGTGCCTAGAGGTGCCTGAAAAATTCCAACAAAACAGCATTGCCTGGCTTCTGCAGAGTGACAGAAAATGAAAAGTTCAGCGGAGATACCTCAGGCATAGCAGAAGCCAGGGAGAAAGCAGTCTGACTGTATGCTAGGGTGGCACCTGGGAAGCTGCCAAGCAGGTGCTGCTTAGAAACTCCTGGATTTCCCTGTCAGGTAGCACCATTAAAATGTTCTTCCTACTTGAAATCCGGTAAAAAAAATAAAGTTTGCAATCACACCCCACATGGTCCCTAAATTGGCCTTTTCCATTCAGATATCTGTATTCCTAGGCAAGCAGTCAATTAGGAAATAAAGCTGTATTTTAAACAGGATTCAGTCTCTATGCATGATTGGTGACAGAAACAGATGGGCTGGGTAAGCCATTCTCTGCCAGTGCTTCCTGAATGCTACCAGTATTTGGGAAGCTACCAGTGGTCATGTAAAAGTATTTTCTCCAGTAAGAGAAGACTATTTCAAATCAGGAAAAAAAGTGCAAATCCAGCAAGCTGGCAGATCTAGCGTGTGAGTGTGTGTGTAAGCAAAAAAAGAAATCAGTGCACAAGGGGAAAATAGAGTACCTTAACCTTGCAGCAGTGTTCTGAGGGCTGTATAGAACTTGGTATTTAATTATGCTTCGCCTGCGCAAATGTTTTATCCCCATATAATCAAATAAACCATTTAATTTTTTCTTAAAACATCTAGCCACTCTGCCAGCAGTGCCATTTATTATGAAATATACTCTTTGCAGATGGAGTAGAAACTATTTTTGAAAACCAGGTCACAGTCAATTGCAAGACTGTTTTCTGGCCATGCCTCCCTTCTCTTCACAGCAGACCACCTTCCTTCTCCTCCCTGCCTTTATTAGTTCTCTAAAAGACAGAGAAACTGCTTATTTGGAAAGTAGTTTATGGTTTATTTTAATGTGGTTTGGCAAGTTAGCAGGACTGGTGTCACGTGCCAGCAGCACTGTATGGCATATTGACAGCCATTGTTGGGTTACACCATGTTCAGCTGGTCCTCTGCAGTACTCTGCCAAATGCACAGTGTCTGTCTCTTCTGCAAGAAATACTTTCACCTCCTGTGCATGGAAATGAGCTACCACAGGAGCAAATGGGAAACCACTAGAAAGCCATTCAATGAGCCTGCTTTCTCGCTAGATCTTACGTAGCACTTCTTCCTCTATTCACAAGGTGTTGTTCCCTGACCGCTGTTCCTCACACATGCAGCTTTGGCATTCACCTTCTGCAAACCTACACTCTAACAAGCCCCTTTCCCTCCCTGTTCACAGCAAGCAAATGCAAAAATACAGTGAAAAAAAAAAGTAAAATACCCCCAAAACCCAAGAAAAAAGAAAATCCACTCTCCCACTGCTTCACGCAATAGCGTCACACAGTCCTTTTCAGAAACACACCAGGCTCCAGCTGAAGGATGACTTATTTTTTTGTCCCCACAACTCTAAGAAGAAGGTTTTTCTAAAACCTCATTGTTTTTATGTCTTGAAGCCTTTATCAGATCCTGATTATATGGTTACATGCCATCAAGGATGTGATGATCTATATATATCCTGTAGTGAATTCATTCTCAAGTATATACTGTGCAAATCTGATCATTCCCTGATGGCCCCAGCTCAGGCTTCTTCTGTCATGTATTATTTCACCTGGAAGCTTGTTAGAGGACAAACTATCATTGCATTTGTCAAAAGTGCTATGTGTACCTCTGGAATTGAATGAATAATGGGTTGCACTAGTAAAGACTGAATGTGGACTTGAAAGTTCAAGCAAGATGAAGTAAAATTATTAAGTAGCACAACTGGTGAATAAAAATGAAGCAATTTTAGTGACTAAAGCTTAGTTAAAACATGAGTGATTGTGTATTTACTTAAGAAACACCACAACAGAAGAGAGAGAAAATAAGGTAGATCGGATAGGGAGACTAACAGAGTAAACAGACACAGAAGGACTTCTGACAAGGAGAAAACATTATATAAATGAATGTGGTGGGTTTACCTTAGCTGGCTGCCAGATGCCCACCAATCCACTCCATCAACAGGACAGGGGAGAGAAAATATGGAGAAAACTCAAGGGCCAAGATAAAGAGGGGGAGATCATTTGCCAATTGACGTCATGGGCAAAACAGACTCTGCTGGGGGAAATTAATTTAATTTGTTGCCAATTAATTGTAACAGACTAGCATAGTGAGAAATAAAACAAAATTAAAGCCATCTTCTCTCCTCCCACCACTTTCTTCCAAGGCTCAACTTCATTTCTCACTCTTCTGCCTCCTGAGTGGCACAGGGGAACTAGACATGGGGGTTGCGTCAGAGACGTGTGGTGAGCTGATGCTCTTCCCTGGCTCCACTGTGAGGTCCCTCCCATGGGATACAGGCGTTCACAAGCTTCTCTGGCATGGGTCCTTTTCCTGGGGTGCAGTCCTTCAGGAACAGACTGCTCCAGCATCAGTCACCTGTGGGTACCATAGGCCCACAGGTCCTGTTAGAAAACCCGCCCCAGTGTGGGTTCCTCTCCACAGGCTGGAGCTCCTGCCAGGAGCTCTCCACAGGCTGCAACTTCCCTTATGGCACTCCCCCTGTTGCAGCATAGAGTCCTCCACAGGCTGCAGGTGGATAAATAGCTAGTAAGAAAGGCATTGAATGATATTTTTCCCACTTGGGGATTTAATTTAGAAAGCACTGGTTTTTACAGTCACTAAGAACTCCTACCTCTAGTTAACAGTCTGTATATACTCAGTATTTCTAAATGTCACATTAACTGAGTTTGAAAGCGATGACCTGGCAGTACAGGTGTGTTGAAACCAAGAAGAACTGGCCCAGAGATTTCCCTAGTGTTCTTCAACCTTCTCACTCACTTTTTTAGAAATACCACATACTCATATAAGTTTTGTTCTTATTTTTTCAGATTATATTTTAATACTTGTTTTTACACTTCCATCAATTATTTGCTATATCAAGATTCTTTAGCACAGTCATATTTGTTGAGAAGCCTTTGAGAAAACATGTCGCAGGCATGTAATTTATGGAAGGAATGAATAAGCCAGAAAAATGAAATAAAACAGTGACATGGTATAGCTGCATCTTCCAGACCACAAGAGTTGGAAAAGCATGTCATATAAAAATACTAAAACACTCATCAGCACTTCCAGTTATGAGAACCAGACAGGTTCCTAGATAGGACATAGCTGCGAATGCAGGAAACTCATGAAATCACTGATTCTTGGGATTCTTTGGGAACTTTCTTCACTGGGAGTTACAAAGCTAGATAAGGTAAAATTAACAAAGGGTTGGGAAAAAAAAAAAAAAGAGAAACAGACTGATAACTAACTGAAGTTGCAAACTTCAGAAAATGGCAGTTGAATCTGAATGCTACTGTATATGTAGGAGAGCAACGGCCATGAATTAACCTTACAATTACTCCGTCCAATAGTACAGAGAATGAAATGAAATGCATTAGAAACACTTTGTTTAACAATCAGTGTTAGTCTGTATAGGAGGCTCTACAATAATTTCCCTCCTTCCAAAGCAAAGCAAAGGAAACTCTTTTTAGGACTTCACAAAGAGCAATAAGGGACAAAATTTCACACATCCCTGGATTTGTGGAGTATTTATTAGCAGTTAGTTATCTAGCCAATATTTTGTATATGGAATCAAAATACCTTTGAGTGTCTTAGTCTTCGAAGAAGACTCTTCACAGTCTTTTGAAAGAGGGAATAAACACTGAAATAATTATGTTTTGAGAAAATTATGTTTTGATAAGTGCTGAGGCTGTTTGAGATCAACATCACTGGAGCAGCAGCTGCTTTCTCCATTTCTGTGTGTGGGGAGAAATGAATGTCTGTGGCGTCCTGCTCTTGGGCTGCACTGTGAGCACTGGCCGCGTATATGGAGCTATGTTTTTCATTGTCGATGTCAGTACACAAGCAAATTGATATCCAACAATGTACCTGCCGACGCTGTCTTGTCCTCATGTTGGTCGCTCCTTTTGCCCATTGAGCTGGAGCAGTTTTCCATGCAAAAAGTTATGTGATACTTAATTTTAGAGAGTAGAAGGCTACTTCTCTAGTGTTTGTCCACTGAAAGAAATACATGTGTTAAAGGTCTGGACCTCCAAAGACAGAAATGTTGAGAGGAATACATGTAATCTTTTATGCAGAGGCCATCAGCTTGTGACACTATTGTTGGCTAGCCTGGGGAACCAAAAAGATGGCAATAATGAAAGCATATCTCTCTATTAGCCTGGTTTCTGAAGAAATTAAGCTCATTCTCCATTACTGCACAGATACATCCACCATTATCTCCCTTCTTAACAACTTTCAAACTTGTGGTTCGGTTTTGACTAGATTTAAAAGACTGCTGAAGGCCTCAAAGAAAGACCCTCGTTTCCACTCATTTCCTTACCAAGGGAAAGATATTCCAGCCTGAGCTCAAATCATATTAGTAGCCAGAGGATATAAATGGTGACCAAAGGGATGCTCTGGCTGTCTTCAAGGCCTCTACTGAGTCGTGTTTCATGGCTGACTTTCAGCTGCACAATGCAAAGGGGTGGTAACAAGTGAAGAGTCCTGTCCCGTCAGTGGTTGGCTCCTAAGGAGATTATGTGGCATTTATGACTAATAAAAACCCAAACCTTGAGGTTTTCCTCAAAATTCATATTATTTCTTTCTCTTCTGAGGGTTCTCTCATATCTACTGACTTCTACAGCTACTGCTGTAGCCTGAATGCAATTCAGCTAACCACAAGACACAAATCCATTGGAAACTGGGCTCCACCACTTCTGGAATTACTTCTTGAATTTTTTTTGTCAAAGTATTACTTTCTCTACAGCTGTTAGCAAGCACAATTTTAGTGTATACTATGCATCACAGCTCTTCTCTCCCACTGCTGTTTCATCTGATAGGCAATTTGTCCACTGCAACCCAGCAGAAAGGTTCCCATCTTACTCTTCTATGGCACAATTTGCTCATGAAAGGGAAAAACAAACAAATAAAAAACCCCAAACCAAAACCTGACAGCAGAATTCATTGCTATAATTTAGGGAGGTTTCAGCAATATTAATGAGGTTCCATTACCAAGGGAACACGGGCTGTTTACTGCATAATTACTACTATTTATATAACCATCACATCCAATGTATTATCTTCACATGCTCGAAGCAAGAACGAGGCTCCTTTGTGTTGGTGAGCATGCATAATACATTTTGGTGTGCAGGCACAATCCATAGGGAATGAATAGGGACCAGTTTAAAGTCACATAGCAGCTGCCTGCTGGTTTTCTCCAGAGTGAGGCATGAAAATAAAACAGGATGTGATCTAATACGCTATTAGATTATGTGTATAACACCCCATTGTTATTAATTGACAACAGCTGTGTGGCAAGTTGTGTGACACCCACTGCTGGAATGAAAGTGCTCCAAGTGAATTGAATGTATAGGATCCTAAAAAGAGGCAGGTATCACAATCACCTCCCTGTCTGCTCCTACCAAGCAAGTTAGTTTCTTGCTCAGCTGTTTATAGAGTATCAGTGCCTATTCTTGTGTAATGTCAGTACAGGTATTTTTGCATTAGTTCTCTATACCACATACTGCATATTGATACCTTCAGGGGTGAACTGTTTGTAGACCCAAGGTCAAAATGTTCTAATCTGCTCTGAATTAAGCAGACCAAATTTTGTGGGCAGCAGTGTGTGTGCATCTGTATGTGTGTGCATGTCAGAATGTATTCTAACTCTTCAGAATAAGTCTTGCTAGAGATTAAAATTAAAAAAAATCTACTTCCTCCACCGATACAACCATCACCCCCCCAAATCAAAGCTAAGTCATTGTCAGAGTTTGTTCCTATGCTGCTGACAAAATGTATTCACATTTTCCACACTGATATTAGTGAAAAAAAAGCCCCTCCCAAATATTTTATTCTGCCAGTGGAAATGAAAGAAATGTAACATCATCTTAAAGATGTTACAGGAAGCTTTCTAGTGAGTTTTGTCTGTTAGGGGTCAGGGCAGACTGAGAGTAAACACTGCATGTAAAGGACAGAGTGAGGGGAGACCGCTGGTCAATGAATATGGATCTGATCATGAAATCACCAGTTCCAG
This sequence comes from Strigops habroptila, assembly GCF_004027225.2. Taxonomy (NCBI): domain Eukaryota; kingdom Metazoa; phylum Chordata; class Aves; order Psittaciformes; family Psittacidae; genus Strigops; species Strigops habroptila. The sequence continues at coordinate 45,929,761 of NC_044278.2, forward strand.
TGACCTTAATGGATTTCCCCTGGGAAGGGGTGAGGTAGAGCTTTCTCTTTCCCTTGGTGACCATTTTGCTCTACTCAAGAAAAGCAACCAACTCTTAAGTGGTGTGGAGCGTCTTATGTGGTTTTCCCTCAGCCCATTTGATTCAACTTAAATCTGTTTCTCTATGAAAGGACTGCACCTGGCAAATGCCACTCCCAGAAGCGTGCCCTTGGCCTGGAAAAAGAAAATGTGCCTTTTTCTCATTATGACTACTGACAATAGAGCCTAAGTATAAAATAATAAGAAAAAGTATTTTACAGCTGTGAGGGAGAATCTCTGTGGTGTTCTGTAGCAGCTAAATTTCAGGCTCCATAGGAGAGAAGCTGGCAGAGGAATTGAAAAGAGGGTTGCTGGTGTTAGGAAAATGTTTCTAATGTAGTAGCTGAAGGTCTTTTCAGTGCAATTTGAATCCAGTCATAGCCATGATTTCCACAAGAGATATCTTGTAGTACACAGAGAAATTACATGTTATTTTTCCTTAAAGGCCATCCAGAAGTGCACCTTTTACTCTGTGCCATACTACAGAATAACAATTGCACTCAGGATTTGCCAGTGGAAAAATACGTCCCTTTACAGTCTTGGCCACTGATGCTGAAAAAATCTCAGGTGGGTTATTTCTCTCTTCCTGTTCCCAGAAATGGGGAGTAATTTTGACTGCTTGTGAGGACTACCACCACTAGGCAAGCCCCTGAAGTCCTGCCTATGTGAAACCCAGCATGTTGGCAACTCTGAGCATCCCTGCGCCCCTTTCCTGCTGCCACAGGGCCAGCTCCACAGGGAGCAGGAGCCATGAGATGGACTTGAGAATGCTCAGCCGTTCCTTAGCTGCACTGAAGATGATGTGCACCCACTTCTGTGTGTTAAAAGTTGTAGGTGGAATAGAGTCAGGAGACATCAAAGCCTCAAAGCCTCCTCTGCCCCTACCATCTCTGCCCCTATCCACCTCCACCAGTACAGCAGCTGTATTTTCACACTTCTGGGGAGATAGGGAGAGCTTGGGGGAATGGGAGGAAGGGGTAGGACAATTAGATTTCCTTTCTCTGTTCTTTTCCTTCACTCTCCTTTTAAGAATAAAAACCTGGGAAACTTCATACCTTTTAAGAGTGCAAGGAAATGTCAGAGCCGTTGGGATTTTTTGAACAGAAAGTTTGGAAAAAACTTAAAGAATGAGGCTGGGCAACGAATTCAATGAATTCGTAACAAAGCCCAACCTCTTTCTTAATAATGGAAAACAGAGATTATTTTCTGTGATTTTGCAAATTTCACAGCTGGGATAATGTAGTTCACTGCAAGCTATTGAAAATCAGTGCCTGCAGAACTTCATCATGTTAAAAGCTGGAAGTACAGAGGACTTGCAGCAGCTGCAGGCAATGCGTCTTTGTCCAGTCACGGGGCCAACCAATATATAGTGTTGACGGGCAATAATTCATCACATGCTTTTGTGACATTTCACTAAAAACCTCTTCAGTCAGGCCGGAGTAGCTTGGTCCAAATATTTGGCTCAAAAGCATCTGCAACACTGGGCTCATCAATTATGTATCAACGTATTATCGAAATCTATTCCCTTTGGCTGCTTATAAATTGATAAATTAATTGGTATGAGGTGGCAGGATCTGACGATAATGAATGGTATGCTGAAGATATAGAAGGTAAGTCAATTTCTGTATTTATTTAGAACAGATTATATGTATTAAGATGTTTACTTTCTATTTGCCAAAATAAATAAAAAAAACCCCAACCCATTTGGTAGAGAAAATGTCTTCTTCATTCCCTCCCATGGATTTTTTGATTTGGCAAACCTGCTTAATATGAGTATTAAATATTCCACATTTTACATGTGGAAACGCACATGTAAAATATCCTTATCTGCGGTTTATGTAATTGAAGTTTCTGATCATATGGATTTTCTGGGTGGTCCCTAGATAATCTTCATAGAAAATTATGGTATTTGAAAAGGATTTTAGAACCAATTTATTTCTTTAAAAGAGAGACAAAAAGACAATTTATCTCTTTAAAAGAAAGACAAACTGTAACTGTAGAATTCTGGGGGATAAGTTTTAAAATTACAGGAAAACTACAATTCAACAGAAACTATCATAAAGCATGCAGAATTCAACAGAATGCAAAAAATCTTCTCTAGGTCCCTTTTATCTTCATGTCAGAGACAGGCCTTCAGACTTTTCAAGAGGATAACTATTTTATGAAGATGATATCTGTCATCATTGTGATTTCTCATAGCTGCTGCCCTTTTTCCCTTGCCTGAGGCACAGAGCTGTGCTGGTGCTTCCTCCTCACCCCACACCTGTGGGCAGTTCTTTCCCACAGACTGGTCCTGTTTCTGCCCATAGGGTTGGCATGTTTAGAGCAACACTCCCTTTCCTGGGGTAAAGTCTCTAAAACAGCCAAATGGTTTTTCTGATCCAGGCTCCTCAAGCGGGGATTCCTGGTCACTCTTGCTGACACAGCATTGTGTTTCACCACATCTGCCCTCAGCCAATCTCCCCCCACATTGACAGCTCAGGGGCCACAACTCCACCATCCCAAGACCTCTGCTCTGCTTCTCAAGTAGCATTCAGTTTTGGGTATCTTTTTTTACCTTGGCATGTCTTTAAATGATTTGAAAACAGGAAAGAGGAGGCACTGCCATGTGAACAGTTATCTGTCTGTAAGCAGCCAGCAGAGACTACAGTGATTGCCAGAAGCCTGTAGACCTCATGTGAGAGCAAGCTTGCAGTGCAAACCCTAAGGAAATGGGTGAGGTAAAGTTAGAACCTGCTCCTTTTCCCCTTCTGTGGTATTGCAAAGCCTGGCAGGGCACGGGTACAATTTGGAAAGCCCATGTTGTTATTCTGACCTTTTTCTTCCCCTGTGCTTTATTCCCTCTTCCCACAGATCTAGCTTCTTCAGCTGGATCAAGCTTTCCTCCTAGATCTGTACAGACCTGGAAGGTGCTCATGTCTGGGGAGTAGACATTTTTGCATCTGAAAGCAGGAATAGGTAACCTATATGCATAACTTGCTTGACAAAAGGTTACTTCAGTGGTCATCTCTAGATGTCTGGATTTCTCATAACAGCTTTCCAGTCATCTCTCAGCTCTGGAGAGTTGAAGTTCATGACCTCCAGAGGGCTGTAGTTTGCTGTAATTCCAAGCTTTTTTTGTCTTTGAGCATTTCAGCCACTCTGCTCTACTTTGCAGAACATGGGAGGTGGTCTCTCCACCTGATGCACTGGCAGCAGCTGCCTGTGCAGCTCCTTTTTCTTTCCTGATTCAAAAGATCATTTTGGGCAATGCTTTTCCAGACAGAGATTAAAGTACTCATTAAGTGTTGCATGTAAGTACTTGGGCCAGGCACTGTCACTTCTCAGCACTGAATTCATTTGGGAGAATGCGCTATTCCCTCTAGGGAAGTCTTGTCAGGAAAGCAGCTCACACCATGTACTGTGCCTGTGGTCCAGGTAGCTAATGTTAGTTGCAAACTGGGAAAAACTCTTCCGGTTCAGTGGGGAAATTGCACTGGGCAACCAGTGCTGCTGCAGAGACAAGAGCTCAACTATGCTGGTAACTTCACCACCCAGCATGTCTTTGTCACATAGTCTGGTCCCGTTTCACAACAGTTCTGCTCAAATGCTTGGGTGCCCAAAGCAGCCCTCCTTGGGATTACTCATGTTTGCAGTCCTGCTTAGCATATTCTGCTTCTTTTGCCAGCACTCCTCACAGCAGCTGCTCTAGAAGAAGTCCTGAGACTTCTGGAGGAAGCTAGATGAAAAGTAGTGGAGCACTTGGTTAACTTCACCCATAAAGAAAGGAAACCCATGTGTCATCTGCAGGACCTAGCTCCCTTTGCCCAGCATCAATTTCCCACCTTTAAAAAGTGCTTCCGCTGTGCAGCTACTGCAGATGAACAGGCAAACATGTGGCAAGGTCAGCCTGTCCCCTTTGTTTGGGAGCAGTTGTTACAGAAAGCATTTAGAAAACACATAGAAAATCCTCTTGCCTTCCTTTTCATGCTCCATGTATTCACATCCACAAATACCAAGCAGTGCTTAGAGTTATAAAAGTAGGCAAAAATGTCCCAGTAAGTAGAGCTAGCAAAATAAGCAGTTTATTTTCAGCATGTGTTTGTGTTTGGACTTTGGAAGAGTATATGAGGCACCGTATTCTGCTGATAAAACTTGGAACACAGTGAACTAAAAATAAGGTTATTTATGTCTGTTAAAAGCAATTTGGGAAACTGTGTGCATAGTGAACTGCTTGAGCATAGGATTCATATACTTGGAAAAGAAAATGGAAAGTTTGAAGCCATAGGTGTTCAATCCTTTTGTTTTATGCTGTATGATTTTAAATCTCTAAACAGTAAAACTTCTCCTTTTCTGAACTGTACACTAAATATTCGCCTATTCAGTGCTGTGAAAGACCTAGCGTGTCTGCTGAATGAGACCATATTTCAGTGCTGAAACCAATAGGGTAGATCACATACATCTTCACCTTGTTGTGAACATTTACACTGTTACTGTGTTGCTGTATAGCTCAGACAACATTTCCAGCAAAAACACTGCTCTCTCCTTATTTCCAAATCAAGCCAAAGTTACGATAAGTTGCTCAAAGAGCAAACTAATTTCCTGAAGTTAAGGTTCTGCTTTGGTGGCTCACAGGGAGTTCGTGGGGCTCATGGAGCAGCGAGCAGAGGAGGGCACACGTGGGAGATGGCAGTGCTGCAGTAGAGGACAACAGCTTGTTTTAACTGTGGTCCTGTGAACCCTGGAGGAAGGCCTGGGAGGTCTTGACAGTCTCTGACACCTTTGGGTGTGTGTGCAGGCCTAGTTCAGCTTCAAAGCTAATGTGATTCTTTATCTTTTCATTCTGGAATTTCTCAAATTAGTGTGTGTTCTTTCAATACAGTAGCTTTTAACTAATTATTGATGTCTGCAAACTCCATTGGGGCCCAGCTCAGCTGTGCTAGGTGCCATTCACCTCCAAGAGTGCACAGACCTGTGTCAGAGACCTTGCTAGTTTGTATTTTCTTTTTGAGGTTAGAGATACAGGAATCACCTATTGAAGAAAAGTGTGGTTTCATCCCTGAACGTTTTCCTAGAAGACTGCTCGATGGACAATCTGGTGGGGCTTGATATCAGTTCATATGAGAACTGTTTTTGTGGTTTCTAGTAAGTAGTGCAACTAGTTAGCTATATTTATAAAACTGTAAATAGCTACACAACAAGTAACAGTAGTGAGTGAGCAGGACTCCAGCGCTGAAGAATCCTCAGCACTGATTACTCTGTGTTTATTTTCTTGGTGATTTTCTAGGAGAAAGCAACCTTACCTTATCTTGATTTGATTGCATCATGTTCTGTATGTATAGGAATTTAATGTATGTATATGTTAAAAAGAACTTGAGAAAGTCAGAAAAATGGCTCTGCAGTCAATGGGATAAGGTAAGAAGTGACTGGGTTTGTCCGCTTGCAAATACTTATTTCCAGGTGTTTTGTGGTAGTACCAACACAGTACTGTAAAGACGGATCAAAATGAACTAGATCCCTATCTAGAAATGGGAGGAAGTAAAGAGAATAGGAATCACACGTCAAGCCTTAAGTATATTTTTCCAGTATATTATCTCATATTACAGTCCCTTTCTCTTGAAATGGACTTGCCTTACATTATTTTGATTCTTGCGTCTACATTTGTCTGTAAGTGCAGATTAAAGGATGTATTTATTTTAATCCTGCTTGCCAGTCCTGCTTCAGAAGGACTTCGATAGCAGCCATATTTGCCCTCTGGTCTTTCTGGTGCTGGTCCTGGCAGATGAGTGTACCCAGACGTTACAGCTCCTTCAGGAAAGCACTGCAGCCATGAGGAACAGGAGCCACTTCAGCACTGCTGCACTGCCCTGAGTTTGCTTTAAAGACATTTTTACATTGAAAAGTAATTTCTTGGGTTAGTTGTAGGTAACAAGTGCTGGTTACTACAACCAACACATCTGCACTTCAAGACTTCAAGATAATTACATGGGATACAACTTGCCAGGATTCAGCTGTTAAATCTTTCTACCTCTTACCCCACTTACTAGGCACAAGAAATTTGTACCTGTTGCATATCACTTATTAAATCAATTCTAGACGTGCTGGCTTTTGCATCATTTTGCACAGTCCACTTGTGCAGTGTGGTCTTTCTCTTTGTTTCAGAGCCTATCCTCCCATTCCATTCTATTTATTAATGTTCATGCCGCCTGTTGCCATAGCACTTAAAACCAGAGATATCGGGAAGGTGCCCTAATTAGAGAAACACATACTCCCTGCAGTAAGGGTTGGCTTTTGATTTCTCTGCCTTTTGTTTTCACACTGAGCAGAAAACAGGTGCAGAGGAGAGGGTGTTGGGCACTGCCGCTGGGTTGCGTCACCATCGCTGAAGGGTTGCTGAATCAGAATGACAGTGTTGTATCCTTGGGCATGGAGGGGAAATGCGACCTCCCACAGTCCCACTGGGTGCTAGAGGCCAAGATCTCACCCAGGACACTGGTGATTAAGTGGGGATTAAGCCTCTCTGTGCTAAACGTCCTCATTTTCAGGGATGGATTTGAAAAGGGCATGTGGGGGTCTGCGGGGCACAGGTGTCCCTAGCAGTGAACATGAATGCACACAGCTGAGTGTAAGCCCAGTTTTCAGAGCTTGTTTCCACTGCTCTGAGCTTCTTCAGCCTCACCCCAAGTAGACGTGACAGGCCTGTAGCTCTTGCCTCCACTCTGCTTTCCGCCCTTGTTACAGAGTGTGTCTGGGCATCGTGATCTGGGGTGGGGAGAAACCTGCTGAACTGCATGTTAGTGAAATGCTACTATATAGTAAGGAACAGTAAAAATATAATGTTTGAAGTTTTGTGATAAACCATGGGACTGCTGAACCCACGGTGGAAATGTGTAATGGAAATGTAGCAGGTACAGCACTGATAACATGCCAAACTGGCCTCAAGGGACCTGTCTGCACTGATTGGCAGGATGGAAAAAAAGAAATGAAGCTGAAATACAGTGCAAACCCTGATGTTAATAGCTGAAAAGGGGAATACTAGAGAGATGGAATAAATTGTGAAGGTTCAAAGAAGCTGTGACTGCCCCATCCCTGGAAGTGTTCAAGGCCAGGCTGGACAGGGCTTTGAGCAACCTGGTGTAGTGGAAGGTGTCCCTGCCCATGGCAGGGGAGTTGGAACTAGGTGATCTTTAACATCCCTTCCAATCCAAACCATTTTGTGATTCTATGATAAATGCTTAGGTTTTTTTTCCTGTTTTTAATTTTTCCAAGTTTGTTCCCAATACATTGCCCCTGTCTTCTGTGACAATAAATATGATTTTGCTTTTCCCTTAAGATGGGTCAAGCAATAAACAGGATTACAAGGCGAACTGACAGTGGGGGATCCTGTGCCTACCGGAACAGCAAATCTGGTTAAAGGCTGGGCTGCAGTGCTCAGGGAACGTGTGCTGGCCATGGATTGCAACAGTGTGGTGGGGGCACGTTCTTCATGTCTCAGCCAGGGAGCTGGTGATGTATGGAAACTATGTCAAACTTTTGACACACTGACTTTCCTGCAGTTCCCTCCAGGGTAAACCAAAATGCAAACACTCCACACTATGCTCAGGCCCGCAGTTTAGATGTGATTTTACACAGGAACATTGACTTCAAGATCCGAGGCAAATTCTTGTCCCTGTTTAACTCACCAGGAATATTATGATTGACTTCACTGAGGCCACTATTTCTGTGCCATGCTCATCCCCAGCTTGTGTAGATATATACGTATGAAAGCAGTGATATGAAAAGAGTGAATAGAGATGTATTACATGGGGGAGGTTTTTTGCAGGGAAGCAGTTAGCAGCTCTGCATGTGAGTTCTCATCACATTAGCAGGGTGGCTGGTGGCTTTTCTTAGCTCTCTGCATCATGCTTGAGGGTTTCAGCCCTGCTGTTATTCTTGTATTCTGCAGACAACGTAGAAAGGCAAATCATATGAAAACAGAGAGCTGATTTTTTCACATGTAAGCATAAGCAGCAAGCTTAAAGGGGAAATTCTGTATGTCTGAGTGCAAATGAGAAGAGGTTGTGTTCAGTACAGGTTCAGTTGCAATAATTATTGACTACAGTTGTACCCTACTTATTTACTGAAGTTGCTTGCTAATGAGTGTATGCTTTGGATGTATAAAAACACTAGTAAATAACAGCCCAAATAACACTGCTCGTCTCACAAACCATATTTCCCTCCCCAGCAACATACTTGTAAAAATGCCAGTTTTCAATTAAAAACTGTAATTTGTACATTGCAATTTCTGCATGTTAATAAGTGTTTTTCACCATCAGATTATCGGAAACATTTTGGTTTTCTGCTGAGAGAAATTATATGGGTTTCCTTCAACATGAAAAAACGTGTAACTGTTAAGGAGCACCAAGAGAAAGTATCCCTCCCTGTCCCCCCTACAATTTACGTCGAGGTATCTCAAAGGATTGGTCAAATGAGGATTTTCTCACCCTTGGGCTGCCTAAAGGAATTCCCCGGTAACTGTTTTCTCAGGACAGGAGCAGGAAAGGGAAAATCCATGTAGCCTGTAACTTCTCTCTAACCCCTTTGGATGGGATCCACAAATATGTGCTACTTGCTATTACCCATCAGCCTATGACTTTCAGTTGGCTTTTTTTTGCAGTGCACAGTGCCACCCAAATACTTTGTTATCTTAAGCTGTTTTTAGTAGGGGAGATGGTAACTTTCCAATTATAAGCCCAGGTAAGGCATTTCCCTGGCTGCATGGCCAACTGGTGTGGACTGGCTCATGTCTGTATTGCTCCCACTGTTAGTGCAGATTGGTGATGTCTAAGCTGCATGGCACTTGGCCCAGGGTTTCTGCTGGGCCCATGCTGAAGCTCCTCTGCCTCAAAGCTGGGTTTACTCTTCTGTGTGTTCTTTCAGTTCCCGTGCCTAAGACAACAGGAGGTCTGTGTTTTAGACCATCAAAATGGTGTTTCTATTGAGTGAGATGGAAGATACCTGTCCTAAAGTGGGACATCTGTTTGAGAGAACTATTCTGCTATGATCTGTACTGGGCATGGGTGGAATCTTAGAGTTAGTTGAAGCAATCAGAAACATCAAGGAATAAGAAAAGCTACAGATGTCCAAAGGTTCAATGTGTAAACTTCTTTCCTGGCCCTTTGCATTTAATCTTATTGACAATCCTAGAGTCTGGAGGGTCTATCTTTTTTGTTAACTACAGAAGGAGATTAGGAATGCCATATATACATGCTTACATAGCTACACAGATGACAAGGGAGCTGGCAGAAGCACACTTGGAAAACAAGATGATAATCAGACGCTGACTCAGATGAAGATCAAAGTCTAGGCTTTACACCCCTAAGTCTAGGTTTTACCCTCCAGTAAAACTTTCATGGAAGTCTGTTTTGGGTTTAGATATCACTCTTTGACATAATTAACTATATTTGGAGCTTACAGAATGATTCATAAAACAAAAAAGTACTTTGGCCACAGAGTAACTCAGATGTGAATATAGAGATTAAGTTAATAGTGAACTCCTTTATTATTGGACAATGATAGAAAATCATACTTCTTATACCTGTAGATCCTCAGGAAGTGTAAAGCGGCATAATGTGAGGCAGTAGAAATCTGTCTGGCCTGCAAAAGCACAAGGATATCTAAAATAAATGAACTAAACTGACCTTTGTTTGTATCTTGTAGGATTTGTGGTTTGTTTTTTTTTTTTTTTGTCCAGCCCTGTAAGCAGAAACACAGAGACTGAATTGCTTGAACATGGTGTTATTTTTGCTGCTTTTGATAGATGAGACATCTGTGTGGGACTGGGGAATATACAGCCATGCGAGAGCTGTGCACTTGTGGAGCAGCATCTGTCAGCTGGAGAGATCTGTAGGGCATTTCAAATGACACTGGATGCCCCTGTGTGGGTAACAGAACTGTGTTCACTATGTTCAAAAGGATCGTTTTAGCAAAAATAATAGCAACCATACAATAAGATTCTATTCAGTTCTGGGTTTTGACCTTTTCCCACCTTTCAAACCCATTGAAAGATGAAGGCAAACTGGAGCATGCCAAAAGCTGGAAGGCAACATTAAGAAGATGAATGACTTGAAAGCGTCACCTCTGAGGGGCAGGTTGAAAGATTTGCCTTTGTTTAGTCTTATGAAGAGAGGATGGAGGTGGTGAACATCATAATAGATTTCTAACAAGTAAAAGATAACTGTGAAGAACATAATAATTAGTAGCTTTCCATGTCCAGTTGTTTTCCATAGCTGGCAGTAAGTATTCAGTTTAATTGCAGAAAAGAAGATGTAAGTCTGATTTGGGGGAAAGAAAAGTCCAACTCTAAAGGTATATAGCCGCAGAGACACAGGAGGCTTTTGGAATACACCAGAAAATTTCAAGAAGCAACTGAACACTGATCTGACAGGGCCATCTCTCCATCAGTGAGGAGCAGGGACTAGACGGCCTTTTGAGTTTCTCTTTTGCAGATAATTCCCTCCCCAGTTGCTCCCTAGTAGTATTCCCAAGTGGTTTCCTGAGAGAACAGCCTGATCCATTACAATAGCAGAACAAAATAGGAAAGACACATTGAAGACAATGGTGCTCTGAGGTAAACATGAACAAGCTCTTAACTCAAGGACTGTAAATAGACCCTGTGCAACCTTGAACAGTTCTGACTTATTCTTCTTTAAACAAAGAAGATAATAAGCAATTCTAAATGCTGGCCTTCACATCATACTAGAGGAGAGGTAAGGGACTGTACACTCCGAGCTGTGCATGAACTGCTGTGCTTAAAGCCTTAGAGAATACTCTAATTTTCTTTGATACACTACTAAGTTCTGCAAGTTTTAATTTATCATATTAGCTTTTGGAGAAGGTGGTTTCCTTGCTAGCTTTTCATGTGGATGCTGAATGGCTCGTTACAGAAAGGGCTATGCATTTCTATGCAGGGACTGTTGAACAATTTCATACCTATTTTTAAGAGTGGGAGAACTTCATCAATATTGCTTGACATCTGTATCTAAAGAAAAATGCTCATCTTATACAGGCAGGGTGCAATAATGAGACAGAGTTCCAAGAATGCTAATATAATACTCTACCTGAACATAAATTGGGATCTGGTATTTATTAGATGATTTAGCTTGACACTGGATTTCAAATAGGTGAAAAAAAAAAATACAATTCTGCAAAAGAACTTTCTGTATTTGAATGGACAGCTTATTTTTCATACAATACTAGCTCACAAAGACCAGATTTGTTGCTGTAGGGAAAAAGGAGTTGCTGAATCTAACATACAATTTCAATATTTATATATGTTGAAATTCCTGTGGAAGGTAGTTTTAATACTGTTGGTATGTTTGGGAGAGCAGGTATAGCCTAGAACTATACCAGAATGAAGGTAATAGATTTCCCTATTGCCACTAAAAATTAACCACCCAAGAAGAAGGGAATCAAACATTACCAACTGCTTAGTGACAGAGAAGGCTTGAAGGGATATGAAATTCATTCTTTTTCTTCATCGCCATACTGTAAATGTAGGAGGTGTAATGGACCATGAGTTTAATGTGCCTGAAGCTATTCCCAGTGCAGTACGTAGAATACTTTCTGATAACTTCACTAGCATCTTTGTTCAGCCTACACAAACCCTTTGCACTAGCCAAAACAATGTTTTCTGAAGAACAGATAAAAAAAAGTAAAGCCACATAGGCTGATTTCTGAGTGCAATTTTCAGTCCTTTCTAAAGAAAAGAAAAACAAGAACAATTTGAAGACCGAGATGATTATATTATTTGTGAGAGTTATAACTGTGTGATGTTGTAGCCAATGAAAATATTGTTGAAAATTTGTGAAAGATAAAGGTTTATTAGTGAACCTTAAGATACATCATGAATACCAATGGACTGAGGAACTCTGTAATAACCAAGGTAGTAATTGCTTTTTTACCAAAATGATACATTCTGTAGTCACCTTGTGCTTATTGACTATGACTTTTTCACTTATATTTATTTTGTTATTATTCTGTCATGAGACAGTATATGCCAAACTCTACTTCTAACCTTTTCAGCTGTTGTAACTTTGGCCTCGCACTAGGCCTGGCACTGAGGCGTACGAACGGCATGGACTCAAAGCATCTTCATGCAGCGAATCACTTTATTGCCTATTGCTCTAGCTTTTATACCATTCTAGCAAAAGATATTTTTAGCCTATTGCTCTACCTTTTATACCAAGCTAGTTTTAGCACATTATGTTTTGTTCCTGGTTTACAGTTTTGTTTCTTCCAACATTCTTCGTTGTTTCACAAACAGTCCCAAAATAACCAGTTCCTTATCTTTCTGTTCTCCTGCTCCTGTCCAGCTGGGTTGCTCTGCTTAATCACACAATGTACTTTGCTTCTTCTTTAACTCTTTCTTCTCCAGCCAAGCAGTTACTTCTCTTTGGCAATAATAAAATAGTTTCCATCCTTTCCTACACTGCACCTTCTCAGGGAAAGCTGGGTCGCAGCATGCCTGCAGAGCTCTAACTGGTCTGAAGCTGATGCCTGCTCAGTCCCTGCATTTTGCAAGCTATGGAAAGGACCCTTCTGTGTTTCTGAAACTCTCCATCTGGATTGGCCACTGAGGCGAGGGAAGTGTCCTTGCCCATTCGATGTTACCCCAACTTGACCAGCATCCTCCGAAAGCCTGGGTTGTGCCTAGGGCAGTTCCTGGCACACAAAAGAGAAGCTGCTTTACGAGTGTGGCAGCTGCCCTTGACTGTGGTCTGTGAGACTAGTGAGTGTCTCATGTGGACAGTCCACATTGTCCAAGGTGGCTAAGGTGGCATTGCGCATTGGGAATGTGTACTTCATTGCAAGAGAAACAAGTCTGAAGAAACAAGCAAGAAACAAACATTTCTAAAAGATCCAAGAAAAATGTTTGATTTACACCAGTTCTCTTTGAGGAGGAGCAAGGTATCCCTTTTAACAGCCTGACTTTACATCCTGATTTGTAGTGACATGCCTCCAAGATTTCTACGGGACAGGTAAATGTTTCTACCTCAACTCCTAGCTTAAGCTTCTTAAAGTAACTTCTGATATCTTTCACTGTTGAAATGCAGGTAATGTTATGGTTTGCCTTGTCACAAACACTTGTTACTTTGGCACTCCCTAAGCAGCATTACATGGGTACCATTTTTCTAAGCACCTGTGACTACGACTCATGTAGGACACCTGAGATCGACATATTATCATGAAATATGAACATGTTGAACAGCTTTATAAACAACATTAAATCACATCGAGGTTCACTAGTTATTTAGATATTTATGAACACCCATAGTACAGAATTCAAGCTTTGGTCTGTGCATGCAAGGAGCTGCATCTTCCCCTTTCTCACTCCATCCACTTACCTGGTCCTTCATTACAGATATCTTAGGGACTCCAGGGTAGATTTTATAAGGCACAATAAAGGGCAGAATAAGAGGATGTCTAACTCTCACAGTGTGTTTAAAATGCTCTTCAAAGCTTTTGTTTTTCACTGGCAGTAAAGGCTGGTGGAGAGGTCTTGGTGGAAAATGGAGGCAAACCCACAGCTTTTTGACTGTATTTCTGCTCTGTTAGATGCTGCTCAGATTTGGTTCTCCCAATGTGAAAAAGCTCACAAAAACCAACTATCCTTCCAAACTCCCCTCTTCCCAAAATCCCACATTGGAGAAAACTACAGATGAAGACACTTAAAAGAAAGGGTTTCATTTATTTCTGAAAACTTTATGGTCCACACAGGGAGAACATCCAAGCAGAAACATTTCTAAGATATAAGCATAAATCAAATATTTTTTTTTCCCAAAGTGCTGTTACCTCCTGGTAAAAAATTATTCTCCACAAAATTTGTGCGTAATTTTATTTCTCAAAGGTCAGATTAAATTGTCCATTGTCACTAAAGTGTGTCTATGCTTTGATCTCAGTGAATTACCTGGTGTAAGAGGCACCAGGCTGAATTATCAAGAAAATTCTATTTTTACATTTACATCTAATAGAAAAAAAATTACACTCTGCACTTACTTACACATTTTCTCACTGATGTGAGAAAGAAAAAAGCTTTCAATACATAGAATCATAGAATCACAGAATAGTTAGGGTTGGAAAGGACCTGGAGATCATCTAGTTCCAACTCCCCTGCCATGGGCAGGGACACCTTGCCCTAAACCACGTGGCTCAAGGCTCCGTCCAACCTGGCCTTGAACACCGCCAGGGACGGAGCATCCACAACCTCCCTGGGCAACCCATTCCAGTGCCTCACCACCCTCACTGTAAAGAACTTCTTCCTTATATCTAATCTAAACTTCCCCTGTTTAAGTTTGAAGCCATAACCCCTTGTCCTACCACTACAGCCCCTAATGAAGAATCCCTCCTCAGCATCCTTATAAGCCCCTTTCGGATACTGGAAGGCTGCTATGAGGTCTCCACGCAGCCTTCTCTTCTCCAGGCTGAACAGCCCCAACTTCCTCAGCCTGTCTTCATACGGGAGGTGCTCTAGCCCTCTTATCATCCTCGTGGCCCTCCTCTGGACTTGCTCCAACAGCTCCATGACCTTTTTATTCGTACTCAGCAGAGATTAAAGAGCAGAGGACCAGTCTGAAGCATCCTGACTATCTTAATATTATGGGTGCTTGAAAGGAAGCTATCAGACGAAAGAGAATTCTTTTTGGAAACGCAACTCTGCCCTTAGTCAGCCTTTGCAATGCAATTGCAAATTGAAATTCTTTTTTATTTGAATGTTCCTTCATGGGGACAGATGAGGACATATCATCTTCAGTTAAATGGAGATGGCTGCAGTAGAAAGAGGACTACATTGTGAGGGTTTGCTTTTGCTTTCCCATATGACATGCCAATGAAGAGACCTTGCAGACTAGAGTTATCTCTGGTTTACAATAATGTCACTTAGTTTGCCTCTTCCAAATTTGTATTCCCAGGGGTAAGAAAGCCACATAGTGACGGCAGCACAGGGAGTTCCAGAGAGTGACTATCAAGGCTGGGCAGAAGATAAAAGATCATTTATCTCTTTGTACTGCTCTGGGTGGCACACAAGCTGACAAAATGAAATCATCTGCAGCTGGTAAGGTGAAGCTTTTCATCCTGCCAGAATAAAAGCTGTCATTATTCAATGGCTAAATACCCTTGGCTGTAAGGCCAGCAAGACATCTTCCTACAGACCTCACCCTTTCTTCTGAAGCTTAGTCATATAGGCTGTAAGAAAGCAGTGAAAGCATAATTGCTGTGCTCATCTGGGTGCAAGCTCATACATGTTTTAAATCCATTAAATCAATGTTCAGTGCCTTTCTAGAGCCATTGCCAGAACCATTTAGTAGTAGTTTGCAAACTTTGATTTTAATCTGTCATGTTATGTAACAAAAGTTGGTCTGCACCTACAAAGGAGCATGGAGAGGCAACGGCAGAAGGAAGCCCAAATCACACCTTGTCCCAGGCCCATCCCAAGCGCCATTAGCCCACCAGTGGCCCACCCTCATCTGCCCAGAGGAGCACAGAGGCAGGTGGAAATCCAAATTAAGGACTCAGAGGAACGAACACCCTGTCTAGGCCCCTTCCAGAGTTGCTCCAGCAGGGCCTCAGCTCCAGTATCCAGGTATGAAACCCATGATGAGGAGTCACTGGGAGCAGCTCTCTAGATCACCTTTTAGACTAAGGGAGAGTTCTGCCAAAAGCTGGGACACAATATGCGAAACAGAGGAAAAGCAGTTCAGGACTGCACAGGACTTATTACGGGATATTTAGGCAATGACACCCTGCCTCCTGATACCCTGCCAGTTCACCAACATAGGCAGCGAGGCAGGACTGACAACACTGCACCCCTGTCCCTCAAGAGACATGGGCAGCGTAGCTGGATGCCACCCACATGATTTATGTAAGGTATGATTCTCTCAGGTCACACTGAGAGAATCCATTGGTGGAGCCAAGGGACCGCATGAGTTTTACCCATGTTCAAAAGGCATTTGCAGAGTTGGCTGCTGCTGCCAGATGACCCAAAACATTCTGTGTCTTTGGTATTACACGAGAGCCATGGTATTGCTTATGATCGGGTGTTCACTGTAAGTGACAGGGTGAATTGCCATATGGGTGTTTAGCTGCTCATCTTTCTTACTGCCTCAACAAAGCTCTGGTTTATAATGTGTTTTCAGATTTCACCACCGTTCAGACCACAGGAGAGGAGCCAAAGGTGGGAAAAGGCAAAGCTAAAAACAGGCAGATAAGATTAGTTTAAGAAATCAGAACAACTGAATACCATGGAGTCAGATAACAGTTATCTGTAGATATGTTTTGTGTGTTTTGGGCTTGTGACTAAAACAGTGTTGATAACACAACAACATTTTGACTATTGCTGAGTGTCGAGGCTTCCTGTGCATGCAGAGTGTCGAGGCTTCCTCTTTTTCCCACTCTGTCCCCCAACATGCAGGCTGAGGGTGAGCAAGAGGTTGGGAGGGACACTGCCAGGGTGGCTGATCTGAACTGACCTATGGGGTACTCCATACCAAATGTTGTGCTCAAGGAAAGGCTATGATGCTTTTCTTCCGAAGAAACCGTTATGAGTGCTAAGGCCCTGCTTTCCAGGAAGCAGCTAGAAAATCACCTGCTGATGGGAAGTAAAGAATAAACTACATATTTTGCTTTGCTTCTGTACACTGCTTTTGTCTCAGCTGTCATTCTCTCAATCCATAAGTCTTCCCATTTTCCTTTTATTTTCTGGATATCCTGCGAAAGGGTGGAGTGACTGAACAGCCCAGTGGATGTTTGATAGACAAATATGCAAGCGTATCACATAATAGTGTGATTCAAGCTGGAAATTGTATAGGCATATCCAGTTCTCACTAGTTTGACTGGAAATGGAATTTCTGAATGTTTGGAACAGATTAATAGCAACAGCCTTTGGAAAATTCTGTTCGTCCATATGATAACATGCATCACCTGTACTAAATAGAATCATAAAGATTTCATTCCATCACTTATTCTTTGCTCAGTATTTAATCTCAGTCAAATTTTTGGAAGATTACCTAACTTCTTTGAGGAGGAAAAACTGTTGCTTAGTAGGGACCTGCAAGAGGGGAGGCTATCCTGCCTTTGCCTTCGTATGTCTGGGCAGGCCTCTGTAGCTTTGCCAAGGACAGAGATGGAGCTAACATCTGGATCCTTCTTGGTTTTTCCAAGAGCAGGCATCACTTGCCTCTCTCCAGTGTCTGTACAGAGAGCTGGGGTCTCTAAGTACTGGACATTGAGTGCTCTGAATTGCTCGTCGCCTTCCTGTATGATTCTATGATTCTAAAAAGCCATTGTGTTTGGTCACAATGGATGCCATCTAAATCCATTCTTCGAGTCTATGTGCCTGAATTGGGAACCAAAGGACCTCTGCAGAGCTTTGAATGACCTGCTGGACCTCATTACCCATTCAGGCACCTAATGTCCCTAAAGGGACTCCCTGGCCCTACTACCATCCCACCAGTTTGCCTAAGGCAATCTGTTAGGTGGTCTGAATACAGCCTTCAGTAATCCATTTGCACTAAGATCTTTCTCCTCCTGTGCCCTTATGAAAACCCACATACAGGAGAAGAAAGTCATAATAGAAAGGAGTTGTGTGAAATAGAGACAATTGCTGGTCTCCACAGCTTTATTGAATGTAGTGATGTGCAACTCACAAACAGGAGAGCTAAACTTAGAGAATTCAGATGATGGCAGAGCTATTTTTAGAAAAGGAAAATCTCCAGATTTGCAAACTGAAGACCTATAATAATCTTACAGAACAATGATTTGCATCTAGAAAGTCACTTT
Organism: Strigops habroptila; assembly: GCF_004027225.2. Classification (NCBI taxonomy): domain Eukaryota; kingdom Metazoa; phylum Chordata; class Aves; order Psittaciformes; family Psittacidae; genus Strigops; species Strigops habroptila. Next base: position 45,947,632 of record NC_044278.2, read on the forward strand.
GTAGGATTTAGACACCCTGAAACAAGACATGAAAGCCCATCAAAATGATCCTGTAAGTAGGTCTCCCTGCAATATGCCTTGTAGAGTGGCAGGTAAAAAGGGTCCAGTAAGGAAGAACTATCATATGCTACACTGGCAAAGGCCACACACAGACCTGCCCCAGATGATCACTCTACCACCCTTTACAGAGTACCTATCCAGCTATGACCCTGGCAGGCACTGGCCATGCTGCTCCCTCCTGCTGGCAGCAGCCAAGGCTCTGGCTCAGGGAGCAGGAGGGAGCTGTGTGCTGCATTAGCCTCCTGCTCCAGTCACGTTGTGCCAGCTGTGCATCACAAATGCCATAAAATTGTTTTGACAACATACAAGCGATATTACTATAAGGAATATTAATATCAAGTAGTTAACAAACCATTATATCTATATGTAGCTATCCACCTAGCTGCCTTATAATGGATCACCATTTTTGGTAGAGTGAACTCTTAATGCCCCCAGACCATGGATGTATGCGTGACTAGGTTGTGCTGTTGCTAAATGTCAGTTATGTTACCATAACGTGAAGACTGTTGAAGAAAACCTGGAGGACAACAAGGACCTCAAAAAGTGCAAGAATGAGGTGAGAGAGACCTTGAAATCTAGGCACAGGGTAGCAACAGTGGCACATGATCTGGAAATTTAAGTCTAAAGTGGTTGATTACTGGTGACTAGATGAATGCAGACAGCCTTGGGGCCTGGGTAAAACAGGTTTTAGGGATAACACTGGGGAAACAAGCATCCAACATACATAAAGTGTATCATATGCAGTGAAAAAAGATTCAAGGAGGAATGAAGACCAATGAAGAAAGAGTAAGTAAGCAGTCTGTGTTAGCTAACATGTAGCCATAACACCATTATCAATGTCAGATTCCCTCAGGGATGAAGGTGGGATCTCACAACCCCCAGTTCTCTTGGGGAAGGCTAGTGCCACTGACCTTAAAAACTAGAAGGGTGGGGAAAAGGCCAGCAATATGCTGCAGGAAGGATGGGTATGAGGGAGTTAATACAGCACCATTTTAACTGTATTATTAATTAGGCTTTTCCTGTAATAATTATATGATTTGGACTATAACTTCAAGTATCATCCTAACTGGTCTAGTAATGACTCTTTGATTAGACTTTTGCAACTTCAATTAGATTACTGACACATTTTGGCTTTGCATATAAGATGCATTGCTTTAGCCCACTGAAGCTCCTTGTAGTATTTTGTCTTGAGTCTTAGTTTTAATTTGGATAAACTGTATCTGTATCTTCTATTGTGCTACAGCCAATATTTGATGTTTGAGGTTGAGCACTCCCTGCCTGTCTTAGGAAATACATTAGAATCTGGTGCTCATCGGTGTTCAGCAACCCTCTCATAGTAGTTTCTCTGAAGCAGTTGGTTTCAGCTAGCAGAAAGTTTCTGTTATGACAAATGTCTCAGATTTGACATTAACACATCAGTTGAGGTGTACTGAAAAAAGGGGTGCATTTTCCTCTTGGGAGAAGGAAGGTGCTGCTGGTCCCTTCCACCCTGCAGGCTACTAGTCACATAGCAAATGAAAATATGTTTCCTGATGATTTGAATCTGTTGGGGTGAAAGATATTTCTCACACTGTTGCACTTTTTTTGCTTCCTCATATTTATTATCAACCAGTCTGCCTTCCGTCAGAAAACTCAGTGTGAAAAATGCCCTTCTGTATTTTGTTTCAAGGCCATATAGCCCCCTGTAAACGAAAAGGGGGGAGGGGAGAAGCAGCATTTGTGCTTTGCAGATTTTCAGTCAGATTTAGAGATTTCTGCAAAGAAAAACAAAGAACTTTAATTCAGAGGAGACTGAGTTTCTCACAAATGATTGTAAAGCTTATGCATATCAGGCAAATTCCTACTCTGTTCAGAGGATATGAAAGACATAGCCTTGAAGAAAAGACATGAAAGAGCCTCTATAAATAGCAGTTCAAAATCTTACCAGCATAGTGCCAGGAGCAGGGTGATACTACAATAGGAAGGATGCTGCCATCTCCAGCTGTGTGAGGCAGGGTGATGGGTGAAATCTTTGCCCGGACCCCAGGTAGCAGAAAGAATGGAAGTGGGAGCTCTGGGTCTGTGTCTGGGGTTTGGGCTTGGGCTTGAGACGTGCCAAGGAGAATGCTTGATGCTCTGGCCTCTCTTGCTGGCCACTGCACATCCTACAGGTTACCCACACAGCTTACAACTATTCCAGAGTAAGCCTGTGAAATCCACCCCAAGAGAGGGAGAGAGTTTTGACCATGCTCATTTTTTGTCTAGTTAGAAGTTGAAATTGTACATTTCCCTTCTGAAGAAAAATAAATCTGAAGCATTTTACTGAAGCTTTTTAACCTTTGTATATTGAAAGTTATGTTTTATTATGAGAAAATAAAGTAGAAAACAGCAAACCAAAATTTCTTTAAAGTCAATGTGATTCCACTGTAAATGTTGTGCTTCTTCAGATCTTCTTCAGGAAAAACTCTTCAGTGTGAATTCAAATTTTTCTAGTTTTTGTCTAGCTTAGCATAGCTACAGAATTCTAACAAGTTTTCATGTTCACATCATGTCATTTATGTTTACAAGTTGTGTTTGATTTCCCCCTACCACTCACACGCATATGAAAGAGCCTGGAATTTGGGTCTGAATAATTATTTCATAGAACAACTGAAAACAGAAAAGGAGCATAGCTTTTGTAAGAAAAGGGGGAAAAACTGACAAAAAGGTCCTTTATTATTGCTCTCTAACAGTCAAGATAAGGGTTCTTACTTCATCTGCAACTGTTGATGACAATTATCATGTTTCAATCCTTATGTCTGTGAACCAGCAAGGCAGGAAAATGTCTTTGTTTTGAATCTCTAAAACTTGAGCCTGGAGAAAATGTTAAAAGGGGACCTCCTCACCTATCGAGCTATGGTTCCTCTGCTGTCTGCTCCTTGTTAATACATTAAAGAGAGTTGGGAAATAGTATCTCTCTGCTGTTGACTTGCTCATTAGGATGGTTTGAGCATGTGGCAATTCAATCTTCAGTTGAATTGTTGCTGTATAAATATTCTGCTATTTGATCTCTGCAGATTAAAAAATTTCACTCAATGAGAAAAAGTATCAAATTTGCTGTTACTTAGAGTAAATCTCAGGCCTTATGGAGCTTGGATGAGTGTCAAAGCGGATAATGAAAGGTGAGCTTGCCAAATAATGAAGATGTCAACACTGTCTGAAAGTTTAGATAACAGCAGCAGTAAATAATTGGCAGCAGTCTATTGAAAGGATGGCAAAGATTTTTACCCTGAGCAGCACAAGCCAAAGGATGTTCAACATTGCATTGATGGACTTCTCAGGTCCCCACAGCCCTTCTGACATGTGACTGCTGGAACCATAGATGACAGGGATAAGCAGAGATGTCCTCATAGGGCTGAACTGATTTGCAAGGCAATGGCACCACTCCCTCACATGCAGTGTCCTCCAGACTTATTGCTTAATCCCCTAGAATTGTAATGATCAGTTGAAGGATCTGATGAACAGGATGAAAGCTTTTCAGATAAGTGCAGTTTCTAAGTTCCTGCACTGTGTTTCTTGGAGCACATTCAAAGATTGCCTAAGTATTTAGTCCATTAGTGCAGACAACAGATATAATATATCATCTTCCTGCTGGTTAGTGGAAAATGGAGAGTCTGGACATGTGTGTATTTGTCTTTGGTCAGAAAAAGAAAACAGGCTATAAACCCAAGGAGTCAGAGATAGACTGCACCATAGGGGTTGAACAGAGGTACCAAATTCCTTTCCTTAGTAAATGGAATTATTGCAATGATCCATCCAGTTTTGCAACAGGCTACTCACAACAGGCACAGGGAATCTGCAGCTTGAGGCTTGCTGGTATTTCAACAACTTTTTAAAATACCTGGGCTACAACTGGGAGCTCCGTGCAAGTCTAGAAGATGAGGCTGGCTTAGACACCAGCAGGTGGCCCATGACTCTCTAAGGAGAGAAATAACTCCTCTTAGACAACCAGTAGCACTCCTGGAGTGATTCAGCTACCTGGTGCAGCTGTATCTTAACGCATTTGTACAAACACAGAGTTGGATGCTTTCTCTTGTGCTTGCCACAAGGGTCCAGCAGGGAAGGCCTGGGATCACAATTTCTGGGAGGCTTGAGTGCTGCTTCTCATGGGCACAAGGATGGAGAAGTCACCCTTATCCTCTTGATCAGAGGAAGCTGCTGGGGAACTGTATCCTCTGACCTGGGCACATCTTGCAGAAACCAGCAGATCCTCACTCTGAGAGAGGTGAGGTTTTTTTCTTACTTGTGATAAGAGCAAGGTTTTCAGCCTTTAATGTCATCTTGCAGTTCATTTCTCTGGATCCTATGCTGCTGTCACTGGATTTTCCATATTTCGACATAAATAAAGCTATTGCTCCAGAATGTAAGATGTTCAAAGCCATCATTTATGTCTTTCTCACTGTTTTGCACATGCTGTGATTAGAAGGGAGTGCTCTCCTTTCTGAACGGCAGCATCTGTCAGTGCTGGCTCAAGCCAGAGCACAGGAGGAGCTGCAGCCGAAGGGCTCCTGCCCTGACAGAGCTACAGGGGTGGCCACCAGCAAACTGGCAGTGCCTTGCTTTGGGGAGAAGCCTGGGTTCCCACATTCCCAAGGAATTTGGAGGGGTACCAGTACCCTGAAACACAGGCTGCAGGGCTTTGTCCAGTAGAAACTGTGACCACACAATGGTCTGCTTCAAATGGCAATTGCACATCCTCCCTGTGAGCCCTACCTTGGGAACTGTTGTTAAAGGTGAGCTGAACACTTTATTAATTTATTAATAAAGAGGAAAATAAAAACCTATTACTTGCTTTAGGTGTTAAAACTATTGCTTGAAAGTAATTGAGCATTTAGGGAACTTATTATTTTCAAGGCAAGTGCATCTATACATCTGTCTTCTGCTTTAATTCTCTACAAGCTATCTTTAAAGATATTTTGGGGTTTCAGAGAAAAAGTTTTTTGTTATCTCTGTGTGCTCTGCAGCTCTCAGAAATACTATTCACAATCAAACATCAGTTTTTCTAATGGAAAATTTGAATGATTTATTTGTCTTTGAGATCATAACTATGCTATTTTTCTTTGGTTTTACCACATGTTCAGAAGTATAAATTTTAGTTTCTAAAATGTACATTGAATATCACAAATACAGATCTCTTCCCCTTTTCACTCCCACTTCCCTCACCAGCAATATTTTCTTCCACGCTTTTTTCAGAAACACAGATATTTTTTTCAAGCTGTAACAGAAACATTTCTCATCCTGCAAAACATTTTTTTCATGTGTGTATCAAACCAATCATATAATAATAACAAAAGAAAGGATACTCTGATTTTTAGATTGCTATATTTCTTGTTCTGAAGAACTTGTTCTTTCTTGATTTCTGTAGTGTTGTTTGTTTCTGCTTCCTATTCCTTCTTCATCTTCCTCAGTGTTACAGGACCAAACACTACCTCTTTTTTTTTTTTTTTCCACTTTGTCTTTTGTTCTCAGTCTTTCTCTCTGTAACTCTCAAATTTTCTTCCTTACAGCTGAGTTATGAAATGACTAGGCTCCTCTTATCTTTCTCCTCTCACCATTGTCTACCATTCCATTGACCTTAGCACTTTCACTCAGTTTCTCTGCTCTCAAGCATAATTCACTCTTTTGTTGCTATTTCAAAATACACCTTTCTTTTGTCAGTTCCATTTTTTGTGGTCTTTCTTTGTCTAACTATTTTTATCCTATGATTGGCTAAATGTCCTCCCAGAACAGACTCCTTATTCACATTTTGTCTTTTCCCTTTCTTACTTTCACCTGTAAACTCCACACATTGGTTATTATTAATTTTAATGGAATTACCCTCTCTGTTTCTACCATCTATGTAGCTCTTGGATTTGAGGTGCTTCAGAGGTGCTTGGTACTACTCCAGCTAAACACAATTGTCAAAGCTGTGGTTCAGTTAATGAAGAATTTACACTTTTTCCTAAAAGCACACACATGTAGGAACTATTGTGTAATGCTCTTGGGGACTGGCATTTTCTTTCAGTTATTTTCTGTTAGTAAGTAGTCTACCTAAATGAAATTCTGATTCATGGCTGGGGTTGTTTGCATTACTACACATGGAGGAAGGAATAATAATGACAGTTATCTCACTTTGTGACTTAGGCACTAATTCCAAGCCACTTACTGTGTGCTTTCTTTCACATTCTATCCATCCAGTTAGTTACCTATGTCCATATGTTTTGGAAAATGTATGCTACACGCGATAAAAACAACAGTAGTGACATGGACTGACTATGTGCAATAGCAGTCTATTGCTGTGCTCTGCCAGTTGTAGTGACACCAGGTGAAGACTAGGAGTGTGTAAAAATTAAAATACTTCATGTCACTGTCCTAGAAGTGATCTTTTTAACACCTGCCAAGGCAACGATCTCATAAAAAGAATTCCTGCCTTTGCAGTGCTGTAATATATAACCTTAGACTCCACATCAAGAGAACTACGGTCTTCAACAAGGGAAGGATTTGTGATACTTAATATATACTATCATAATTCACATAAATTATGCCCTGTAGACATTTAAATCTGCATTTTAAAAAACACAGCAGCATTTAGCAGCCGTGTCAGTCACAGCCAGACCAGCCATGCTATGGCATCAGCAGCAAAATCAGCACTGACTCTGGGAATGGTCCCATTTCCTGTGAATGCCTTCCTGTGCCCTCACTTCCAGCTCTCCCTCTACACCCTAGGGCCAACCCAGGCTACCTGGGAGGGACATGAAGCTCCTGGGGGAAAGAGGGAGGCCAGGTCTTGGTCAGCAGCAAGGCAGGACAGGCAAGGCTTGGGGAGGATGGTGGAGAGGAACTCTCCAGGAATTCTGGGAGGAGGTCTTGGGGAGAATATGGGGCATTTCACCTTTGTTCCCACTTCCTGGTTGTCCTGGGTTCAGTGTTGTGGTGAATGACCCAACATGCTTCACCTCCTCAGGCATTCACATTTCTGGCTCAGACCACAAGGACCACTTAAGCTACAGCCTCCGTTATTCCTAAAAGCACTACCCACCTCCCAACACACACGGCTCACTCCATGCCACCCTCTGCTGCCATTGCTGCTATCCCCCAAATAGTTGGGAAAAGAAGGATCAGAAGCAGCTAGCCACCACAGCAGAGCAATGCATTTGCTTGTGAGTTTGGCTCAGGAACTAGGGAGGCAGCATGTGTCTTGACAGAAATGGTCCTGGGGCTCTGCAGCTGAGCTCCAGCCCTCTGGTACAACCTGCCATCCCCATATCTTGACTGTTTATGGTAACACATGCCAAAACATGAGCAAAGTGGGAAAAAAACCCCAACAAACCAAAACAAAAACAAAAAAAAAAAATAAACCTCAGTGTTAAAAGTTTCATGGATTTATCCAAAAAGAAAAATGAGTATGAAGGGAATTAAGTAAGCTCATGGAGAAAAGAGCTATTACATACAGTGATGAGTATGCAACCTTTAGTCAAGAACTCCTTGAAATCTTGGTTTCTACAGGCTAGGAGGATATGAAAGGGCAGAGAACTGTTTTTTACACTCTATTCTTAAGCATATTTTCAAAGAGGCTGTTAGACCAGAAGACTCTTGCTCTGAGTTTGGGTGTGTTTATATTCTAAAGAGCCATCTAGAAGCTGCCTATAGCACTTCAGTTTATCCCAAATACCTAGTTTATAGGTCACTTGGGCCACAAACTTGGAGCAGAGGATGTCTAGGAACTGCCCTGTTAGTTTGTGAATACTTCACCCCCATACAGGATTTTACAGGGCTATAAGGTATGTAGGGTGACATTTTTTCCTGCCCTGGGACACAGCCGTTAGGAGGTAATGCAGAGCCTCTAGAGAGTCCCGAAGATAAGAAAGGCAATGAGCAACCAGACAGGACAGATTTGGAAACCTCCACAGCGGATGTAGATGATATGAAGCAGTGAGCAGTGGCTGACCTCTCCCAGAGGCAAGCTGCTATTTCTGGAGTGGGGGAGCTGCAATTTGGATCACATCACACTGCAGCCACAACATGAATGGCAGTGTTGCCCTGTGAGGTAGCAGCTCTATGGACAGGCATGAAGGGCATTCACAAGTACAGCGTACAGCATGGGAAAGAGAGGGTCAAGATGATCAGAGGGCTGGAGCACTTCTCCTGTGAAGACAGGCTGAGAGAGTTTGGCTTGTTCAGCCTGGAGAAGAGAAGGCTTCAGGGAGTTCCAGTACCTAAAGGGACCTACAAGAAATCTGGAGAGGGACTTTTTACAAGGGCATATAGCAATAGGACAAGAGGGAATTGCTTTAAACTGAAAGAGGGTAGATTTTGGTCAGATATAAGGAAGAAATTCTTCACTATGACAGTGACGAGACAGTGGAACAGATGGCCCAGAGAAGCTGTGGCTGCTCCATCCCTGGCAGTGTTCAAGGCCAGGTTGGACGGGGCTTTGAGCAAGGTGGTCTAGTGGAAGGTGTCCCTGCCCATGGCAGGGGTGTTGGAACTAGATGATTTTTCAGCTTCCTTCCAACCCAAACCATTCCATGATTCTATGAAGTGCAGATGTGCATGTTTTTTGCTGTTCAGAGCCTGCCTTCTCCAGACAGCTGCATCACTGTTTCGGAAATGTGCAGATAGGGGATTCTTTAATTTTTAAAACTTTTTGAATGGGGATAATTCCTGTGGGTGCCAAAAGAAAAATCTGGAAGCTGAGCTCCTTCTGAAACCAGTCCTAGATTCCTTACCCAGCAGAACTGCCTCCTGACATGAATGTGTAGATACCCATGCTGTGTAGTTCATAAAGTGGACATAATTTGTGGAGTATCAATTACATCAAATCTATTCGTGATGAGCTCTAAGCTGATTGCATTTCATAGCCTACCTACCAGTTGCCTGTTACAATGGTAACACTGTGATAGATACTGTTCAAAATGGCTAATGGGAACAGCTAGCTAATTTTCTTATCTATCATCTGGCATGTTTTATTAAAGGAGAAAGGAAATGTGAACAGAAACACCATGCCCTGCATCATTATGTAAGGTGTAATCAGGAAATACACTCTTAATTCATTCTAATTTAGAGGGAAATCACGTTAATTCTGGGAGAACTCAGCATAATAGAATCAGTTAATGATTAGCTCACCTGCCTTACAGTTGTTCAATAATATTCTGTTTTCCTGCTCTATAAACTGCAATTTAATTGCTGCCTAATGAAAGAACTTGAATTTTTCTTACCTCCTGCAATGAGGATGTGTTCTTACTCCATAAATCTCATTTTCATGCTTCCCTTCCACTGAACATTTTGCTATATTTTGTTTTGAACTATACTAGGATAGTCTGGAGTACGTTAAAAATGATTTGCAAGGGATATCATTGCATCAGTCATGACATCACGTAACTTGTACTCATCAGTTATATAGGACTCAGTTGTGTTCTCAGTGCTCAGTCCTGAGTCAGAAGTGGAGAAAATCTTCCCCCAGCTCTAAGAAGCATAAAGGTATAATTTGTTGAAGCGCCACCAACACCCTGCCCATCATGTTGCCTCTAGTTTGGGTGCCCCAGTCATTCTCATCCTGCCTCCTGATGAGAGGCAGGGTGGATGTTGTCTTTCATCACTGGACATCTCCTCTGTACCTGATCGCTGTCACTGGAGGCAGTTGGTGCTCAATGTGTAGGGAGGAGTGGACCAAGCAACAGTGGTTTGCAGAATCCTGTCCAATATCTGAATGTTAAATTATACCAGTACTTCACCGCCACTAACAACTGAATTACCTCTCATTACTGAATTGTACATTCTGTATATATTGAGACACTTGGTCATTGGCAGTTATCTTTTATTGTTACTGTAAATGGTAAAGTTATGTATTATCATCCTTTCATTATAATGATATGCTCAGCTCAGTGATGGTAATGAAGGAGATTTTAATTATGTCAGGTTTTAAGGCAATAAGTGTCTTAAAACTGTGTCCCTATCCCACCGTTTCTGAGAGGTGGAAGAAAACAAGGGATAGAGGGCACAGCTGAAGGAAAAATAACTGACACCCAGAAAAGTACTTGACCATGGAATACCTCCCTTTTCCATCTACTCCCAGCTATAACAAAGACAACTCATTTTACTCCAAAAGTGGTGGTTGGAGGAGTAAATAAGGGTGAAAATACACTGATATTATATGCTCAGTGGAGGTGGGAGCCCCCAGTAGGCACCCAGCTTCCCTGTTCTGCAAATTACTGTTCAAACACTTTTTCCAGCAGATACAACCTCACCGCATAGGGTGAGCAAGTTAGAGAAAAGTACTCTGGGATTGTGGAGGTGGCGAGGGCTGACTGGGAGAATAGGGCAGATAAGATGAGCAGAGGGGAGTGATTTGTGAATTAACACCCCCACTCTCCTGCAACAGACAATCAATAAAAGATATGTCTTTGCCCTGTTCCTGTACATGCCTCACTGACTGTCTGGCAGAGATGTCCATACTCCTGAGAGCTGCATGGCTGGCGGCGGATGTGGGATGTCTCCCACATCCTGCCCCTGGGCATGTGGCTATGCAGATGTCACCACAGCAGTGCACTGGGACTTACTGCTTTGTAAAAGTGACACAGCACATCCTAACCTTGTGATGTCCCACTAAACCTGTAATACTTGCAACTCATGGTCCCACAGAAGTGCTCCCAGCCATTTCTGACATTAAGTTCCTAGCCTTTGTAACTCAAATACTTGAAAAAAAAAAGAACCTTTGAGGAGGCAAACAGAAATTTAACATTTCCAAGAAAGCAGTGACTGCCCAAAAGGTCGTTTTTGTGGAAACAGGGCCTTGGAAAGGCTGTGGTTTGATAAAATGTGTGGAAATTTAATTTCACACACCTGTTGCTATATTTCTTATATGTTCACTTTCATCAGCTGATTACTTCCATACTTCTGAATGATTAATGCGTTAGGTTTGTTTTCTTCAAAGAAAAGCTTCTTAGTGTTCTAACCTTGGTGACCTAGAAATACAAAGAGCTGATATGGCTTTTCTCACTGAAACTTGCACAAAATGCCTCCTCAAAGGTGTGTGAATGCTACAAGGACTCTTTTCTACCTGTCCCTCCCGATCCTCTGCCTTGGGTTCGTCTCTTTCAACAGTCGCTGCATTGCTGTTCACTTTCTGTCCTCTTTCTTGACCAGTATTGAGAAAAAAAGTTTGAATATTCAAACAAAACTTTCTGGGAAATGAAAAACTGAAGTTAAAATATGACCTTGTCAAGAGAAAAAAAAAAGGCTTGCACTGAAAAATATAATGAGGTTAATAGAGGTGGGGATGTGAAGACTTTTGAAAATTCACACATATAGGGGCAGTCTGTACTAGGCTTTAAGCAAAAATACATCAGTGTGATGCCTAAGAAAGAATTCACATACATGATACTTCTGATGCAAGCAAAGACCAGCTTATGTTCAGATTTTCTTCGTTTTTTTGGTGGGCTCTTTTTTCCTCAGGAAGTGTGGTGAGAGTAGGGAAGGGAGAGAAGGGACCTTCAAAGGTCATCTAGTCCAACCCCTCTGCAATGAGCAGGGACATCTTCAACTAGATCAGATTGCTTAGAACCACATCAGCCTGGCCTTGAATGTGTCCAGGGATGGTACATCTACCACCTCTCTAAGATATACAATATGTTGGTTCTGTATGCAGAGTGAAATCCAAACCTTTCCCCACATTTTCCTTGCATTATTACTTAGCAATGAACATCCATGCACAGTTGAGAGCTTTGTTTGTAGCATTAAATATGGAGCAGGAAAACATCCTGAAAATAACCACAAGGCTGGTGGAAGAACATGGGCCTGCCCCAGAAAAAGGTTAAAACCCCCTTTCCTGTATTTCTACTGAGTGAAGGTATGAGCAAAGAGAAGTCAGCTCTCTGACAACTGTGCAAAGTCCTCGACCAAAAAGCGTGGGGATCATCTTGAAATATCATAAAGATGATCTGGTGCTGATCTTAGTATATGGTGGTGATCTTGCAGAAAGCCTCATATTATCACATACTGCCAAGCGAAAATGCTTTTAAAAGCATACATCATCTAGTCACTGAGCTATTTGTGCTTTCCTGCCTAAGTCATCCCCCAAACAAATAAATGGAGACAAATTAATTATTCTAAGTATGAAAAATTAGCATTAATCCTGTGTAATTCTAACTCTGGAATGAATCGGTAAAAGGAATTAAATTATTCTTGCACATAATTGCATCAATTTAATGCAATTACATAGTAAAGTTGACAGTTTTCACTTCATTTATTGTTCTTAAAACGATTGTGTGTGTTTCTCTAATTCTTTGGAGGGCATGAAAAAGATAAATACTTGGAAATGGAGACTACTTGGCAACATGTTTTTGAAAGAGAGTTGCAGAAGCTGCTGTGAGTTCAGCAAATGTATGGTGTAAGGGACAGAAAGATCTATAAGATGCTGGAAGGAAAGAATTCTTTGCTCCAGTTCTGCCGAACTGCTTCAAGTTTGAACCCTTTGGTTTTATTCTTTACTTTTCTCTTTTCTTCTTTGATGATGAACCACAGATAGATGTGCCTGCATTCCTTGTAGAAGCCCAGTGGCTGTCACCCAAATCAGGAGCAAACCCAACCCCAAGTATTGTTGCAAAGAGTTGAAATAACAAGTGCTGTTGGCAAAGCTGCTCTGGCCAGCTGGTGTCATGTGGGGCACCCTTTAATAACATCTTGCATGTTAAACTGACTGATTTGTTTTGGTGACAGAAAAAAATAAGTTCTTTGAGTGCCAAAAAGTTTGGTGTCATTATTCTAGGTTCCTGGATAGAGCCTTTAGGCAGTGTTACAGTGGCATATCCTTTAAATTGGATACAAGCCCTTACTGCTGTTCATCAGTTCTTGGAGAAAGGACAACACCTGGGACTGACTCTTTGGGCTTGATTCTTATGCCTGCTGGAGGGCTGGCACCAAAACAAGCTGACATCAGCCCTGAAATAACACCTTTCCACCATTCCTAACTGCTTGGCTCTACTCAAGTAGCAGTTTTGCATTCCATCTTCGGTGCCAATAGGATGGCTTTTGAAGCTATGCTGTAATCCAGATCACTGAAGTGACTGTAGGAATATGCCAGGCACTTAACTCTTCAAATTCCTGCACAAGAAGAATCTGGAGATTTAGCTTGCAATTTCTGTGCAACATGTTCCTCAATGTTTTCTAGGTGTTAAAAAGACCTCAAACCCTAGAAAAAGAACCTGAAAATTGACATAACTGAAATCAGTTCAGTCATCTGCCAGGATATCATTTACTAGATAGATAAAATACAAGTGAAAAAGGTAAAATCTAAACCTGGAAAAAAAAAAATTAAAAAAAATCTACATCTCCAAAATTAACAGAATTAAATTTATCATGTCAGGCAGGGCTGTGCCACAAAAATCTGCAACCATATTGAATTAAGTGGTCTAAATGCTCCTTCCTGTTCTGTTCAGTTCGAACTTTTCATTGATTTCACTGTCATCAAAGCAAGTAGGTGTAGGTGCCTAGGAGCAGCTAAGGATAAGTTGACCCTTGAGAAATAGCTTATAAAGCCAATGATCTGACTTGGTGATAAGTAGGTGCTGCTCTGTCTTTAATGCGAGAACATAGTGAAAAGCCTGTGAAGGGTTTATGATTTTAAGATCAGGCTCACAGTTTTAAAGATATCAGCCAAATTATCTTGTTCTCTAGCCACTAAAATAATTATTTTAACATTTTCCTTTTATTCTTTATTTTGCCTTTGGTGCTCCAGTGAGAACAGCTGGGAACTGAGGGGTGGGGAAATTGGCAGTCACAATGTTCAGTGCACTATAACAGCATAAGGAAGACAGCTCTTGTTCCTGTGCTATCTGCATGCACAAAAGGTTGAAAAGCCATAGCATAACAGCTATTTCAGCATACTCTAAAATGTAGATTGCATTATTGGGAAGATCTGTTTAAGAAATTTATGACCTACCTTGGCACTCTTTCACTGGAAATCAGAGATAAAAAGGACTTAATGGATTCATAAGCAGATCAGAAAAATATTGCTTGCTTATAATATACGATAGCTTACAGTATTTCGTCTTTTAACTTAGTTTTCTATTAAATTCTGTCTCATGAACTATCCCATTTTAATGATAGTTGAGATGAGTCTATGGGATGTTTAGTCAACTTTACAGAATTAATCAATTTACTGTTTCTGTACAGTACTTTGGCTTGCAATTTGCTTACTCATTCTTGGTTGCCTAAGCAGTCCTGATTAATTTTTCTGTCTTGTAATAGTGAGGAAATGGCAAGAAATGTTGTGCTTCAATAGGAAACATTGTCCTGTAGTGCCCAAATTTGAGAGAAACCTTTAACAGAATATTTTGTAAGTTGTACAAAGTAATGACTAACGGTGCTTCATTGCTAACTACATGATATTTTAAATAGCTAATGCATCTTAGTGGAATGGAAAGGCAGGTGTGTTTTAAATGTGCCTGTTTATTCGAGGAATTTGTTTAAAGCCATGTGCATTAGCGCTAATATGCTTTTTTCTGGTAGTCTGTTCAGTTAAATATCACTTTAATATCTACTTCATCCAAAGGGAAGATGCACTCAAAACAGTTTGCAAGAGGATGGGATGGCTTAGAATTAATTTGATACAGGGAGCCATTTATTCATTGCTTTTACAGAATCAGAATGACTTTTCTTTTTCTTTTCCTGTTTCTTTTTCTTTTTCATTTTCTTTTCCTTTTCCTTTTTCTTTTTCTTTTTCCTTTTCTTTTTCTTTTTTCCTTTTTCTTTTTCTTTTTTCTTTTTTTTTTTTTTAAATACAGGATTTTACTTTAAACATTAGCTAAAGCTCAATATCTTATTGTCAATCATCACTTACATGATGGGAAGTGTCACAATGGACCGCATGTTTATGTGAAGTTAAAATAACATACAGGTGTGAGGATGCCCTTTAATTTGATTTGGACTGCTACCGGCCCTCTAGAAAAAGAGGATAATTTGTAAAGAACAAATTTTAAAATATTTTCCATAAAATTATAGTAGCATGTCACATTTGATTGATAGACACAGCTCTAATCAGCACTGCCAATGCGAAGAGAGTATCCTAAGTACATAGTAAATGCAATGTACTTTTCCAGTGGTGAAAATGGCTAAAACCCCTGAAACAAAATAGAAATTCCCAACCTCCAGAACATCTTTTGTTGACATTGAAAGGGCGTTGAAAAGATAACATAGGTTTGGCAAGTGTCTGAGGATAAGGAACAGTTCTAGAAACCCTGGCCTAGATTCAGCAGAGCACATCCTCTTGTACAATCTAAGGCGTAAGAGAGTGGGGAAAGGCAGGTGTTGGTAGGTCTGCATATATCTAAAGAAGTAGGATAGACAGTCAATGCTTTAAATTCTATTTAGTCCCTGCAAAAATGTAAGTATGCAGCCAGTGACCTTTTCAGAGGTCCACACCTATTTCCAGTTGGTGTCAATGGACTCTACCTTTCTACACATCTCTGAAATTCATTTGGATGATTCTCAGCCTCTTTAAGTATTAATATTCTTATGAAAATATGTACCTGAATGCTCAACTAGAGATGCTTAAAAGTGAGCAACCCAGGAGTCACTGTTTTACCAGCTGTTCCTATAATACGCCAAGACTCCTTTGATGCATTTCTACTTTGGAAATTATTATGGTTGGTGTAATTAGTTTGCAAATATTCCTTTCTGTATCATTAAACATCCTCTTGGGTCCTCAAATAGAGCACTAAGCTTCAAGTCAAATTCAACTCATCAGCAAAGAAGCTCAGTTATTGTGAGAGCACGTGCTTTCTGCAGGTGTTGATTACATATCTCTGTCCCACAGAGACTAAAGACCTTACAGCTTGTTTCTTTTGCTTGCATCTAGCTCTGCTCCATTAGTATAACTGCTGTTTTCCTCTCAAACTCTTGAATGGTTTAATACAATCATGTGAAACTCCAGCAACTTCTCCTTACCTGGGCTGAGCTTCAAATTTGTTGTATTGCAAATTCAAAAAAAAAAAAAAAAAGGGAAGTTTTCTGGGCACACCAGCTGGCCAAAAGTGCAACAGTTAAGCAACAAAAGGTATTGCAGCTCCTACTACACTTACTTTTCTTTTATCTTTACATCTTTATGAAAGTAGCAAGTACCAAATCTTTTATTACATGCTATATGCCTCTTGACCCAAACTCCCTGTTCTCAGCTCAATTCCACTTACACTTTTGATTTGTTATGAACACTGAAAACTTGTTACATACTTTGTTAAGTCTATGCCTAGAGTTTTTAAGAGTATGTCTTCCCTTGATCTTGTGCAGACTTACTATACTGTAGCACTTTCCAGGTCCTGTGATAGATCTTCACCGCTCATACCATTACACTCCTTGAGGAAGGGAATCTTCTCTTCCTTCTTTCTGGTCTTGCTATAGTCCACAGACACCTAATCTTGCCATCTTTCAGAAACCATTCTCCAGGCTCTGGGCTTGTCTGTACTGGGCACACAGTTGCTGCTTTTCCTCTTCTTGTAGTATTTAGTCATATTGCAATGAGGTTCAGAGCAAAAATTCTGGTCATTGTTTTCTTCCCATTTTCCTGAACTGATGTGAGTCCTGGCATCATCTCAGTGCCCCTTCTTTATCAATTTGAGTGTCACATATGAATTTATCAGAGATTTTGTCACGTACAGCACTGCAAATGGTTTTATCTGAACTGCACTGCTGCTTTTAATGAACAACTTCCAAGGTAGGTGCCCTTGTTAAAAAAGGTGAAAATTATATAAAATTTTATCAGCAAAATAAGGTAAAGATTTGACCTTTCAATTCTGGGAAACACAGTTCCTCGTAAGACCCCATGCCAGAACCACTTTCTGCTTGTGTTGCAGTGGCCCCTGTGCCTGTCTGGCACTCATCTGTGGAGACCTGGTGGGAGTGAGGGGTAAAAGACTGCTCTCAGGAGTGTGGTGGCTAAAGGGCAAGACCAAGAAAGAGCCACCCCACAGTTTTCTTCTCTGCTATATGCAAGAGGGAAAATAGCAGGCTAGATGATTATGGTCCATAACTCTCTTGTGTCGCTCCTGACTCACCTGCATATCGCCCACCAGGGAAAAACCTGCAATTTTCATTCAGCTGTGGGTTATTCTTCTTTCTGCCAGTGGCAGCATACCAGAATAAAAGGAATTTTTAGGGAATCAATATTTTTGTGGGTGTTTGAAATACAGGAACACAATCATGATGAGATAACAGTGACTGCTGCTGATATTGTGGTGGCAGGGGGTTTTCTGGTTCTGCCTTAGACCCTAAAAACAGCAGATGAAGAACAAAATGGGAGAATATGTTCTAGTTTGGAATTTTACTTATCTGTAAGTTGGTCACTGTGATATTCATGTGAGAAGAAGTTTTGGAGTTTCATCTTTTGGCTGCTGAAGTCTGCAAGAATTTATTTACATACTCCAGCAAAGTCAGTGTTCAGGACCTCTGTGTGCAATTGCACCATGCAGTGTGAGCTGGGCTGTATACTCAGTACTCCTTCTCCTAAAACGTATGATATTGTAACTAATTTGGCTAGAGGAGAATTAAAGAAATTGTGGACATTACTTCCTATGGCTTCGGTTCCATTTCTTCACCCACATGGCCTCCTTGCCTGCCCAGGGCCACTTTCAGATTGAAGTACATCACTGCAACTATCCCTAATGCTCTCAACAGTCCCTTATTTCTAAAATGAAAATGTTCTTATTTCATCTGAATTATGGTCTCCTGCAACAGACTCTGCTTGCCTAATCTGTAGACTTTCACATTTACATAGCAGGGATGAATGCTTGGCAAGGAAATTAGCAATGCTCTAATGTATTGACAGTAACAGACAGAGGCTATAAATCACCTGAAAGATCTTCATAGCACAGGAAAAAAAATCTTTGAACAATAATCTTTAAGGTGTGATTCTGCAGTCATGCAGAGAAGGTATGTAAACACTCTGGCTATTTCAGCAGCTAGAGATACAGCACCTTAACAATATTAAGAAGTTGTTTTAATATTAATCCCTTTGTTACAAGGCACAGGTGATTAAAGAGTGAATGCTGTATACTCTGATACAAATAAACCCAGGTATCACTGTGCTCCTTACCAATTGCATAAATTATGTAGCAGCAGTTACGTCAAAGGTTCGAGGCATGTCAGCATTAATGAATGCATGGTGAAGTTTTACTCTAATTAATTAGTCTCCTCAGATTATGACAAAGTACTTTCCAATGAAAGTTGCCAAGTCATAAACCCTGATAAGCAACCAGACAGCAATTAACAGGATACTTCAATGAGTTTACTGTAATTCCTCATTTGCAGCTTCAACATAAAAGCCTGGAGTATCAGAATACAGTAGCCAAGGTAGAAGAAAAATGTACTTTGAAACCAGTTACGGATATCTTAACAATTCTTAAGTAAATAATAATTAAAAAAAAAAAAAATCTGAAACAAAAAATGAGTAGTAAATTTTGTAAAATATCTTACTTTTCAAGCAGTGACTATCCTCGTGTACAGAAGAAATGAAACAATAGATCTGGCAAACGGATTTGGAACTCCAAACACTGAAGATAGATAGAAAAAAGAAATGTATCTTCCTTTACTGTGTACTTATCCTCTATTTCTTTTACTTGGTGATACTTACGAAATCACAAGTGTTATTTGTTGGAGCTCTTTCATATAAATGCCAAATATTTTGTGTCTTATTATTTTCCTTTCAGAACTCCTGATCTGGAAAGTCAGTGGTACTCATCTCATGCTTTTATCTGGAAGGTTATTCTTGGAGAATGAAATGTGGTTATTCTGAAGCTCTGCCTTGATTTTAATTTCCTTATCCCATTCCCCACTATTCACACTATTTTCCTACATACAGCTTTTCCTCTTTTGTGTACGATGACTTCTTTTTTTTCTAAGAAAGCTTGCAGCTTATTTTCAAGGGGAGCACAGAAGATTTGCCTCCTGTCAGCTTCTGGCATAGACCACAAAGAAATGATCTGCAGAAGCTGCTGCTGACCTTGTATATGCAAGCACACAGTTCAGAAGCCATAGGGAGCTCTTCAAAATGGTAGCACATAAATCAACATGTTAAATGTAAAGATCGACCAAATGTCAAAACAGATATTAAGATATGAGCCCCTAAGTCTGCCTGCACTGATGTAGTTCAGCATTGACCTGATATTCCACAGTATCCTGTGAGTAATAAAAAGACAAAGAGGAGAACAGGATATTATCACAAGTGCTTTGAGCAGAAACCACTCAGGCCAATGAGACTAATTATCCTGCATCATCTACGTTTTATTTGATGAGAGGTAGAAGGAAGTTGAAGTTGAAAAGAAACTTATTTTTTCCCCTTTTAATTAAAACATCCCTCCAGAGACAATTACAGGTATTGTGTCAGAGTAATGATATTATCTCAAACCAGAGCCATCTCAGTCTTTACAGTCCTTTCACTGTAATGTTACTGATGTGATGTCAGTTGTTTTCAGGATACCATGACAGACAACTGCCTGTCCTCCAAAGGGTCAGAAAGGACTGCCCAAGTATACTGTTATTCAAAGAAACCCTTCTGAATGTGCTTAACTTTCAGTCGCCTCTGTGATTAATGATGTGCTTAAAACACAGAAAATACAAAAGCTGGGGAAGGGGAGAAAGTATGTTTTCCTCAACCAAGACCCAAAGAGATGGAGATGGGAAAAACTACAATTTGCATGAATAAGGGCCAGGTTATGTCCAGATCTTCCTGGAAGATGATACATGGTTATGGTAAGGTGTCTGCAGCTCTGTGCCAGATCTCTTTCTCTGGCTGGGCCCATGCTGGTGCTGTGCTCTGGGTTGGGTTGCTACCCTTTGTAGAGTTTCCAAGGCTGTGTCACATCTCGGTATCTCAGGTAACTCCATATGGGCATATGACCTTGAGGGTCTTCATGGATGTGTCTGATGTGTGACTGGCTCTGAAGAACTCCCACAGGCTACACCTCTACAGCTTGGCAGCTTTAAAACATGTGCAGCAAGCTTGTGGCTGTGTGGCTGGTAAGATGCTAAACTGGTTCATCTGCTGTGCTGCCTCTTGTGGGCTCAAAACATTTCAAAAGGGGCATGCTGAGGAGAGGACTCCCACACTGCTCTCTGTGAGAGTGTCCACAACATGGAAAGAAAAGTGAAAAAGCATTTAAAAGTGTGAACACTCAAATCATTTTACTCTCTGAATGACATCTGAATGGCTCCTCTCCTAGAGGCTGATAGCATCTGTCCAGTGAGTTTCAACAGATGAGGATATGTTCTGATAGCACTTTTGCATATTTATGTCACATAAAGATATTTAAGCAATTTCTATCAGCTAGGCTTTTGTTTGTTTTAGATTCAGATTTGGAAGAAAAATATTTTATACTGAGATAGCGCTGTGGTTTTCCTTCAAAGATATGTATAACGTGTTCATCATATACAGCTGACATATCCAGAAAAGAGTAATTGGATCTGATTTTCTACCCCGAATCAACACTTTAAAACCAGTGGATGCCTGTAATTGCTGTTAACCTCTGACAGACGTTCACGCACACTGTATCTATACTTTTTTTTGGTACTTAAAGTGGATGGAGGCTTGCCCTGGAGAAAGTACATAACAACAGTGGACAGATGTGAGTGTACTAAAGGAGCGTACAATAATACAGAAGGGTGCAGATGCCCATGCTCATTGTCCTGCTATGTTAAGACTTCTTGTCTGATGGGCCATTATTATCAGCAACACTGTAGATGCAGTCTGCTCTGAAAAGTGTTCTGGATTTTCTTCCATTTGCCCTGGCACATTCGACTATTTTGTTAGCCAGACAGCAGGCTCCATGTTTTGCAGCCACTTGGCAAATAGCTCCGAGCATCAAAGCAGCTCTGGGCACAGAGCAGCCCTGGCAGCTACAGGTGGTTTCCACAGCTGCCCACTCTGGCTGGTGACCTGGTCCCATCCCCATGTCATCCCCCTTGCTGGGTCCTGCAAGCTGATGCTAGGTGATGGTAAACACTGCAATGGCTCTTGCACAGTTGCCCTAGGCTGGCATGGTGCTGCGGGGCTCTCTTAGCAGTTAGGGAGGTGATGTAGGGATGTGTTCTCTTTCGGTGCATATCACCCAAACGTGTTGGAGAGAGGGGAGAGCCGCTAGACCCAGGAAATTGCTTCATGTGTTTGAATTCCCTTTTGTTCCTAGCCACCTTACTTCTCATTCATGTCTTCAAATAGACCTGATGATGATGCCTGGCATGTCAATGGAAAAAACCAGCAATAAACAGAAGCAAATAATCATTCATCGGCTGCATGCGCATCAAAAGAAACTAAAAATGCATTAACAGCATGATTATTGTTTTTCTCTCACAAAGCTATGGCCAGAGTCTGTTTTACTCATGAGACACAGTCCACTACTCTATGATGCCTGCTACTGCTTATCTCCAAGATGCCAGAGGCTGTCAGTTATTTTCCAGCTGTGTACAGCAGTATATCATGGCACCAAAAATAATTTTTAAACTTCCATTCACCAGCAAAGCATTTCAGATGTTTCTTATGCTGGCAGGGACTGCAAATGTTTTATCAAGTGATTTCTTTTTCAGGCATGAGCAAGTCTATGAAATGACTTGAAAGTCTATGAAATGACTTGAAAGTCTATGAAACGAAAGGTAAATTGAGTTTGTTCAAAGCATTGTCCAAACTAAGGAATCTAACACACACAGCTGTTCAACATAAGAGCTCTAGATTTTTGCTGCTTTGAGAAAACAGATATATACTAACCAGAACTTGTTTAAAATCTTTTTTGTTAGGCGAAACTTACAGACTTACATTAGCAAAAAGAATCAAGTAATGACTTAGGAAATAGGAATCATTAGCAAATAAGTTGCATGGAAAGACAGATAAAGGGGAGAAAAGGAATAACTGCAGCTAATGGTCAGCTATCAGAGTAAAAGGGCTTTTTGTGCTGAAAGGCAAACAAATGCCCAAAGCTATCACGTCAGTTGAATGTGCACTTACCTGCCAGAAATACACAGCAAAGAGATCTTATACTTTATGGTGCAATGTTGTCTTGGCCACAGACTTCAGAAAAGGACTGTTGGATCCTCACTTTTTTAAAGAAAATGTTCAAAATACAACAGTGGGTTCCAAAGCAAACCACTGGAGTGCAGCTCTTGTACCTTCACCCAAGACTTCATCTCAGCCAAAACCAACCCCAAGCACCTCCTTTTTCATTCTTCATCTCTTTACTTGTCTCTCCTTTTTTCTAACTCTTCTCTTGCCACCAATGCAGAAGATCTCCATCTCACTTTGATGTGCTCCACTGAAACTGGTGCAAGATGTGTTTATGTAGCTACCAGCTTAGACTGCTGTGCTGGCTCTAAGCTTTTGCTCCCATTAACTTGACCATGTTGTCTGACTCAGCCCAGCTTCTCTGAGGGGTTTCTGTAACTCCCACTTGGAGGGGATGAAGGGCCATCACAGGGGGCTGAGGAGTGCTGCTAGAGGGTCTTGCAAATGAGTGTTTCAGTTGAGATCACAAACATGCTTGAGGAACTTCCAGTGAAATTCTCAGTTCATTTGCCAAAGCAACTGCAGTTTCTATAGTGAAATTAGGTAAAATATTACAAGCAGTGTATTTCTTGCTGTTTATCTGCTTTCAGCACATTTTAGAGACATTAATATTCAATATAACCAGTGTTCTGTGGACTTTTAGTCTTTGCTGCCTCTTCTTTTAGCAGTTTTGGTGTTTTTTTTCTTGTTTCATTAGGAAACCTGCATGAGATATTTCTAACTGCTTGTTTGTAAAGCAGTGAGACCATATTTCTAATGTATTTTCTCTTTTCCAAGATGCCAACAGAATAACTTTCTCAGTGTTTGCTCCCAGTATGTTGTTAGCACTTACATTGGCCCCCCAGACAACAATTTTTCACAAGTACATTAACTTTAGATCAAAGTAAGTTTATGGGCATGTTTTCTCTGTAGCAGATCTCTCATTATGCTTACATAGAAGCATGACCCTGTGGATTGGCTGTGAGATTGGATGTCAATAGAGTTGGTCAGTCCATTCTTCTTGTCTAATCCTTGAGTGAGTGTTATTTCCAGGCTACCCACCCCACAGACATCTAACCAGCTGGTTTATTCCCAGCTTAGCTTGTTACATGATATTGTGACAAAACATTTGATTTCCCCATGGTACAAATCCCTTCTGAAGCTTCACCTCTTAAAAAAAAAAAAAAAAAGAAAAAAAAGAAATCTGAAGTCTAAAGCTGGGTCTGAAATGCTTCTTTTCTTATAAAAGCTTTTGGTCGTTTCTTTTCCTGCCTTTGTGCCTCTGCAGCCTATTGGGTAAATGGTTCTGCCAAGCTGGCCTCAATTGCCTTTGCAGGCTCTTAGGCCTCCTCTGTTGTAGTTTTTCCATTTTATGTAGACTGGTCAAATACTAAAGAAGAAGAGAAGGAATGGGACATGATTTCTCTGGGAATTAAGGGTGAACCTGAGGCAGCAGAGGGAGTTACTTAGGAGACATAGATGATCCACCTGTGACATAGATGGTTAAAATGGACTGCATTCCATGGGGCTTTTTGTGTAAGCCCGTTGTTCAGACTGTGGCTGCCTCTTTCTCTAAAATATCTCTTGTTATTGTAGAATCAGCAGATCCTAAAACAGTTTGGGTTGGAAGGGACCTTAAAGATCATCTAGTTCCAACCCCCCTGTGACAGGCAGGGACACCTTCTACTAGACCAGGTTGCTCCAAGCCCCATCCAACCTGACCTTGAACACTTCCAGTGATGGGGCATCCACAACTTCTCTGGGCAACCTGTGCCAGTGCCTCACCACCCTCACAGTAATAACTTCTTCCTTGTATGCCCAGATAGTAACGCAATGTAAGCCCGTGGTGTCTTGCATTGGCTTGCACGAGCAAGGACAACATCGTGAAGTAGCTTTGCACAAAGACCCAGGCAGGAAGTTCTGGTTTGAAATGAATGTGTAAGTGCTAGTTAGTACCAGTGGGTTTGAAACCAGAATGAAATCCAGGAAGCAGTGAGTGTCACTGGGTGTGAGATGAGACACCCTTGGCTTAGCATCAAGAACTGTTGCATCTGTGAGTTGTTAGACCAAGCAGTACCACCCGGCAAGAACATTTTGCCCCTTCCAGAGCTGACAGACTTCCCCATGGTCAGCCTGCCGCTGATGTGTAAAAGGGCATACTGCTACTGTGGCTTGATTTTGTTTCTTGGATTGTGGATGTTTACACCTGACTTCTCCAGCTCTGCAGAGCATGGCCATAGTACCCTCCAAACAAATCATGACCTATAAACCCACCTGCTTGTCCCCAATCCTCTGCAGCTCTTGATGTGAGTGCAGAAAGCAGGGAAGGAAAAGAGCAATTTCAATGAGCTGGGACATTTTCTTCAGGGCACTCTGCTGTCACCTGCACCCAACTATAGGGATGGGGGCAAGGCCATGTCACATAAGAAGCTGTTTTGCAAAGCCCCAATACTGTCCTTCTTTAGTTTTTCATCTGTCCAACTTTGCAAAGAGATATTTTTTAAAAAAAGCAAATAAACTGAGAAGGCAACACAAGAGTGATGACATAATGACATTTTGCATGAAAACAAATATAAATCAGTAACTACAGGCTAGGCATGCAACTCTGGCAGGCTTGACGAGGGGATTTTGCTGAGAAAGAGGAATGACACATGCTGCTCACTGGCTGGCTGCCTTAATGTGTCTCTGAGGCAGTGTTTGCTTTCGTATCTTCTTTTTTGGTGCATCTGTGAAACAGACACACAGATGCCTGTGCTTCTGCTCTGCCCACCCTTGCTGTCAGCCAGGCACATTTTGCAGTGCACTCTTTATAAAGTCGAATAAAATCTCATTTTGCATTTGCCAGTCATGCCTGCAGGTTCTCCAAGATTTGTTAACCATTTTAGTGTAAAACCCATTTCACGTCTGCAGTAATATTTTAGTACTTTGTAGATGGAAACCCTGGTAGCATTCAGGTAACCTGCCTGGGCAAGTTGAAATTTGGTGATGTACCATAACTAGTGAACCCACTCTTTAGTCCAACTGCTTATTGTGTGGAAATGTGCAGAAATATCCCCTCCCTTCTTGAATGTCTCTCCCCCTTTTGCACTGGCTGCTGAAGTGTGAACACTGGTTCATGTGATGAGAGAAGTGCTCTCTGCCATAGCTATATGTCAATGTTTTGGCTCCCTCTCATCCTGAAAACTAGGATTTTTACTGAGAATGAGAAAATTGACAGTCAAAATTAGAAGCTAGATTTTTCTCTCAGGGTGGGAAAACAGCTTTTCAGTCAAAGTAGGTATATGTTAAAAGCACTATTAAACCTAATAAGTCTACAAATAGCAGCTTGCCAGAGCACTGAAGAGAAGGTTCTTTAGAGAAAAAATCATCACTTTTCATGTAGGAAACTGTTCTGATCTTCTTATTTCTTGTTTTTTTAAAGCATTTCTTAAAACCTGAAGAATTCTACCAAATTCCCCTTGCATGGTGAATAATGTAGACTACAC
The DNA here is from genome assembly GCF_004027225.2 of Strigops habroptila. Lineage (NCBI taxonomy): Eukaryota > Metazoa > Chordata > Aves > Psittaciformes > Psittacidae > Strigops > Strigops habroptila. The sequence goes on from NC_044278.2 coordinate 45,973,192, forward strand.
CAGATTTAATAAAGCCAGCTTGTTAAATAAGCCATATCACAGGGCATATTATATGACTGTTGCTGTTTATTGATATTGTTTGGTTCCAGTAAACTCCAACCTATTCCTGTAGCAGAAAGTTATGAGTCAGGTTTGCGTTGATCAAAATAACTCTAATGTGTGCTAGCAAAACGTATGTTGACACATTGCAATGAATCCTACCTATTTGAAACCAGAGCTCTGTGGGAATGTGCTGTGAAGTACCATAAAATAAGCATAAAATGCAAATGGAGAGCTGCATCCAGCATTAGTCTCAGTGCTGGGTTTGCCTCTCAGACCATAGAAAGTTTCAGCTGCTTCAGTCCTGTGGGTGGTCACAGACAAATGTCCACGTACCCCACGGCTGTGCAGTAAGGCTTCAAACAGACGTTGCTGAGATAGAGAAACATCTTGAAATGATCCATTCTCTAGAGTTTGCTCTTCCACTAAAAGCTGCCTCTTTAACTGCTCCAGCCCACCCAGGGTCATTCTTCACACTGAGCTTTTCAGTTTGTACTGGCAAGGAAGATTTTCTTCATTAGCTGCTAAAAAATAATTGCACTTTTTCAGACTTGTTTGTTTGTTTTCTGATGAATTACTGTGGTGATGTTCCAAAGACATAAAAGGTTATTTATTTATAGAAATACAAAGTATTTCTTGACACTCCAGGAGTACTTTGTATGCTTTACTGCTGTCTTTGCTGAAATACAGCAGCAACAAGTGATTTCTACTCCACAGATACCAGCTAAACCAGAAAAACTGTCTCAGGGAAAAATATTTCAGATGTTGGAAGGTGCAAGTTTTAGAAGTATTTTGGCCTCTTAGTGGCAATTTTCTCCCTGTTGTTTTAAGCTCACACTTTTAATCCTATACGTTTTGGATGTTATATTTGAAGGAGAAGTATAGATCAAATGATTTTAAGGGTAGAATAGCCTCCTGTTACTTACACACTGCTGAGGCTTGAGAGAATCTTGCATTCAGCCATGTGATGGGAGAGACCATTTGAGACTCTTGAGCCCCTGCATATTTGAGCCGCTTGGATGGACCATGCATGTGAGACTAGGTTCTCGCTCCATCTTGCTCAGTTGTTGATCCACTCACAGGTGAAGACAGACCCATCCTTCTTACAGTGAAACTTTCTCAAATGAAGGATGTCCTTAGCCAGCACAGCCTTCTCATTCCCACTGAGGGTCTACAGAGTCCTGCTGATCCAAACCCCTGACAGCTCTGCAGTGATGCCTTTCTCGGTAAAGGGAAGAAGGCTACTGGGAAGAGCATATCACACACCTTGTGTGAATTCTAGGGCATATTATTCAGAACTTTCAGTTCTGACTTGCACTGCAGACAGAGTGGGATGGTACTGGATCTGCAAAGGAGGCAGTGAGGCACAGGCAAAGCAAGGTTCTGATCGGCTTTTGTCCTCTGACTGGATTATGCACAGACACGGTTGTTGTGGATGGCAATGTTTTGCTTACAGTTGTGTTAATCAGGATGAGAGGTTTAGGACTTTGTATTGTATAAATGAGAGAAAGCAGAGATGAGGAAACACATTGTACAGTATATTCCTGGACATACTTGGCCTAGGTTCTGTTGTACTGTAGAGCTTGGTTGAAGAATTTGATCACCTCTGAATGTGGGAAGCCTGGCTTTATCATGTACTGCAAAAGAATAAGCCTTACAGAGAAAAGAAAAAGAGGAAATAAACACAAGGAGACTTCTACACCTTAGGAACACCTTACCAGAAGTGCAATGGGAGACAGTGCTGTGCATGCACGCAGAAGCAGCAAAGAAATCAAAGATCCCAAGGCTTGCAACAAAGTCATATCAGGAAAAAAGAACCTGTAGAGATGACATCTTGTTTCTCTGCTCCCAGGTCCTGCAATGTTTTATTTGTTGGAGTTACACAATTTATTTAAACAGTTACTACTCAATGATTGTCCACTCCTTTGCTAAAGAAAAGGATGAAGAATAAGGAAGAACAGTATTTCTGAAGGTAGCTAAAAACTTTCCTGAATTAAAATAAACATAATATAATATTCACAGTCATCAGTTGGCCTTGGTGATGATTAAGGAGCATTTGAGGACATACAAATCAGTTCAAATAATTCCAGAATTTACCACAGTCTTGTTCCAATACAAGTGAGCTGCAGTCTGTGCAGGTGGTGTAGGTCCTTTTATGGAAGTCTTTGTGGAGCCATAAATGACAATCCATGTTCACTTTTAGCCAAGTACAGATGCTCGTGGAACAGCTGGTCTTAGTTCAGTGAAAAATGTAGACGTTTCTTAACAATCAGAAAGCATCAGCTTGGTTCAGAGTTACTGTGTCCAGAGCTAAACTTTGGCACTTAACTACCTGAAGGTCTGCCATATGCTCTTTAGCTAGAGGTTCACAGAGGATAGAGCCTCTCAAAGTTTTGCATTAAAAAGCTTCTCCTTCTTTGCTTTCTAAGAAGCTGCCAAAGCTCTGGGACTTTTTGACTAAACTTTCTGAAGTGCTCTGGCTCTCTTGCAGCTGGCTTCTGATAAATGAAAACCTTGTTCCTGGTTACAAATCATAATAAGTGTGATGAGCTTTCCACTCTCAGATTACTTGTTTATTCGCTGAGAAAACAGACTGATTTGTTAGTAAAACAGAAATACGCATTAGACATTCAATTGGTCAGGAGATTAAAACTCATATGCTTTATATAAATTATTTAAAACTTGTGATTTTCGTATAATTTGGACTTAGCATCAAGTTGAGTCTCCAGGATGATTCCCAGTAGGACAATTGTTTTCTTGGGAAACTGAAGTGTTTCTTGGGACATTCAAGGGGTTTACTCAGGGGGTTATGTTCATGGTATTGGTTTTCTTATTCAGTTTCTCAAGAAGTTGGAACTAAAGTGCTCACAGCCCAGAGAGCCTCTGCAGCACGGAAAGGAAGCAGCTGTGCTCCCTCACAAATGGTACTGATAAGCAATGGAGAGAAGCAGAAGCATCTGATTAAATGGGAACGAGACAGCTCTGCTCAAAGAGCAGCATTTGGAACGAGTCAAAAGCTTGACCGGTGGCCACCACAGACACCCATTTGCACTGTTAGCACTCTCCATTTCACCTACAATTTGGCTATAAAGCTGCTTACTGTCACTGTTGGTGAAAGAATAGGGAATTACCTATTGCAGGAGGTAATAAAATATTTCCATAGCTCCTCAAATTAATTAATGAACTTCCCCCAGTAACAGCGTGGAAGCAGGCAGCTTCCACACATGATCCTCCAGCATTCCCAGAGCATCGGATGCCTCAGGGAGCATCCTATGCTGCCCTTTGTTCTCTCTGCCTCCCACTGCACTGAAGAGTCTTTCGAGAGTTTTAGTGTGACAAGGTGGTGGCTGTTATGCTGTCTTTGGGACTGGATCACATCTGACTGCTGCTTCTTTCTCTTCCAGATGCTGAGAGAGGCAGGATTTTTTCCTACCAGTTTTGTTCAGGGAGCAAGAGCACTCACTGCTCTTTACCTTCTCACCCCAAACACTTCAGTCACATTCAGGATACGGGACCGGTACTATTCAAATGCATGTAAATCAGTAACAGCCCACAAAGAGGAGGTTCCTGAAGCAAGTGTCTTGGGAATAGGTCATTAAATGAGAACTGTTCTAAAATTTTGGCTTTTTTTGGCTAAAATTGCTGACTCTTCAGGACAGCAATTTCTCTGACAAATCAGTATTCATTTGTGGCTGATTCGCAATAGAAAGATTAAAATCATCAGAACATGTATTTAAAATTAATAGTTCAGCATGCTCCTGGCTGACAATATATCACTCCACTAAATAAGTTTACACAAAAGATTAATACAGGACGACTCTCATATGTAAAGTTCATCAAGTTCATGAATATTTTCAGGATAATGGCTTTCATTTCTCTGTGAGATAGACTGAAAACTTACAAGCCTCTTTCACTCCACTTTGTTTTCCCAGATCACTGTATCCTGAGGAATGTATGTATCAGCATTTCTCAAATTGAAGACATCTCTCTCAGGAGCTGCTGTATGTTGGTATGTTTGTGTCAGATACACATGACCCAACCTGAGCTATTAAAATCCTGGGCTTCTCCCATACAAGCACCATTAAAAAACTGACAGTTATTTAGTAGGTGGAAAAAGGGAAAAAAGTGTGGACATGTTAAGATTATTAGTACAAGCCATCAATAGTTGCAATTCTATATAAAGAGCAAATTGTGGACTATAAATCAGTTTATGTCTCTTGTATGTAATTTGCATGTAATTTTGGTAATGTCTGTATGTTCTACATAACTATAGTGTGACTTCAAGGTTATACTAAGGCCTTTAATCATACTTCTTAAATATTCTTCAGTGCTTTATTTTTTGTATAAACTCAAAGAATTTTGAAACATTGTACATCTTATTTGAACCTTATTGAGAATACCTATGTTACCTGTGTAAGGCTAGTGGATACTACCCATGCCAATTTTCATAAAATGTCTCTTTAATTTCCCATTTACTATTCTCCTTGAAATATTATGTGTGCAGATGTAAGCTCTGAAAAAGAAATGAGTGAAAAGAAAGCAATGTCTTAATATAAGACCCCACTTTATTGTTTCATGGCAAAATAAAACAAAGTTTAAAACCAAAGTAGGACAAAACTCGAGCTTAAGGCCAGGACTATTCTCTCTCATGAGTCAGTCCCTGGGAGCCTTTGCCTCCTGGGAGATTAAGACTGCAAGGGAGGCACCTCTCCCTTCCCAAAGCAAGAACAGACAATATGTGCTGCTGGCCACATCCTGCAGTGGGGCCATGCATAATACAGAGCCTAACGTGGTTCCCTCCAGTGCTTTATTAAACACTTCCCCTTGGCTGATTTTCCCCCTGCTTTTGTTATTGGTGTCCTCTCAGTCACTTTGCAACTCCTGGGAGAGCACACACACACAAATCAAAATAAATTTGGAACACAGTATTTATGTGATGTGCTATCAGATGCCTTCGCATAATTTAAGTATGACAGCCATCACTTTTCTGCTACATACTAATTTTTTTTAATCCATCCAGAATGCAATCAGGGTGGCGTGACAAGCAGCATCATGGGCTGTTCATCACTCACAGTTTCATTACCCAGTGAAGGTCTAGTGATTTTTTTTGTTGTCACATCTATACTAATCATTTACAAGGAATGGAAGTTAAGAGTTTATCATAAGTGCCAATTCATCTCTGTCAGAGACCCAGGCTTTTATAGCATGTGAAAACATTTCTGTCATTCACTATTTGCAGCAGCAGTAATAACATTAACTGGTAGAGAACTTTTCATCCTTAATTTTCTGTCACCTCTGAAGTAAATATTGAAATACATTTTTCTTTGCTTGGCCTTGGCTTTTGTGTTTTCAGTGTTTGATCACAGCAGGAGAACAAACATGTATGTCATTAATATTTTACCAAGAAGGTCAATTCAAATAAATCAAAAAGCTATTAATACTAAGAGTTTCCAGTTGGGGGTGAAAGGACACCTGGTTCTCTTAATAAACTGTCTTTAACTTTCTTTTCATGGTAATTCATCCTGTTTGGCCCTGAGGAGAGGAGGCAGGGCAGCTAGGTTGGCATTTGGATGCTAAGATACTTACAGAGAGAAGGTTTTGGGCATAAAGAGTCTCACTGACGTGCAGAGCCTTGCATATAGACTTGCACCTTAAGGATCTAACCCTTAAGGACCATTAGGGATCTAACAGGTGGACAAAATTCGGGTATGAGAGTAGCAGGGGCCTTTTTTCCCTTTTTCTTTTTTTTTTTTTTTTTTCTTTTTGTGTCAACCCCATGAAACAGAGCTGGTAATATGGGAAGGTGAAGAAAGGAATTCAGTGAGGAAATTTTGTGTGTGAAGTCTTCTCTGAACTGCCCTGCCCACAGAGTCACAGGCTGATGCGCTTCCTTTGACTTGGACTTCTCCACGCTGGGACGGTCTGGTGGCTGGCTGGGCTAAAGAGGACTGGCATGACGATTTGCTCTGGGCTGTAGAGGAAGTCGCTGAGTGTATCTGCTAATGTACTTTAAAGGAGGACATGAGATGAATGATATTGGGATCTCAAGGATAGCTTTGCACTTATGTAGTTCTGGCTGTAGCAGACTCAGTCTCCTGAAAGCCTTCAGCATTATCCCTCCAGGGGCTGATGAGAGGCAGCACAGATGTGGCTCCTTTGCTTGCTGCACACCTCCTCATGGCTAGAGGTGGACAGGTGTGGCTCACTGCATTACTTTATGGTTTGCTTGCTCTTTAATAGGCTCATGATGATTTCAAATAAGAAATCAGTCCTGTAATGCCTGTGTGGACCTGGATCCCTACAGCCTACTCAGTTTCTGCCATTTCCAATGAAACATTATACCATGTACACACTTTTCTATTCTCCCTCCCAAAGCACTCTGCCCATCTGGTCATACTGCCTTCCTTAAAAGCATCCATTTCCCTCTGGATAAGGAGTGGCGTGTAGGTCTGTCAGCTCTGCTGCTCTGAGAGCTCTTCCTCCCCAATGCAGATGTATTCACCTTCTTGCTCCATTTTCAAGCCCAAACAGAAGGACTGGTGTACAAACCCCAGCCTGATTTTGGGTTTGTTTCCGCAACAGTTCTTGTTGGTGTTGGCTTCCTACCAAAAGCTGTGAAATTTTTAACCCCTACCTTGCTGTGCCTGTAGCTCTAGTTTCACCACTGAAGTCATTGTGTCCAGCCTTTGGCTTATATTTGACTTTCGATGACTGAGAGCTCCCTTTGTTTCAGACTGGAAATTTCCCCCTGGTCAGCTCCTCTGGGCCAGCCCTACTGCCGGTTTGCACCCATCCTGTGCACCCTTGATGCAGTCTGGTGTCTGATGGCCTTCATTAATCTTTCAAATGCTGGGGATTGCTTCATTGTTTGATGCTTGCTTCAGTGTGTGCGTGGTACCTTGGGGACTAGAGCACTAAACTCTACATACGCCCCTCTGACATGAGTCTTTTAAATAATTTTTGACTCTTCATCTCTGCATCATCAGTAGGGTATTCACGGCTCAGGTATAATTTACATGGTTGTTTTCTGTTGGTATGTCACAGGTGAGTTCTGGGTCGTTGAATATCCTTCAGAGGAAGGATATTCAGCCACCATCCAGCCTCTGAATTAATCTGAATCTGAGTCAACCTTGTTTTCATCTTTGTCCTCTGACTAAAAGCATTTCCCACATATTCTATCTGTTACACAGAAGTCAGTACTTCAGCTCTGTGCCACAGTTATGGTCAGCGATTGACATACCAAACGCTTCAGTGTAGCCTGTTGTCACGTACTTGACTGTTTTCCTCTTTTGCTGGCAGTCAGTGCTTCTGGATGCAGAGCAAAGACCTGCTTTGCCTTCTCTTCCTGCAGCTGCTCTCTGGTTTCCAGTCCCAGCTGTAAGGGCTGCTCCATTTCCCTACTCAGCACACTCTTGCTATTTTCTCAGCAATGACTCGGGAATGGGCTCTGCCAGGGACATGCCTCTAGTGGTGCCTGCTTTCTAGGTGCTCTGCTCTGAATTATACATCTCTGCACAGCACCGTCTCTTCTTGGTTCATGCCAAAGCCACTTGACTACAATTCTCTGTATTTGGCCATGGAAGTGTTACTGCTGGTGGGGGACTATGAACAATCCCAGGGCTTCCAAGATTCCAGCCTCCTCTCCATAGGAAAGGTCTGATCAGAAATCGGCTCAACATCCAAGTGACATTCTTCTCAAGGGCTTTCAAGCAATCTAAACCCTGCCAAATAGGTAGTCTCAGATGAAGGATGTCTGATCACCAGCTTCTGTGGTACTTCCATGAACACTAGCTGTGTCACTGGTTGGGAGCTGCCTCTTCTTGCCTTTTCTACACTCCTGGGTATATCACTTCATAACCTCTGAGAGGCTGTTAATACCCTGAGAACCAGTTAGCACTATGAATTCTTTCTTTTGATATGCTTTAGAAAAGATTTAGTCTATTTTTTGCTTCCTTTTGCTAGTTGCTCCTTGGATTATTTTTCAGCTTGCCCAATTGTATTTTCTTACCTGGTTTTTCAGACTTGCTGATCTTCTCTGTTTTCTTCATTTGAACTGTCCTTGTTTGGCCTTGTGGGCCTACTCTTTGCTTTAACTTGTGGTGTGCATGGCTCTGTTTCTAGCATTGTGCTAACCTGCATGCTTTGTGTAGGTATTTAGTCTCCCTGGAAAGATTTAAGGTTTCTGACAGATAGGAAGGATTTTGAATTCAAATGAAATATAGTCTGTGGCCTTCAAACATAGTCTGAAAGCAAACATTCCCTTCTGAAGCAGCTATAAGACTTGCTGAAAAGGTGCCTGATGTTTCAGCCAAAGTAAAACCCAGTCAGACTTCAAATCTGACCAGAGCTTTTACCTTGAGATCTCACAACTGAACTGAAAGCAAATAAAGGACTGATTATAATAACCAATGGACACAGTGGGTGGGTGAGGCTGTAGGATAATGGACATACATTTTTAAAGGCCATGAAGTGGCACAGGCTTGTGACCATAGCCACGTCAGTACATTTAAGTCTGTAAAACAATAAATCAGTGCTTTTCTTGATATTTTGCCAATCTTCCAGCCACTCTCAGGTCTCAGGCTGAGAAGCAGCATAGTTTTTCTTCCAACGTATTTTTTACCTACTGCCACACAGAGTTTTGCAGTGAGCTGTCCAAAACAATGCTCACAATTTGTAGGCTCCTACCATGCATCAAAGCATTTCTTCCAGTTTTCCTTCTTTTATCCCTACTTGAAATAATTTGTGGCTGCTTAAAAATCATTACTGTCACTGCTCATTCACTAGATTTTATTTGGCTTCCTCTGAAGTCCCTGGGCTGCTCCAGTCCTGAGAAACTCCACTTCGAAATAAAAATGAGCCACAGGAATCCAGTAACAGTAATGACCAAAAAAGCAGATCCTCTGTTATGCCTCATTTCCACCCGGCATCATGCTACAGAGGTATTCTTGCATCTTGCTCGCTAGCAAGGCTTCCAAACCCAAGGAAATTAGATCTTATCTGCCTCTCTCTGCCACTGAATTTATGCCTCCTGGTTTTTTGTTTCTGCTGTCCCTCTCTCCAGACAGGGGCAATTGACAGGGAGCCAGCAATGAGCTGCTTGTGTTCAGTGCTCAGATCAAGGGTGATCTTTCCTCACTTACATGTTTTAGCTGTCAAACAGGCCAGCAAAGCAGCTGCGGTCCCTTTCAGCAAGGCCTGCAGCTCTCCGTGATCTGCACTGTGCTGCCTTCATCAAGGCTGTGCCTGCACTGGGGCTTCACAGCACTTCCACTGCCATGGCAGAAAACATCCCACCTCTCCCAGACCTCACACTGGCATGTCCCAGCCTGTGCGACTGTGTTCCGCAGGTCTGTGTGGTCACCATGCAGAGGAAACTCAGCCGGTAACAGGGTTCAGGGTGGATCCTGCAACAACCACTTTCAATACAGGGGGAAACCCCATGGCCCATGAACACATTCTTTGCAGAGTAAGCACTTCATGTCTGATCTCTCAGCTCTGCTCCTCAAGGAAAACTTATAAGTAATTTTGAAAGGCAGGTCTAGGAATGAAAATTAGAAGTAATAGTGAGGAAAAGGTGGCTATAACAGAGATGATGGGTTTGTGTTTGGTTTTATAATCTCTCCATATCAGTTATAAATTATTTTTCCAGCTCTTTCCTCTAGGAGATAGCTAGCTGGTCATCTCTCACCCTCTCTCCTTTTGCTGCACCAGTGTCAGCTATCAGCTTTTAATTGGTCCAGCCTGTATACATCCAGTTAAACTCTGAATGGTTTTCTCAACTTGTATTTAGCTTTGGGCGCTCAACAGCTTGTCCAATTTTTCAATTAACCTAATAAAATACATGTCTGCAAATGTAATGTTTTTTCTGGACTGTGACTTTAGATAGCTGTGGCTACAGCAAAGCACTGCAGGTTTCCTAATGATACTGGGGTCTTCTCCTGGCATAGCCAGCGTATGGGCCAGATATCTGTTGTTGCACCAGCCTCTCTCAGCCCGGCACTGCCCTATGACATAAATCATAAAGTCATACTGGTGTAAAGGTGGCTTGAATTCAAACAACAGTGAATAAAAATGTAGCAGGATAGAAGCTGAAGGCAATTGGATAAAGATTTGCAATAGTTCATGACATTCCTTTGCAGATCTTCCTTTGGTTATTAGAGCTATGCAAAAACTACCAACCTCCCCCCCTCCCCAACCAAGCAAAAATGGCCCAACAACACTCAGGAGTTTTTATTTTTAACTTCAATTTCCAAAATTATTTGATCAAAACTCTCACTGAAATACTGTGGAGCATCTCTTTTTAAAAGCATGACAGTCAAATATATTTAGGCATCTGAGATGGAAACATGAAAACAGGAATTCCCAGAAGAGTTGGTACACCTCAAATGCTGTTACAAATGCAAGAATGAGATCTAAGGGATCATTGTGTTTTTACTCCCAATATTGCCCTTTTAGAAAAAATCCAACGATCTATTAATCTTCTGAAATTCCAGCACACTTTCAGTTACATTATAAATAAATCCATAATTTTAAGATATTATTTGAATTTTGTGGGATTCCTACCTGAAATGCTGGAAAGTTCAGTTATTATGTTGCACATATCATTTAGTTAAATCTATTTTCTAATTGAAAATACAGGCATTTGTATCGATTTATGTATTAGAACGCTGAAGAACGAATGTTAAATTCTAGTTATTCACAAAAGGCTTCTTTAGTAGTGGACTCTTGCTGATAAAGTTTGACATCTTCCTATTTGGAAAAATCTATTTAATTGAAGCTATTTTGAACAATGTTGAGAAAGATGAGAGATGCATCTTCTACATCATGCTGTACTTTATAATGGGTTTATAGCTACTATCAATTGGTCTAAAAGTCAGAAAAACTGCCTGGTAAATGAGAACATTAGGTTCCAGGTTTCTGGTTCATTACTGAATGCAAGCAATGATCTTTCATCCTATTAGTGGAATAGATAATTGAAATGTAGACTACAGAGTAGCTGCAATATGAGGAGAGTGTTTGGGGTTTTTTTCCATAAACACCACCAATATGCCCTTTCCATCTGCCCTGTCTGGATTGCAGCAGATTGCAGGCCGGCCAATTAGCCACGTTAACAGCTAATCTGGGATGGAATGAGTCAGTGGAGAAAACGGAAGTTTTTGTGATCTCTTTTTCAAATGTTCTGTCTGTGTGGGTTTAATGTGATAGCGCAGTTAACACAGGAATATGCATATCTGGCAACCATTTTGTTCTGCATGTACAGTGATGATTTTGAGTTAAAAATGTATTCATATAGACATACCTCTGTGTTAACAGACAGTGTAGGCTGACCCTCCAGCTGGAACAACAGCAGCAGTGAATCAACCCCACACCTTATTGTGAAGGATGGTTTGAAGTACTGTAGGTAGAAAATAGGAACATCATTTCCTATTCCACTATAAACATGAATCAGAACAAAAATATCTTTGTTATGACTAGTTATTCTGTCCTCCCTAGACTGGTACTAACAGTTTGACATTTATCCTAGGCTCAGCACAACAGAAATAAGCTTTTTTAAAATAAACAGTGTTATTAGAAATAACAAATTTCAACACTGATTAAAGAAAACGCACATGAAAACACCTTTTTATCCCACACAAAGAAACTTCAGAGACTCAATCTGTGAAGCTATTAAAGTAATTGAAATCAGCAGCTGAATTTAAGAGAAAAAAGTTGGTTTCCTTTGCCTGTTTTAAAATGTGAGACTACTGCCTAGTACAACCCTGAGCGAGCAGAAGACAGTTTTATACAAGCATTAATTCATAGCACTGGGGAAGATGAAGCAAAAAGCGTTCTACTGCAAACTTGGATTCACTCTTTATCCTTTCTTAGAGGATGTGTATTTGTTTAGTTCTGTCTGCTTCTCATCCTCATAAAAAAGTGTTGTCAGAGTGACAACACGGATTTTGAAAAGACTGAAGTTCCTGCCATAGTCCTCAAACTTAATCGATAGTCTATAAAAAGCTGAATAAAACATTGCTTAAATGACAGAATGAGGAAATCCAAAATGTGCCACGTTTTCTAGAAGTTTTATTTAAAATGCTGAAAAGAAAAATAATAATCATCTCCACTTTGTTTGCTTAACAACAGACTGTTCACAACACTGTGATGAAGCAGCCTATTGGGCTTTCACTCCTGCAACAGTCTTCCAGAAATCCTGCCAGTCGCTGCAGGAGAACTTCCACCACATAAACAATTGCAGTGGCATCTGCTGTGCATCAGGCTCTCTCCCCAGCTCTTTGGTGGCAATCTCTGCAGTAGCAGGGATCTGTTGATAGCAGTATCCTGCTTGCTGTGTCTCAGAGGGGTGGCGAGGCTTGCATTACAAGAAGTCTAGTGAGAGGCTTGATCTGCCAGATCACGTCTTGTGTTTTTTTCCAATTCTGATGCCTTTGCTTACAGAATTTCACAAGGATTCATGCTTTACTTAATGCTGTTTGGCATCAGTGTAAAGATAACGCATTTGTTATTAACACAAAAATCTGGGCTAAAATTCTTCTTTTTGGTAAACCTCTAATTTCTTCTGGCTGTTTTGATAAAGGCCAAATGACCATCTGCCTAGACACCAGCTAAGGTCCTGCTTGGTTTCAGCCAATAGAATACCAAGCACTTCACATCAAAAGCTGCAGGCTCAGGGCACTATTATCACAACCTGGTTGGCTTTCTACTGGCTTTTTTTAAATGCTTTGTGTGCTTGACTACTTTGTAAGATCATCATTAAGAATTTCTTCCATTAGTGTAAGTACGTGCAGGTCTTTGAGGCTTACTGCAGTTCCTCTTGGGACGGAATTCCTTCTCAGAAAGCCACTGCTGCAAATGACAACCTGACTCTGGCGGCTCCTCTGTGAATTTGAGAAGCAGCTGTGTGCAGGTGGGGAGGAACTCCGTGCAAACTCTTGCCGTTCCCCGCAGACAACGTTGCACATTGACCATGCGAGTGTCCTTGCAAAGCCCCACACACCTGGCCAGAGGGGCCACTTTCCATCCTGAGCTGAACTGTTGATTTGGTTATAAATCAGCAAGTGATTTATCCCCAAGAGCAGAATTAGCTTGTGCTGCAGTGAGCCTATCTACCTCCCATTGCTTTCTGATTACATAGCTGCTCCTCCCAAGTACCAGCTGCATGCGTCCCCTTGGCACTTGTATTTCTTCCTCTCACAGCTATTCAGTGGGACTCTGTTGTGCTTTACTTCCACTCCCTGGCTCAGTAATCTGTTCAACAACATTTTACTTTGGGATCTTCTGTCATAGGCTTTCCTGACGTGATGCAGGTGAGCCTCCTGATGGTACTGGGAATGTGTCAGTGCTCTTACCTTTACAGGAGTTCTGGTTTTGCCTGTGTTTGTCTGCCCCAGGGTACTTAAAATTAGTGGAGGGATAGAAACACTGAGACTCACAATCTACTTGCGAATGATTTGTGAGCAGGGGAAGTAGTGAAATTATTGAGGAAATTATCTTCAGTGAAGTATTAGTCCTGCTCTAATTCGAAGTCTAAGTTAGAAAACACATATCAGAGTTCATGAAGGATTTTCTCCAGCATTCATCCTGATCAGCAGTTTGCATACAACCCTCTTCATAGAGAAGCAAGCAACTTCATTCAGAACGCAAACTTTCTCACACACTTCCTCCCCACTTCTCCTACTCTGGCCAGAAAGTGCCAGCACTTGTTCTATTTATTCCTGTACTTTGTTGTACCGTGTTTTGGATGGATAGATACCCATGCCTAGTAAGCCATGATGATACGTGGAAGTGGACATGGAAGCAGCTTTCGCTGCAGCTGAGGTTACTTCTCCCAGGTTTGGATACACACAGCCACAGAGCTGGGCTTTGAGAATAGTTCATGCTAGTAAATCTCTAATTTTCTCATTTTTCCTGTAGGAAGCTGCACTTACATTGAAAATCATGATTGTCAGTGGAAAGAGAAACCTTGAGAATCACCGAGTCCAAGGGCAGGTTTTGTTATGCCTCTGCCCTGACTCTCTGGCATGAATAAAAGCTGTTTAGGTTGTATTTCTGACAAATGGCAGTTGTCTAAAAGTATTTTATTTTTCTGGTAGCCTTGTTTGCCAGGCTGGAGAATCTGGTACTTTTTATTTTTTTTTTTTTTTTTGATTAAAGCAAAAACTGGTACTGGGCAGTTTTTGGCATCTTCTCTTGCAAATTTGTTTCTTAGTTACAGCTCCAGTTCCATTTCTAAGTCTTGTTTTGTGTCTAGTCTGTGTGTCTGCTGCAGAAAAGATGCTCTGAGTGGGTTTTGTCTCAATCTATTTCACAAGGAACTAAGCTTTTCTTATTCTTTCAAATTTTATAGACTGTGTAATAGTTCCTTCAAGCTAGACTGGCAATGAGAAGACTGAAAGATTAATGTTAGCAGAATGTGTGTCTTTTACACACAGTAAAACAGTTCACCAGAGGAGAAGCTGAATCCTCATATCTGAAGTCAGGTGGGCACAGGAGGGCAAGGGTTGATGTTCACAAGCCCTGTGGCAGGCTCTTTCCCAATATCCTCAGCAGCCAGTGTGTCTGTTTCAGCATCTGCCTCCTGGTGACTAGCTGTGGGACCCTGGCTTGCGAAACCCAGATCCACAGTGGCTGACCTTGTTGCAGAAAATATCACCTCTGACCTTTTTGTTCCATTACATGTTTTCTCCCAACTGGTTAACCTGCAAACAACCAGGAACTAGCTCAGGCAGGCAGGAGTCCTCCCAGTGTGTTTGCTGAGTAACTTGTTGCTTTTCACTTGCGTCATTGACATGTTCCTTACCTAGCTTCACACCATCTTGCAGAAGGCTGTTCCTGCCATAAGGCTGTGTGAACCAGAGCTGTGGGGCTCATGGAAAGGAGCTCTTGCTTGGTAGAAGGGTACTGTCCCTTTGGCCTAGGAGCGTATTTCCTGGTTCTCTTAAATTTTAGATCTTCTTTGAAGCACTTTTGCTCTCATTTATTCCTATTTAAAAATATTTTTAAGAGCAGAGATGTCTTTGCCACTCTTACCTGAGGCCCACTGCTGCCATGAAGACCTTTGATGTCCCTGTAATACTGAGGGATGAGCCAGAGGGACACACAATATGAATGAGAGCTGCAGACAGGATGGGTCTGAAAGGAGAATTTGAGCCTTCCATTTTCTACACAGAATTCTTTAGTGTTTTTTCTTCAGCAACATGAAAGGCATGATCTCACCTGCCCTTTACCAGGCTCCATAAAATGTTACCTTCAGCCAGTCAAGAGCTGAAACTATGAAATAAATTTCCACATTTTGATTATTTCCTACATTATTACGAGAGTAGATTAAATGTCAAGGACCCTAAGTGTTTTACTAGTATCTATAATGAGATGAAAGACACGTAGGCACTTTATAGCGTGTGGCTGGGTTGTCTATAGATAGTGTAAGCCTGAACTGCTCTCATGATGGAAACCAGAAGCGAAGCCAGAGGTTGAGGTTGAATCTGGGGGCTAAATCTTCAACTGCTATTAAGTGGTGAGATTTCTTGAATGCACTAGTTTCCTGACTTAGGGCAATTGCAACCATAGATCTGGCAGAGGTGAGATGGGTCATTTTAAGTTAAAGTCTGCTATCGGTGTGTAAGGATCACACAAACACCAGTTTCTTTCTTGAAGTTAGGTGATTTAATAAAATACAGCACATATACTTCTGCTATTAAAAGGAATACACAGGAACTTGTCAACTGCTGATTGTGTTTGCTATGATTGCCACCTCTTTCAACCATACTTGCAGATGACTTACAGCATTTAACTTGTTTTTCATAGCTTGTTCAGTTGCCAAGGCAGTTTTGGCACTCCTACACATCTTGGTTAGGGGTTGGACTATATAACATTTAAAGGCCCCTTCCAACCCAAACTATTCTACAATTCTATGATCTGTGTTGACCTACAAGAGCATCTGTTCTCTCATTGTGTCTCTTGGTCTCACTTTGGAGTTGCACATCTCGGTTTGCCACTCTAAGCTTCCCTCACAGTCATTGGAAAGCAGGAGACACAGTCAGGATCTGAATTGTGACTGATTCACCACCTCCTGCAACAGGTGTCTGTTGCAGGAGGAGGTGAACACAGGGGATGTGTATTTCATACAGTAATTAGGGCTGGGCTGAAAAAAAGAAAAAAAAGAGTTTTCTTTGGGACTTAACTAAACTTAACTATTGCTTTTGATCACAGTCTTCTGGAATCTAGGAGGGACAAAAGCCATCTGATGGTCTTGTCAACTCTTTGGTACCTGTGGTGCTCAAGTACAAATACAGCTTGGCAGACAGAGTGCCTCAGGGTTAAGCTCCCAGGACTTTTTCTTTGCAGAAAATCATTGCATCTATCTTTCTAGCCAAGAGAGGCAAATTTTGAGGTATCAAAGCCTAGGAAATAGAATTACTTTCTGTCTGTCTGTGTCTCTGCTGGGCTGGCTCTATCCTACTTAATTGCTTTGGCCAGATACACCTGCTTCATCGCTGTTGTAACCACAACAGTGCTATCAGCCCTTGGGCATCTCTCAGAAGATGGCAACAGGCAACGGAGACATCACCAAGAACAACAACCTGAAGTGCAACTTGCCTGCTTGCCTTGCCCAAAGTAGGGTCGGACTGCTCCCAGGCTTAGTGCTACAGGTAAGTGATTTTGGGAGCTGTTTCTCATGGAGAGCAGCCTGCTGACCCCTCTCTACCCACACTGTGTGCAGGAAGATGACCCAAAAGATGAGCCAGGAAGCACTCCCAGGCTGAGTGGGAGCGGTGGGCAGAGGCAGCTAAAGCTCAGCAGCCTTGGGCTCATGTGTGGGATGAACATATCATAATATGTTCATACCCACATATGGGTAAAGTCTTAGGCATATTCTTAGCTGTTAACTGATTAGTTTGCTAGCCACCCTTAGGAAAGTCAGTCTCCTTCAGTGGGCGTTGTCACTGCTTTTCAGGGCAGCTACGGTTTGAGCCCAAACTGGCCATTTGTCCACTTAACAGGAAGAGATCTGCATAGCCTGCAGCCTGTACCTTAGGAAGCATTCAGGAGGTTACTCCTTAGGCCTGGCTACCTACACCATACCTACAGCCATTACAGCAACATCATGATGTTGATACTAGGCAGACAAGATGCTCCAGTGTCTTTCTAAAATGCTTGAAATGTCAGTTTTTGCAAGAGCAGGCTAGATTTGTCTGCTGCCTGAACGCTAGGAAATGCCTGGTCCTCACAGTGCAGACATTGGTGTATTGCCCCGCATAGACTGTTGCAAGGATACTCACTCAAGCTAACTGCTACAGGAAAGCCCTTACTCATGAGCACAAGAAAGATGAGACAATGAAATTAAGAAGAGTAATGTGGAAATGGAAACAGGACAATGGAGTGTAGCAACAGCATGAAAAGCATAAAAATGTGTCTAGGACATCTGGCAGATTGCTGCGACTGGATCCAGATTTGGACTTTGCCAGATGGCTGAGGAGAGTTGGCATTCAGATTTCTTAGTCTATGTGAAGAAGGACCATATTTACGAAACTGACTTGGTGCCTAGCAGCCCTAGGCTGAGTTAGAGATAGTTTCTAGTCCTAGAGAAGAAAGCTTTAGCAATAAGCTAAGGACAAGTTTGCATTCCAGCTGCGATTCTTCTGCCTTTATACTCCCTCTGGTTTCTTGCCCATCTCCACTGCATTTCTGCCCCGTCTCTGCCCAAGTTTTGTACGTACTTTTTAAAAAAGTTCTTTTTCTATGCACCAAATCATTGCTCATTTGAAAAATAATACGCAGCAGAACCAGGTAACCCTCATCCTTGGGGATCTCTGCAGGGAATGAGTAGGTTAAATATGCATTGAAAGTGGTTTTCTAGCTGCAAGTTTGTGCTTCCTTCCACCTAATCGTATGAGAATCTCTCTCCCACATCATCTTGGGGACTACCCCATGACCTGGCCTAGGTCCTCTCTGAGCCCTCGTTGCCTGGTATGAGTGGAGAAAGCCTTCACACACCTAACTCCAAAGAGAAGGGAGCTCTATTTTAAGCGGGTACCAATGCAGTTCTGTTGTTTGACCAGTGGGAGGCCCTTAGAGACCATCAAGTCGTCAGTCTATAAAATTGCACTTGGGATTCATATAGTCCTCTTTATCTGCAGCCCTGCAAGTTCTTCAGGGATTTTGAGGAACAATTCTGGTCCCAGTTTTAGAACTAAAGATACAGATAGAGAGGAGAGAGGACTTCACAGTCATTGTAAAATAAGTAAATGACAATAGTTTGTGAGCTTTTACAGAATATAGAAAAGGGTAATGCCCCTTTCCTCATGAAGAGTAAATCGTGTTCATACACTTTTATTGTTGTTTTCTTAAACATTTGGCTTGCCCAAAACGTTGCTCAAGAAAATTAACCTTTATAATAAATAATAAACAAATAACCTTTGTATATTAACCTTTTCTTTCATTTATCTTCATGTCATGTTGAAAAGAACCCCAAACACCTCTGTGATTAATCTCATTCTTTTCCGGCTCCAGACAACCAAATGTCCAATAGATGTATTTTGTCTTTTTTGTTTGAAGAGTTGCTTCAGACACTGAGTCCTTACTGGAACTTTCTGGATCACCTCCTCTGTTTTCTATGTGTTTTATTGATACAGGTTTGAAACACAGAAGCTCCTGTCGAAGACAGTCCACTTAGCAGCTGTGATTTAGCCTGGAAATGTCTCTGCAGCCTTCTGATACAATTCATCTTCTAGTAAGGAATGAAAACCTGCTGCGAGTTATCATCTTTCATAAATGGGCCGAACTTTGGTCTTAACTGCATCCAAAAAACTTTCTTAGGATGGTATCAGTCTCTCCAAGAGCTAGAAGCTATATAGTATGTCAAGCAAGGAAGACTCCTTAGGCTGAATGACAGCTTTTCTGCTAGACAAAACATCTCAACTCTTGCTGAAATATGTTTATCAAGATGACAATAATGTCCACATTGATCTGTTTGCCAAGCTTGAAATGCTACTTTTTTTATTAATAGATAATGGAAAATGCAGAGGAACAGCAATACACTCTAGGAAAAGGTATAACTCAAGTAGAATAACAAAAAGTCATTGTAATGTTCCACGTATCCCTCTGAAAATATGTGAAATGATTTGTGTTAAGCAAGAATAATTTTTTTGCATGTGTTCAGGTTATAATATAAGCATGCAAACTGATTGTAAATGTACAGCAGTACATTTTAGAAATTTTAATTCCTTACACTCTCTGTTTGTAGAAAGAGCCCTTAACTGCCAGACTGCAACACTTGCTGCTCCTGTTGGCAGCCCCAGTTTGATCCTGATTCAGCAGCATGTTCAATCTCCAGAAGAAGCAAAACTGAGTATGCATACATATTAGCTAAGGTGACCAGGCTGGAATGATCTCTGTGGAGAACAGATCTGTTTTCATATATTTTTTACCAATCACATTTCACTGTTCCCCAACTTTTCCCACTCTGGGACAAGTGACATTCAGAGTTTTCTAAGCAGCGGGGGTGATGCAAAGATGGCTACTGGGAAGGGGAGGGGAGCAGGAAGGTTTTAGGGTGGTAAAATACTGGAGCAGGTTGCTCAGAGAGGTGTTGGATGAACCATCCCTGGAGACATTCAAGGCCAGGCTGTATGTGGTTCTGGGGAAACTGATCTAGTTGAAGATGTCCCTGCCCATTGCAGGGGGCTTGGAATAAATGGCTTTTGAAGGTCCCTTCCAACCCAAATTATCCTGTGATTCTACAATTTTTTTGCCAGTGTCAAGACAATTCTTGCAAAATTATGGGATCTGACCTCCTGAATAGGAAGCAAACAAAGCATTTCAGTTTTAGCAGTTCAATCAACTTCACACAGAGTGCCACCTTTCAGCCTGGGCTACCCAAAGGCCAACTGAATCCCTTTTGCAGTCAAGCGGCATATTCTAAGCATCTAATTGTGAATATGGGTAGCCAGCTCCAGATAACAACTCCTGAAAACTTGGTGGGTAAGAATTACTGTGGACAGCTCTGCAGGGAGCATGGCAAGAGGTGGCATTGTTGCAAAGCATGGAAAGGAAAGGAACTACCCTGCAACCACTTCGGCTCTTGAGGAGTGCAGCAAGGTTTGCAAGTGTTAGCACTTGTTATACACTCTTAGCTGTATCATAGCTTTAGTGAAAAAGGTGCATACACTGACAGCTTCTGCTGTAAGACTGCCCAGGTGTCAAAGTGTACCACATAAAAGCCAGCAATTTAACAGCTTGATTAGAGGTTGCAAAATGCCACAGAGATGAAGGAAAAAAACCCCAAGCAGACAGCATCTGATAGGTTGATCTTGGTTCCTATAACAGAAAATGCATGGTGACATTTGCTGTGAGGTTGCTCTTCATTTCACAACAGCCCCACCCCAAGGAGGCAGATATATTATGCGTGAAGCAACAGGGCAGCAGTCTGTAAAGGATACATCAGGGGTGACAAGCAGGGGAAGATTAAGATGGAGCAGCATGTCACCAAAGGAGGAAAGTAAACAGAAGAAAGCGTCTCCCTTACCTTGAGATTCCAGGGACAATGGGAGAGGAATAAGTGAAAAAGGAAAGTGCAACAGAGGGAAGAGTAGTTAATATTGTTGTATTTTATTCTTACATTGAAATAATGGAAAATAAAGGGCTTTTTGAAGAGACTTCAAGAGATCATCTAGTTCATTCCTCTGTCTGAGACAAGATCAGCTACACTTACATCCTTTCTAACCAATGTTTACCTAAACTGATGTCAAGAAAAACCTCCAGGGATGGATTAGAAAATGGTGGTGGAAGCTGTATCAAAGTTGAGTAGAGCAGAAGGGTTAATCTGCATGTTTTACAGGATCCTTCTATTTAAACAGCCCTGTATTACCTCTGGCTTTTTTTTTTTTTCTTTTTTTTGCCAGACTGTCATTGCCAATGGCTCAGTGTTTGTCTCACAACCACCAACAGATCTTATTCCAAAGAAAAAGAGTCCAGCCAGGTGCTCTTTATCCTGGCTTTGTGATTCTTTCTGTTTGTATAGCAAGACAGCTTGTCCCACTAAATTTGATCTCATTTTTTCCAGGCTGTTTCCCCAATTGGTCATGGTAATTCAGAAGTCAAATTCTGCCCTCAAACGTGCCTTCAGCCTTGCCTAAATCAGTGTGCCCTACAGGCTTCTTAAGTGCAAAGTGTCTTATCAGCTCAGTTAGTATGGAAAGTACTGGGCAAAACCGTATTCAAGACACACTTGCTGAACCCTGGTTGTTCTTTGACAACAAACTCTTGATAGCTTCTTTTTGAATATTGCTTTCCAACCAGTTTTTCATCCACACAGTCCCTAGCTAGCACAAAAATCTTTTCAAAAGTGAAGTTCCACATAGCATCTATTGCTTCCTTTTGTCTCTTTAAAGTCTGTTACGCTGTCATAGAAGGTAATTAGATTGTTTTGATACAATTTGTTCTTGACAAATTATATTCAGTTGCCAAATCATTACAAACTTGCTTGTGCATTAAAAACCAATAACAACTGCTTTCGTACATGCCTGGAGATTTCAAACTCTTAGCATTTTTTGGTTTTAGATATTTATTTTATTAAATGAGAGACTAACCAAAGGAGTTACAGGAGGTTTCTGTTTTCTGTCACCCACAAGCAAACCTCAAGAGTCAAAAAGGGTGACACCGTTGGCCTTAGAATACCTATTTTGTTTTTTTAGCCTTCCTACCTTCCAGTTTGCTTTACTACCTGTGCATTTATGAGATTGGTTTGGGAAATGAAGTCCTTTCAAGTAGGATGTGAACAGAAATCTTTAAGAGATGTTCTGGAGTTTTTCTGGTTTATACCCATTGCAAGGAGTCTTTCGTCAAAAATCTAGGACTTCAAATCCAATGCTTTTACATCACAGAGGCCATGTTTCTCTTGGGTTCCCCATACATATGTAAGGACACAGGTCACTCACAGGTTCCCAGCTATGCTCTTTTATCTGGTCCCACTGCTGACAGAAAGATGTAGTGTTCTTGCTGTCACCTGAACCCACTCAGTCCACCTCACATACAGGCTTCATGACCAAAAACCCAAACAAACAAAAAACCCCTAGGTCCTTATATATATGAGAATTCAGATCAGCCTTCCAGTAAAAAGAATTAAAAAGAGGTAATTAAAAACTCCAAAAGAAATCAGACTTAATAGCAGAAGGCCTGTGCAATAACTTGCTCTATCATCCTCGAGAATCCTCAAGATGTGCCTCGAGTTCTGAGCTGTGGTCAGCCTTGGACTAGCATCACCCTCTTCTCAAAACTACCTTTGCTTCTGACTAGTACTCATCTCTTCCTTCCCTTTCAGTAATTTAAAAATAAGATTTGAAAATATACAAACCTAATTTCCACCCAGAATCCTCTTTTGCTGTGAATACAGGTAATTTCTCCTATAGCTTCTAATGAGCTGATCATGTAAGTGCTTTTAATCACTCTTGCTAGACCTGGGCACCTGAAATATCTTATGGCTAGTGTTGATTCATTCTTAGCCAGTGCACCTGTTTGCTGTTTCCTTACTTTCTGCACCAGCCCCCTCATCCAACACTATTGGTGTTTCCAAATCTGCTATTAGATAAAAAGCTGCTTAATCAAGCAACTTAGATACATTTACCAGATTTCTGCAGATGTGCTCGGTACACACTAACAGTTGCTTTGTCTGTTGGAATTACCACTTTTCTCCCATCTTCTCTTGGGTGTCACTTGGCTGCCAGGGGTGTTGTGCATCGCAGGCTGGCTGGAAGGGGCACCTATGGCTCTCGTGGCAGAGCTTCAGTCATGAACTGCTTTCTCAAAGGGCAAACAGGCAGCAGCCACCTTACAGGAATGGATAACCTTTCCAAAAAATAGAAGGAGCAGGCACAGGAATGGATGAAGTTTTTCCCCAAGAAAACAAATATCACATGGCTAAGAAAAAACTGACTACAGGAAAAATATGTGAGGGTGCTTCACCTTTTAAGAGAAAGAAACGTCAGAGATATTTTATAACCAATATAAACTATATTCTAGAGATTGGTCTTAATCATCTCTCTTCTGACTTTCTTCTGCTTTAAGAAATATACCCTTTACTTTAAATAGCTTTCCAATATATATTTTCACTAAAACATTCAAATCCTAAAGATTGGAAAATGTTCTAAAGGAAACATTAAACGTCTTTATCTAACTCCCATTTCATACTAACAAGATAAACTTCAGTGGTTCTTTAAATACTTGAAATATATTTCTTTTTATAGATTTATATTGGGACTCTTTAAACAATGCTTTATTTAATTCCCTCCTGAAATACTTTTAATGTGGTAGCACGAAGAGTAACATACAAAGAAGTCAGCTGAATTCTCCAGTCAATATAATTGTTACTTGGCAATACATTAGCAAATACCTCACCGAATTCAGCCACAAGAATTGCTTCCCTGAGGTTTTAAAGAGGAATTTCTATTGACTGTGAGAGAGAATGGGCTATTAAACTCCATAGATTCTGTTCAAGAGCTAATCTGATGCTGAGTTTTTATTCAAACACTGGAGCTTAAAATCACTTTTCAGAAAATAGTTGAATAAAAGAAAGTTATAGCTCTAAATATATCAGATAATTTCCTGAGAGCTTTTGGGCAATTTTGAGCTTTACATACTGCAGGTTGTATAACCAGGAGCCAGAGGACGATTAACATCAGCCTGGAAATATGCCAATTGAATGAGAAGACAGCAGCTTCACCCATGTCAGAAGGAGGCCCCAGGAAACTCCTCTCCGTGGAAAAAGCAGAGCTGAAAGTTTCCTTCAAACCAAACAAAAAATGCTTTCTTCATCTCCAGCCTCACATTGACAGTGCTCATCCACTTCCCTAATTTCAATTCTGCAAGCAGGTGAAAGCAGCATTCTTCAGAGGGGAGGACAAAAGCAGCCTCAGCCTGTCGTGAAACCTGGGTTGTCCCTGCAGGGTGAGGCAGAGGGGACCAGTGTTTCTGCAGAAGACAAGGTGTTTGGAGCATGTGGTACTGGAGAGAGAGGAGGTGCATGAGGGGAAATAACTAGATTCAGTACACTGCGGCCTCACAGCTCCTTGAATTGCTTGTGATAACTATTCTATTATTATTTTCAATTTAATAAATTTTGTCTATATGCATGTTCAGATTATTTCAAAACCAAGCAGACACACCAAGGAGAACTTGCATATTTAAAATTTATTTTGCCCATAGTAAGCTGTTGTATCTATGACAGGCGGAAGTACATCTCAGTGCTAATTTGGTAGACAAAGAACTTCAGTCCACTTTGAGGGTCAATTTTATCTCAAAAACCTAATCCCTCTCAGAAATCCTTCAAAACAAGGCATATAAAAAGGGAAGAGATTGAAATAATTATTATTTCTTGCTTGTGTTCTGTTTGGCTTTTTCTTTGGTTTCTTAAACTTTGATAGAAAACCATTTCAAATACTGGCAGTATTTAGCTTGTCTTTAATTTTCATGGATGACAACATGGCGGAAAACCCAATGCAACAAAAAAGAAAATGATTTCCCTGATTTAGGATTAAAAACTTCAATTTACTTTTTTTGCTTATTTTTTCTAGATTATTACCTATTTTCTAAACAAATTACCTGGCACTCAGAACAGACAGACTACCATATGCTGTCACAGAAAGGTGGAAGGAAACAAGCCACAGGTTTTTTTGGACTGATTAAGGTTTACTTCTTGTCACGATATGGGAGAATAACAGAAATATGGAAAAACCTCATAATCTGTGTCTCCCATGTTTTATGAGTCAAAATTGTTTTAGCAGTTTGATGCTTGTGTGCCTCTGAGTTTTGCAGAAGCCTATGTAGCCCCCATGTGCCTGCAGGTAGAAGTTTTAAAGTCGCTTTAAGGTTAAGTCTCTTTGGTTTTTATATGGTATTTCTGTGTGTACTTAAGGTAAATATATATCCTTACAACGGTTTTGCACATGCCACAGTCTTAATTGTCCTATTTATTTTTATAACACTGACATAACATGCTTTATAGTCTAGCCACCATAACAAATGGACTGCATAACAGCCAAAACCAGATAAATGCTGTCTCCATTAAATAAGGGATTTGTTTCCCCAAATACCAATTTCCTGCTTTAGGTTATTACTTTTTTTCTTCTTTTTTTTTTAGGGTTTTATTTTAAATATGCTTAGTTGTGCTGTGATTTTTCTGGTAAATTGACCCTTCTCCCTGTTAGTAATTTCAGAGAATCTACACATTCTTAAACCACTGAATTGAAATCCTGTGACAATTTAAATAGTAGTTCCAAACAAATCAGAAGCAAGTGATTGTTACCTGTATACCATTACCTGTATGGAAAAAAGGTGTTAATACTGGGAGAGAAGCTACCCCAAGGTGCAAGTTATATGATTAAAATAAGATATACGAATGTTTCAAAAGACTCTTATTTGGAAAATTCCTGCTAGTTTGTGTCCTGAGATTCTTTTTATGTGCCACGGGTGTTGACAAGCGTTTTCAACAGAGACAAAAAGCACACATCAGAAATAAAATATTCGGTAGCTAGGTTACAGAAATGGTCAGAAAAAATAAAGTAATCTCTCACAATTTAAACTGCTATTTGTGTACACAGTTTGTGTTCCTTGCCTTGCCTTGCCTTGCCTTCCCTTTCCTTCCCTTCCCTTCCTCTCTGCCCGTCTTGCTTCAACAGTCCCCCTGACTCTGAATTCAAGGTAAACCAGGAGGACAGCAGTTTGTTTCTGGAGGTGACAGCCCTAAAGTGACCATGTTTGCCTAATCTCTGTCTGCACATGCAATTTCCAAATTTGAGACTGATGTAGCTGTCATATGTCTTAAAAACTACCTGGGAAATAGTGGCTATACATTGTGCTACTGCATAATTCTGAATATATTTCTTAAAAATAGGCTTAATCAGATTTACTCAAGCCAAGTATGCCAGACTCAGGGGTGAAAGTCCCTACTGGAATGGGATTTATGTTACAGAGTATTCCTGCTCAGTGGTCGGTGTATGTAATTGTCGGATGGGAATTAGAGTGTAACTAGCCATGTTATCCTGTAGAAGAGATTATTCTTGGTGTTTATGTAATAGCAAAGGTAACATTATGTCAGCACTCCACTGAAGTAACTCTCTGCATCATATTGCAATTTAAGATTATTTTTTAAATCTCCCATTGTGTCTAAATAAAAACAGTCTAGTTTGTTATTTTCTGAGGGACGAGCATGTTAGCTATTAATCTGATGCATTTGTTTTCTGCTTATCAAGAAAAAGGTTGCTGTACCACTCATGCTGTTTTCAAATAAGTAAGGCTGAAAAATAGCTTTTGCCTAAGTTACTCATCGCTTTTTACTTGTTCTTATGAGGGTAAAATTTTCTTGGGGGTCAGTATAACTCTCACTTCCGGAATTTATGCTCATGTGCCAAGATTCAATATGTGACCAAGATCACTCTTGCAGCCTCTAGAGACCTGCTCAGCTTTGGACCCGCCACCAGACCCACAGCAGGTACAGGCTGTTTTTCCATAATGACAGAACACCATTCTTAGGTCTGTCAAGGCTTTTCTTTGGAGGTTAGCTTGTAGGTTGACACCCCAGGCGCTTCTCACAGGGACATAGCTGAGCACAGAGCTCTAGCTGAGGTATTTTACTGCAGCACTTGGAGCTGTGCTCATCCTTCTGTGGGGTTATGCTGCTCCAAAATGCAATTTCGTGTGGTTCCCACTGCTTTGAATGTGGGCCAGTCATGCTCCCTCTGCTGCTGCCACCTGGAGGTTTTGGTCCTTCCGCTCTGGGTGGAGAAAAGTCCTTTCTCTTCCCTCCCAGTGCCCCAGCTCACACTGCCTCATCCCCAAAGGAGTTCTCTTGGATGCCCAACTGTTTTCACCAGGGCTGCCCATAAGCTGCAGAGAAGGGGGACAGCATGTGGGAGAGGCTCCTGGAGAAGACGCTCGGTAGATTTTGGGGCAGAAGTGTTGGGTGTGTGGAGTGCCTGGTCAGGAGAAGAGCAGCTGGCTGGCCACAGGACATGGGACCAGGCCAGGAAAATGTTTTCCCATAGGTGAGCAGGTGTGAGGCTCGTGCCAACCCACAATTAAACTATCCTCAGAAAGAAAGGGGAATTATGGCCAAATATTTATTTTCAAAATTGATGCAGATTAGGATGATGCTGGGCTTCCCAGGGGGTGAGTCCAGCCACAAGATGAAACGCTGTGTGGAAAACATTGTTCTCATGATGTTCCCACCTGCTGCTGGTGCTGCTCAGTTTATAACTGGAACCTCCGCCTGTATTTCTGCCACTCCAAATTGCAGCCTGTTCTGTGGGAAGTCAAGTGTTTTTGCCTTCCTGAAGCTGTGCCTCTCCAGAGCCACTGTTAACAGCCTCGGCTGGCTCTTTTCTCTAGCGAAGTGAAGATTAGTGCTGGCTCACTGATTAAAATGCACCTCAGCTTCACCAGTCATACTCTCCTTCATGACTCACGCTGGTTCTGCTCTACCCTGTCCTCTGTGTTACAATCTTATAGTCATATTTGGCAGACATTTGCCCTGAAACTTAATCACACCTACCATGTATCATGTGCATTTTCTGTTATTAGACCTGCAATTTGCTGCTGTCTGGCTGTGTCCCAACAGATGATTTATGATCCAGCAGTGTTATTACCCTTGCTAACAACTGACATATCGTACTGTTTAGCATCAGCTCATTCAGCTACATTTCACATGTGCTTTAGCTCATCGTTATGCCTCAGGCTGAGCCAAACATCAGCGAGGGTGTAGAGCTGCAACAGGTACAAACCTGCAAGCACTGCAACAGGGTCAGGTCAAGTCCCAGGGCTGCAGGGTCCTGCTGTCACAGGCTGCTCCCACCTTCCTGCTTCTTCAGTCTCAGCTCAAGGGCTCTAATTTGCAGTTTGAAGCCACACAGAGCTCCCCTGATGAGCTGGTTTTGGCTGGCCTAAAGTTAATTTTCTTCATAGCAGACAGTATGGATTTGTGCTGGAAACCATGTTGATAATCTAGGGATGTTCTAGCTATTGCTAAGCAGCGCTTACACAGAGACAAGGCCTTTTCTGCTCCTCACACCGCTCCACCAGCAAATAGGCTGGGGACGCACAAGGAGTTGGGAGGGGATACAGCCAGGACATCTGCCCCCAGCTGACGAAAGGGATATCCCATACTGTATGGTGTCATGTTCTGCAATAAAAGCTGCGGAAGAAGAAGGAAAGGGGGGATGTTTGGAGTGATAGTGTTTGTCTTTCCAAGTCACCATTACATTAAAATGGAGCCCTGCTTTCCTGGGAGTGGATGAACACTTGCCTGACCATGGTAAGTGGTGAATGAATTCCTTGTTTTGCTTTGCTTGTGTGTGCAGCTTTTGCTTTACTTGTTAAACTCAAGTGGGTTTATCTCAACCCACAAGTTTTCTCACTTTTACTTTTCTGATTCTCTCCCCGATACCACCAGGATGTCCAAGTGCAACATCTATAAATATATTTGATCACTTTTCTGCTAGAAGGACACTATACTACAACCCAAAATAAAAATGAAAACCATTAAGGATATTACTATAGCTACGGCTGTGATCTGAGCTTTGTGGAAACAATTTTTTCCTCATAAATCTGCTAAATAATAAATATCAGACTCCACAAAAATGTCATAAACTTTATTTTCTGATATTATCTAATGTCCACTCAACAAATCTATACTTTTACAGGACTCTGCAAAATTACTTTCTGCTTTTTGTGTACTTTCCCAGCCCAAACATTCATCAACATAAAACAGACGACAATGTTAGAAGAGTGAAATTTGTTAGATATGAATTATTAGATCTCAATCTTTATAACATAATAAATATGAGGCCAAAAGACAATGGTTTTGTTTGACATGTTAATTCCTTTATATCAGTAAATCAGTCCATAGACTGGGCTGAAACATCCTTCTCATGACCATGCGTATTTTAGAAACATAGTGGTGTGTCCCTACTTATGTATTTATAAGTCATAAACCAAGAGAAGCACAGACCTGCAGAGGGTTTTGCTTGACCCATTACCTGGTACATTACGGGAGTGTCAGATTTGGCTCCTATCCTTTTCCCAGTGACTCCCCAGAGACCTGTGAGACATTTACATACATGCACAACTGTTTCATTGTCCTATCTCATCTTTGGTCAAAATATAGTCAAGCCTCTGATGTTGTCACCAATGCACAAACTTCACACGTGTTATGATGTCTATGACAAAAACTCTTCTACATTATTTAAGTTTTCACTCACTTTTTTATTGTAATTATGCTTATTGTACCAGTATTCTGTTATCAGGGTTCTGGTTCTTACATACTAAAACATGTTTTCCAAAATCAAGAAACATTTAGAAAAACAGGAGTAATGTGTTCCCTTCATATCTTAAGGCACATGTTTGCACTAGTTATCTGTGTGCATGTGTGTGAAGATGAGGCTAGGAGAAGGCCACCTTAAGCCTCCTTCCCTGTAGCTTTTCTTTCCCCCACCTTGTGGATGGGGGAGTGCAAGAGAGGGACTGGGGATGCAAGTGATGCCTGGACAAGACCTCTAGCATAACCTGGTGTGCTCTATACAAGCAAGGAGACCTCCTGGTGTCACTACTTATGCACTACCTAGGAAGCAGGTGCTGCTGGTTACTGTTGGGTGACATAAAACTCTAGATTACAGTACAGCCAAATCTGGTGAGAACATCAGACTACTCGCTGTTCTGGGGATAAGAGAAAAATCTGTCCTCATCACCAGGCCAGCCTACACAACTTTTCTTGCTTCCTGCCATCAGCCCTGAGATCCAGCATCGGTGAGTATAACAGTCATATAGTATGTAGTATATAAAAATACTATATTGTATATTATACATAGTTATATATATACATATGTAGTTACATATGCATTTAGTTATAATGAATTACAAAATACATGCTGTCCAGTGGCAAAGATTCAACCTGCTTTTGTTGTTTGTGGCTTAGCATCTTCAGATCAGCTGGTAATGTGGAGGTAATTTTCCCATTTTTCTTCCCTCATTCTCTACAGTCAGAGAATATGTCAACAGCAGGCCTGGTAAAGGAGGAAACAGAGGCAGGAAATAAAGCTGGGATCCCCAGGAAAAGTTGAGTGAGGTGCCTCCTGTCCCTCTGACATGTGTAGAACACAGCTGTCAAACGTTAGCAATCTGATTCGGTGCTCCCGGGCATGAGTCACGTACATAAAGACGTTTCCACTGGAGACACTAACATCAAAGTTAAGGGCAACATGAAGACAAATGTCACTAAAATAATATTTGAAGAAAGGATGTTGAAATAATTGTGAAGATTTATGGACTTTTTCCAATTGTCCTTGGTAATTTCCTGAGTCACACTAGGAACAGAAACCTGCTAAAACCAGAATCAGGTTTTGTTTTACATATATCCTATAATACGACAATTGTCTAGAGCTGCTAACAGGGCAGACCCTCGTGAGTAAATGCATGAAGAGATAAAGTTAGGTTTTACAGCTGCTGGGTGAAAAAGAAATGCAGCCATTCCCTGAAGTGATTTAAATCATTCTCTGCCTATCTAATATACAACAGGGATCCCTCGCTCATGAAAAATCAAGAAGCACCCTCCTCTCTCTCTCCCTCCCTCCTTCCCTTACCACTGAGTCCAGCTCTGCCAGTGGGATTCCTGGTGAGCACTTCCCAGGTGATCCTTTAAACACTCTGGGGAAGAAGATATTATCTGCCAAGGTCATGGTCTTCGTGTGTTTACAGAACCACAGTAAGGTCCTTTAGCAGGTGTGATCTCTCTTTCCTCCTTCCTTCCCCACTTTCGGTTTGAGGTGGCAGATTGTTTTCAAAGTCAGACATACTTCCACTCCCTCTTTCCCCAGGCCCTGTGGTTTGTGCCATATTTTCTTAGAAGTACAGTTGTCTTCCTCCAAACGAGTTGGGGGGAAGCAAAAATCAACCCCAAACACATTCCTCTGGTACTATCCCTCTTGCTTACACCTGGTACGAACTGTGACCCTCCCATGAAGTCATCGTTACAGCATTCAAGCTTTCTCCCTTTTCTAAGTTTGGGTAAAACAAGCACATCTGTTCTTCCCAGCAATAACAAAACATGAAAGGAGATATAGAGCAAGTAAACTCATCTTCTCCCAAAATGTGCTTTTATGCTTCTAAGTTTCTCCCTGAACCCATGTCCCTGACATCTTTTCAAGAAAGATTGGTACTTAGGCCTGCCCTTGGGCAGTTATGTTGTACCTTTGACAACAAACTGAGAAACCTTGCGATACTTTATAGAGCTTTTACAGGAGGAGGAAAATCCCACATAGAGGTAACTCTGCTTTTCAACCTCAAAGTACTGAAAGCAGATGTTTCACACACCTTTTTGTCATATAATTTTCCCTCAATGTTCTTTGCCAGCAGTTCAACTGTTTTCAGGTATTTAAACAACTTGTAAAATGAGCAGGAAAGAAACAAGTCTTGCTCTTAGCAGAGATCTGTGTTAAACTGAATAAGAGTATGTTAGCTAAAATGAAAATTGCTAGTTAGAGGTCATGGCTCAAATACTTCTTAGTGGGAGCATCTGGCATCCTTGTTTAGCTCAGCTGTATGTAAACACTAATGCACTCCTTTCTGCCTTCATATTCCCTGCAGTGCAGTCAATAACCCATATCATTCTCCCACATGACTTTTGTTTTCACATCAATCTGATGCTCAAAAGCAATAAGGACCCCAGTTACAAAACCTTCACTGAGAAAAATGAGCAGTGTCTTCATATAATTTAGACTCTGCCACTTAAACATATCTGAAACTGCTACAACCTAGTTAATCTGGGAAGCCAGCTTTCTTCTTGAGTTATTTAAGCTTCTGGACTGAAGTACGAATTTGGCAAAACTGAGGCAAGTATTGCTCTTCTGTTGCTTTGATAAATTTCTTTATCTTCATAGGGAAATACTCTGTGATTAAAGAGATTCAAATATTAATTGACAGACAATACAATGTATAATTTATTATCACTACTGACATCAAAAGAACAGTTGTAAGCTTTTAAATTTCTTGCAGAAGGAGTAAAGAAGAAATTTCTCTTTTGGATAAGAAGAGCTATCTCAAAGTGGAGTGGTTGAAGAAGTCTTAGAAAAAAATTATAGAAGGCATAGTAATAAACAGAATGAGATAGAATTCTCCCCAGTATTCTCAAAGAAGTCAGATCTGAAAATGCCAAAATATTATTTGTGATGTGTATATCTCTCTTAAAACAGTCTTGCTACAATGAGAACAGAAGGGTCCAAATGCGATGACAAACTTAAAAAAAAAGATCAAAGAAAGTAGCTGTCTTTTCTACCAAGAAAACTGGAAAAAATAAGTAGGCTCCTGGATAAATATGATGAAATTGAGAAGAGTCAGTGTTTTCCAAATTCCCAAATGGAAAATTTATTGTCCTTATTAGAATTGTGTAAGGCGTCAGTAAGGAGATGGTACACTCTGATTTCCAAAAAGGTTTTAACAAGTTTCCTCACCAAAGTTTGTGTGCATTTTTATAAGGCAAAAGTTTCTTTTCAGGTTTAAAAGCTTGCTAAAGGACAGGAACGAAATGTTGAATAAAAAGTCAGTCTTTAAAATTGAAAGGTTGCTGATGGAGTGCAAGAGAGACGTAGTTATAAATGTATGGAAAGAAGAATGAATAATAAGGTGATGATGTTTGCTGCAGATCAGAAATTGGACAGGAAAAAAGGAAGTCTAACAAAGAGACTCTTAGAGGAGTTTTCATTATTGAGAAACCGGGAAGTAAAATAGCAAATGAAATTCAGTATTGATAGGATGCAAAGTAGGACACGTAAGGAAAACCAACTTTAACTGTATTTACACAGTTATGAGCTCAAAATTAGCCATTATCATTCAGAACAGAGATTGTTCCTGTTCATACTTTGTAAAAAATAGTTCAATCTTGGCAGTGGTCAAAAAGCCACAAATGGCATGTTAGGAATCATTATGAAAGGAGCAGAGAACAAACCAGAAAACCTTATTATGCTCTGTTTAAATTCATGGGTTGTCTAAATTTTGAATGTTGAACACAATTTGGTCTTAGCTCTCGGTATATAGTATTAAAAAAAGAAGCTGCAGAGAAGGGAAATGAAGATGATCAACAGCCCAAGTCAGTCTCCCTGTGAAGAAATTAAACAGGCTAGGGCAAAAAAGAAATGTCTGAGAGGGTATAAAACAGATTATAAAATAAATGTGAGGACACAGAAGTGATTAAAGAACATTCATTTAGTGTTTCTCATAACCCAAAGTCTAAGAGGTATTCAGTGAGATTATCAGGTGGCAGTATGATACAAAGGAGTATATTTTTCACCTCAGTGAAATGAATAGTTAACAGATACGTGGAAGGCAAAAGCTCTGAATGTGTTAAAATAAGATTATATAAGGTGTGAAAATTCACATGTTCCAATTAAAGACACACATAGCCATGAGCTCAGGACATCCCCAAGTCACAGGTTTCTGAGAGGATACATGAAGTAAGAAAACACACTATATCTCTCTTGTTTATTACCCAGTTTCCTAAAACTTTTGATATTAGTCTGCAGTAGAGACAGCACAGTGGAGAAGATGGACATGTACAAATGCTCTTATGCTCATAATATAAATCTTAAAATATATTGTCAATAAATGTATATATATTAAAAAAAAGGAACAAGAAAAAGCATATGTGATGTGTTGATTTATACAACTTTGTCAACATATTTGTGGTATTGTGCTCTGAAGAGGTTACAGGTGATGCCAGCACTTAAAAATAATCTTACTTGCAATCTGACAGATATCTAAGAGTCATCGCTCCACTAGTGCTGACTATTCTGCATCAGCTGGCCTTCAGGTTGCTTGGCAGAGAGTTCCTGTGATGATTTTTCCCTATAGTACAATAATGAATTGGCCACTCAGAGTCAATTCATTCAGAGATGATTTCCACTGGGGCTGAAAGACAAAGCTAATGTTGCAGAAAAGAATAAAAATAGGAACCCTTTCAGTAGATTTTCAAGTCCAGCGAAGTTCATAGGGAGCTCTAAATCCAAACTGGCATTCACTTTGTATCCATGCACAGCTAGTTTTGGTACAGTGAGAGCTGCTCTACTGCTAGGAAGACTGAAGCTCAGAAGCAGACACGTGTGACTCGAATGGTCCCTCAGTCAGTGTGCATGTTCAAAAGGATGCCATGACATAACTCACAGAAGGCTCAATCCCAAAGCGTAATCCCTAAGAAACTCCAGCCAGTTTCTTCCTGGCTCCCAGTATAAGAAGATTTTAAATCTTCACCCTGCTGCAGACAGCATTAGAGACATGCATGGCAGGAAAACCACTGTATCAGTTTGGTAGTGGGCTGAGAGATGTCAGGCACTGTGGGGATGGGAGAGGTGAGGGCACTATGCTTGCTGATCAGGAAGCGTGAGCTGAGCTCATCTGCAAGAATGGGACAGCAGATGAGCAGGCAGGCACCAACCAGCCCCTTGAGTGAAGGGTTCCCTTGGGCGTGTGTTCACAGATAACAGTCAAGCATTATGGTTTTGATTTGTCTCTCTCCGTTTAACTCAGTTCAAATCCACTGAGTGAGGTCAGGGTCAAGTTTCAGCAAGGATTTCAAAACCCTCCTACTGTTGAAACATCTTGGAAAGACTAACATAATGAGCTGTGAAAAGCAGAACTTTGAGACAGACAAATGTCATGTGCTAGGGCTCCTTAAGCACAGGCAAAAAGAGATGGAGGCTAGCTCTGGTAATCTAAAACAAATTCATGGGGCTTGAAGCAGACCAAACTAATCACAGAAGAAACACAGCTGCCAAGACAGTACTTTGTTATAACACATGGGCACATTTGAGAAACATATATGAATGGAAGAGGTTGAAAACAACAGCTGTATTATTGTGTGAGTGGTTTTTTTTTATTATCAAGTTGTAAATGCTCACTGTGCTCACTGTCACTTAATTCCAATTAAATCAGTATCTTAAAAGAATCTTTGCATGGTTGCTAAGTACTCCTCCATGAGGGTTTCTGGGTCTAAAAGCCAGGCTGAGGTCTCTATCAGCTATAAGACATTTCAGGTAACCAGACTGCCTAATACATGGCGAAACTGACAGTGAAGTAATTTTGTTACATACGAAGTGAATGCGTTTTCCATGAACCTCAAATACCCATCAACATTGCTGTTATGTTCCTGGATGGAACCGCAGTCTGAGTGTCCATACAGCCCAGTGGCTTGGGAAGCATGGGTACAGCCTGGCTTCTGCCACCACCTTGACAATGGATCTGAAACATAACAACAGGCGTGACTTCCCTTCTCTGTGACCTTACCCACTCAGGGAAAGGGCCTTGGGACTATGATTTGCCTCACCTTGCTGCAGAAATATCCACGTCAGTGGGCCACCACTAATGTGTCTTGAAGTAATAGAGTGAAAATGGCACTTATGGAATTTGAGTTATCTGATCTATCTTAGTGGTGAGTGATAGGATAGGATGAGTTTCACTTTGCAAGTGCTTGTTTCTCTCTGGTGATGATAAGCGGACTGGAGGGTGACTAATTTAATGTCTGTTTTGTGGATATTACAGTCTGAGGAAATAAATCCCACTCCTACTCTTTGTACAATGATCTCCCAATGTCAATAGCTTTCAATCTCTGTAACACAAATAATGGAGTATATTTTTAGCCTGTGTTACAAAACATGCATTTCTCAGACATGAAACTTTCAGAAGGAATGTACCAGTTGTGAAAACTTCCCTTGGGAAAGTTCCTCATATCCAAGATGACATTCCAAGTTAAAAGAAGTGTGATTAACATAAACGCATCATTATATGACCCATAGACTAGGGATCAGCACACTTATTTGGGAGTTAGGTGGTTTAAATGGAATTCAGGCTTTTGCTGGGCTGGACCTTCCATAACACTCACAGTGCCTTGGCCACCAGACTACTGGATAAACTCTATGTGTGTGTGAAAGCTCCAATGGTCAGAGGAGAGCTTTCCATTGCTCTCTGGCTGTACTTTAGTGGGAGCATTACTTCATTAAATATAAAACTGAAAGCTGAACACAAATTTCAGGATTTGGCCTGATATATATGTGGTTATTTCACATACACTTTCTGCAGTAAGATGAAAGATTTGAAATGGTCAATATTCTAGAGTGCAATTTACACCTATTAACCTGGGTCTCCCTGACGCATCCTGTTCTTTCATCATTATTGTCTAAGTAAATGAAAATGAAGATCAAAAGTAACAACCTTTTCAGGTTGCTAAAATGTGGCACTTGCGAGGCATGCCACTTAGTCACCTGGTCTTAGAAAAAATGCTCTTTAAATGCAACATCCAATAGTGTTTGTGCAGTGCCACTTAACTGCAGACAGGTAATTTTATCATACCAGGTTGAAAATTCATGTTGTATTTTTTGGAAAAAGGTCAATTTTGTCATGTTTTTGCCTGCAGCAGTATCACATACAAATTTCTTTCTTTCTGAACATTTTATTCTCTACCTTTTGAAACATCAGCGTAGTCTTGCTTGATATGGTTTGCTAAGAACAGTTGAGACAAAGAGATTTCCATTCTTTTTCACTATACAAATTGGTTAATGGAGAAATTGAAGTATACTGCTTGCTTGATTTCCTAAGGGAATAGAGCTTGTGGTATTGCACTTTCTGCCCTTTTCAGCCCCATTCACCAGGAACCCTGAAATTTGCCATCAGATTTCAACAAAATTTCATTTTTGTCAAAGATCCATATTTGAACCCTCTACTACCATTCCTTCTTACTACTCAACATTTGACAAATTTTACCATGCATTTTCTTCCCCCCGGCCTGCATCCTAGCATTGCTGAGAATTCAGTCTTCCCAGGCGAGGTACCTTCTTGGGAAATAGCACTGGGTTCTGAAAAGACAAAAAGTGCTGCAAAGACAACACCAAGTAAAGCAAAACATGGTGCCAGCATCCTTATACAGGTTGCTGGGCTATTTTTGAAGCTCACCTTGTTTGCACAAATAATTCACTCCTTGTCAAATATTTTACAATGACTGTAACAATAAATGCCTGAGGACTGTGCTGCTAGTTTTGCTCTCAATGCACTATGTTCATCCTGTCTTTGCCTGGCTAACTTGGCTGTGCTGCAAGCCACAGGTGGGTTTCTTCTAAACTCTTCTGATGGGATTCCTCATATCCAGCCAAAAGTGACAGTTGAATTGCCCTCTGGAAGTATCTGATTTTCTAGGGAAACCTAGGAAATTTGGAAAACTGGCTTAGCTTAGAAATATTGCCCAATAGTGACCATGATTCTGTGATGAAACACACAAAGACCTCTGGAAACAAACCCCCCCACATGACTGATGTAATTTGAAGATATGTTGGAGTGGAGAATTTAATTTTGTGTTTGAAGAGTAATTTCTTGGTTTCATCTCTGCCACAGATTACTATGGGGTTTAAGGAACAGATCTAGAAAGAAAAAAAAGCATCAAAAATATTTATTGAAATTAAAAGAGAAAAATTTATGAGTTGCTCTTCTAACCATTTGTTGCAGCTGATGAATCTCTGTCTCAGGTTAAAAGTGATAGACACACTGAAGAAAAAAGAATTTCATCTCTTGCATTGGTCTCTGTCACAAAAACCCACCTTAGGAAACTTGGAAAGGGGAGCTGGTTCAAGTGAAATGTGGCTGGGTTTCCATACAAGGGTGACATGTTAAGCCATGACAAAGGGTAGAATTTTGATCCTCCTAAATGTTATGGCCCCTTTGCCATAGATTTTAGCTGAGGCAGCAAGTTGCCAGCAAAATTCAGAATTTAGCAGGGTATTTTTAATATCCAAGACTAGGTT
Organism: Strigops habroptila; assembly: GCF_004027225.2. Classification (NCBI taxonomy): domain Eukaryota; kingdom Metazoa; phylum Chordata; class Aves; order Psittaciformes; family Psittacidae; genus Strigops; species Strigops habroptila. The sequence goes on from NC_044278.2 coordinate 46,011,048, forward strand.
GATCTCCACTCTAAAACACTGAGATTCACCAATGTGAATCTCTTCAGTGTGCCTGCTGCACCTAGAGAGAAAGTATTCTCCCCTGCCTGTCAGTGCTTTTCACTGAGTTCACAACATCTCTAGCCTGTTTTTCTTTTTCCCCAACATTTTTGTCTGTACTATTACATTCGTTTGAATATACATGCAAAATGTATATGTCCCAGCTTATCTGGGACATACACATTTCTATAGCTTTCAGCTATAGAAAAGGAAGCACAGGTAATTCATGAAGTTGGGTGCTTACATCAATCATTGAGGTCAGCCAGTGTTTGAATGCAGATTTGTGACAATAATGAACACAGGTAAAAACACTTCTATTGAACAGTTTGCAATCATGCCACAGGCTGACATTTTGTTTCAGAAAACATTCATTTAATTATTTGGCATAGCAACCAAGTGAGTAAAAATCAAATTTGTGGAGACAAACCAAAAAATTCTCTATTCCTTCTGAATGCATGGTTTACTGTGAGTCATTCACGTTTGATTCAAAGAAAAAAAATTATAAGCCAGTGGTAGAAAACATTCAATGTGGCAGAAACAGGGATTAAATGAGGAGGAACTACATGCTGGACAATCCCTAATATCTGAATGTCTAAGCTCAGATATCCTGAAAACTTCCCCACCAGGTCTATGCCCTTTTCCAACTGCCTGTTTCACAAAACAAACTATCACGCTGCATAAACATCAGCCTCAACACCCCTCTTTGAAACTCAGCTGTTTGCATGATTTTGATTATTATGACAATTTCATTGGTCTCCTGAAATTCAGATGTCCTGTGAGACTTTTGCTTGGTTTCTCACAACCATTGCTTGCAAACCTGCTACCACACAGAATGTGACAGGTTCTGAGCCCATGGGCCCACCAGGTCAGTTTTACCTCAATTTCACATACATATATTTGGAGTTAGCTCTGTGAGAGGGGGCAAGAGACAGCCCTCTGAGGGCTTCCCTCCCAATGGAGTTTGTGTGCTGAGAACCTGGCACAGTCAGGTGAGCAGCCTGATGAAGAGAAAAGCTTATGTTGCCACCGTCTGGAAACACCTTCTTTTGGCATTTCATAGCAATAGAGATTTGATCAACCTGGTTTGCCCAAATTGCAAATATTTCTAAATTCCCCCATAAAATGGAAATTCTCTGCCAGAGTTTTACCCACAGGAGGAGCTGCTGGCTTACCACTCACCACTCACGGTTGCAGCCTTGGTGGTGTAAGTGGTGTGCCAGCCTCCTCTGACTGCCCATCTTCCCTGTCACCACAACACTCTTGGTCTGCATGGAGCACTTCCACAGACACTATGTTCTTTTGTTCTCTTCTGCTTTGCAGCAAGGCAATGACCTGTATTAATTAGCTGTCTGTCAGATGCTAAAGGGAGACTTTTTTATGTATCAGGAGATAGTAAGGCAAGGAGATAACAGGCAATGTAATGCCAGCCTTTTTCCAGGGCTTAATTCACCTAGCTCGCCTTGGAAACTCCTTGCCTTCATAACTGATGAATTTTAGTTACCCTGCTTCCTTTTTATTAGACAATGAAGCCATTGCAAGGAAAGTAAATTTGTTATTGTCTTCCTGTCTGAAAGAAACTATGGGAATGTAGCTTCTGGAGATTTTAGGTCCACTTCTATGTACTCTGGTAATAAACTCCTTGTTACAGAAGAGTTTGAGTGTTGCTCCTTGCACCAGTATCCAGGGCCTTTCTGTTTCCTCATCACTCTCTGGCACAGTGCTGAAATAGGCTAAGGTTTTTAGGAACTTGGTTGAGGATTTTAGGGACAGGTCATGCATGCTTCTGTTTGAGATGGCCTAGGTACAGAATCATATCTTCTGCAAAAAACTCAGACCAGCTCGAATATTATAATGGTGTCTTCTCCATGGTAAAAATAAAAGGTGAAGTAAACCTCCCTGGTAGATGTTTAATGGTCACAAAAAACTATACCCTTTTTTATGCACTTTGCCTTCTGTCTAAAACCTATGTGTTTTTCACTTTCACCGTACTGAAAATTAATGTACTCACGTTTTTGGAAAGAAAAATTCATATATTTTAAAAATACAAGGCAGAGTTGGGTAGAGAAGATGTCACAAGCTCACATTTTATTAGATCACAAATCTTTTTTCTTTTTAAATTAATAATAAGACATGTTTAACCTTTGTTTGTAAACTTCAGCTTGTTTGAAGGCTGTCATTCTGTCTTCATCTGATATTCATTCTGTTTCTCCTAGAGTCAATAGCCTCTTGTTTGAGGCAAAAATTTATCTCTTAATTATTCTGTGGAACTAGACAAGATGATGGTAACACCTCACAGCCATAATCTACAGCTGTCCAAAAAATGTTGTTATCAGTTCTTTTCTTCATTGTGTTCCCTGTTTGATTTTTATCGTAATAATAAGTCTTAATAACAACAATAGCAATAGTAAAAAATCATATCCTTAGAAAGACTAAAGACATTCTCTAAAAAGGATAAATCATAAGATAACTCACTGAGACCTACATCTTTCTTAGACTTATGCAATGGAGGTTAATTCCTCCTTCACACCAGTTTTATTCTAGCAAAATTCTGTTAATGGATTTCTTTGTATGTGCATCAGTTCAAGAGAGAGAGGGCAATTAAGTCTTCAGTGATAAAGTGAATAGGAGTTAAGAAGATTCCCTTTGCTTCTTATGTGTTCCATTTATCAAGGAAATAAGAACATGGTCCAATACACTCTTCATACAGACAACCTTTTGGATACCATATCTGTTCTCCATAAATAGCTTTCTGATGAAATTAGCTTAGTGTTCTTGCAGTACTTTTTCAAGTTGATGAGCCAAACTATTATCTATATATCCATTTCTGTGTGTATTCACACACAGCGAAGCTACTGATCAACTTCAGCAAAGCATCTGAGTTCTTTAAGTGCACAATAATTGCTCATCTCCTCAACTTCACAGTCATGGAAGAAAACATTACTTTTATAGCCAAGTTCTTGGTGTTATTGTCCTCATTTTACAGAAGGGAAGCTGTAACGCAGGGTTCACATATTAATTAACTTAAGATCAGTTTGCAACAGTATGTACCTCAGGTGAGTACCATTGCTATTTAATGGGTAAGGACAGTAGGGATTTTCTTGTTCATTCGAGTGAGTCAGTGCAAATATTTCATCTCAATAGCCTGAATGCAGTTGTCAGTATAAACAGTTCCTCATTAAATGTAAGCTCTGACAGTCACATCAGAAGTTAATGATTCTTCAAATGTGGAAATAAAGATAACAGTAGGCTTCTCTCCATGACTCTAACAGAATAATTTGTTCACTAGAGGAAAGATTTTATCTATGTAGCTATTAATCTCATATGAATGCTTGTGGTTAAGGTCTGTTCCTGGGGCCACATAAAAAAAAGAGAAAGGTTTTATTTCTCTAAACAGCAAGCACCAAATGCAAAACTCTCCCTCTGGGATCTAATTCTGGACACAGAAAGGGTGAAAAAATCCACATCTTCATAGCAGATACAGTCTAACAAATCAGCATACTATTATATGTTCTACCAAAAAGAAAAAAACAAAAAAAAAAAACCACCAGAAAAAAGACAATTACAATCAGTTGATCTGCATATCATGCAGATTAGGAATTATGTGAACATGTGGCAATTGAGGGAAGATTTACAGAGGAGCCGTAAGCAGAGTTTGTTTCGTTTTCCTGCAACAGTTTTGTGCTTGCTGCAGGAAGCCTGAGGAGGCTGCACTGTGCAGAGCTAAGGGCAGAGATTTCATGAAGCGCTGTCCTGGCAGGTCAGACCAAACCCTATGCAGCTCAATATTCTACCTGCAATGCTGGAAAAATCATTGCTATTTAGGGAGTGTATGCAAGCTTCAGCACTTTCAGCAGTCCATTACCCTGATGCTGCCCCAGCATCCAAAACTGGTTTATTAAGGTTGTTAAAGATAAGATCAGGTGAGATACTCTGTGATTTCTGCATTCCATTTACCTTCCACCTTCAAGATCTTTTAAACCTCAGTCACATTCTCTTGTCAGTCTCCTCAAAAAAAGAGCCCCAGCCTTTTGAATCTCTCTGGCTAAAGCAGCTGCTTCACAGTCTTGACTTTTGTAGTTGCCCTTCTCTGCACTTTAACTACATTCCATTCCTCTGGAGATATGAAGACCAGAATTACCCACTGAACATAATACATGACTTTGCTTTATAAGGCAGCAAAATGGTGCCCTTTGTTTTGTTCCCAGTTCCCCTCCCAATGATGTTCAATATTTTGTTGGTCTTCTTGGCTGTCACTGTTCATTCAGTCAATTATTTTGTGGCCTGTCAATGGGTACTTCTCTGCTGGCTAGGTGTTCAGCATCATGGAGATAGCTTTTAGATTATTTTTGCATCACTACATATTTCTCTGCCTTGAATGTATCTGTCACTTTTTTGCCTAAATGAGTTGTTTCTGGAATTACTTGCCTTCGGTACAGAACTGCACTGCTGGAAAGAGCTTAGTACCATCTGCTGACTTGGGGAATTTAGTATGGACTCATTTCTTCAGGTCATTGACAAAGATGCTTAATAAAACTGGTCCCAGCACTAGTCCCAGCAATGGGACTAGTGATTACAGATTCATGTTTGTCCTGAGGAGTCTTATGTGTTATTTCCTATTTTGAACTAGCTTTCATCCTGCAGATAGATATTTTTATTACTTCTTTTCTGGAGGTATCAGGACAATTTAAACATAAGGCCTAATCAGAACAAATAATAAGAATATCACTGGGCTTATTATCTAGCTTTTAAAGACAAAATTTTGTGGCAGGAGTCTACTTCTGTCAGGCACCTGGGAAAGGGGAAGGGAATGGCCCAAGTTAAATTTTCTGCCCATTATTCTGTCTTGTGCACTTTGTCCTGAAACACTGGGTATTTGGTCTTTTTTTCCATATCCCCTATGACTGGTTCACCAGTCTCTGCTTTCCTTTGTTTGTTGAACTGAAGAGCACTGAGGCCTAGCACAGTGACATTAAACTGTTAAATGTTATTAAAATTGTCTGCTTAAATATCGCAATATTGAGGAACATAGTATACAGGTTCTCAGATGGTGTCTGAGTGCCAGTTATGAGCTATTATTGCAGTAATTTTATTTTTGGTTTCTATCTTAATGATTGTTTTCCTTTTAGCACTGATTTCCCTGTGGAAGACACAACTGAAGTGATAGTCAACAAAAATCACCAACCAAATACAAAAGTGGTGGACAGAGCATCTGTGGTGCTGTAAAAGTAGGCCTATTACCATACTGACATGTTTAGCACTAGTTTAGTATCAAAGTGGGAAACCTACCATGTGTTGACAATTGCAAATAATCTCAGTGCGGTTGAGCTCCCTGTAGACTTGCACGGATCACATACTCCATCTAAAGGTTTTTATTTTAACAACTTATCCCATGCTTTATACAGCTGTTATTAGATCTCATGAGCAATAAGGATCAAGCGGTTCTTTTCTTCTGAGTCACAGCAAGGGTTGTTATATTTTCTTTGTGACGATTGAGTTTTTTGTGAGATTGCTGTCGCTTGCCTGGCTGCTCCTTGCCAGAAGGGCATAAGATAATACACAGGAGGGGAACTTCTCCCATTGTATCCTACGCTTGATGATACCTGCCTCCAAACGGACACAGCTTTGCATAATGTTCTGAGATCAACAAACTAATTTTGAGTCACAAATACCTTGCATGGTTTCTCAGAAATGCAGTTCTGTTTACATCTATAATTTCAATTGAAAAATACATACTTTCTTCCTAATCAGACTTCCTGAGGAGTCTGCTAACACTAGATTTTTGAAAATTCAATACAGTACTTAAAGCATTCTCTTTAATCAGCCTAATACTATAGCTGACGTGTGGATTTGGGGATTTGTTTCTCTTTCATGTTCCCACTTCAGTCTCAATTTTCTATGCAAGGTGAATAAAAGCAGCCCCTTTCTTTACAACAATCTCCTTTTTTTGCTCTCCCAGCCCCACTCTGTGCTACTATCCTAGCTATCTGGTGCTCTCTCAATCAATGCAAGTGCAAGCGAACCTACACAGAGCTCTCTGGTAAAAGTCATGTGGGGACAAGTTTTCCTTCCCTTGTTCCATGAGATTTGATTTCTTTTCCGTTCACGCAAGTTTCTCTTTCGGTATGTTCTATTATTTTCTAAAAAACAGTGGCATCATCCAGGCTTGCTTTCTTTCAAATTTCATTTTTGGTTGCTTTCTGTACTTTGTGCATCATGCCTGCAATGCCTGCTCTACGGACACCTTTCATAGCACAGTGTTTAGCTGTCTTGAGTTTTCACGCACCAGGTGTAGCACTGACTTGGCATTTCTATTTCTTCTGATCTCCCCGAGCTCTACTCTGTCCCCTTCCAATGGCTCTTGAATCTCCTGCCCTACCAGTCTTGCTATATATCTATGAAGTGCAAAATGCTGGCATTTCAGCTTTTATAGTAGAAAAGGTCATTTGGTTTAGAATTCAGATATAGTCCTGATGAAGACAAAAGAAGAAAAGAAAAAGAATATGCATTCATATTTAAATTTCAATTGTGAAAGCTTAAAACCCCTAAACTTGGCACAGAAAGTCAAGGAGTAAATGGACAGGTCAGATAAGAAAAAGGTTCTTGTAGAGCATGTAGCACTTTCTTCTTTGGCAAAACTGAATCAAATTCAACATTACACTGATAAAGAGCCAGGAGACAGAACACTGCAAGTTCCACAGCTCAGTTAACCTAAACTTACCCTTCTGTCTCAAAAGTGGAAATGATTTTGTTTTACACTACCTAGGCTCAAGACTTTACCATTCAAAGAGTGACAAATGCTGTTCACTTACACATGAAGACATTAATTACCGTTTTCTAATGTTTGTAGCTATGATTAACATGGTCTTTTCAATGCGAAGTAACACTCAGAGCATACTAAACCAGAAAAATTCACCAAGAGGAAAATTAGAATTAGTCTTTTGTAGGTAGAGAAATATTGTTGCTGTCCCTAGTAACTGCAGATGTCAGATTGTTTGCATGCTGGTGGAGTAATTTTTATCTTGATGGGAAGTACCAAGAAAGAAGATATTACACATTTTTCATACAAATGTGTATTGTTGCATGCATCTTTATAGATATTAATTATTACCACTCATTGCTTTGCATGTGGTCAAGAGTGGCTTTAGGAAATTTGTTTTAGAGCCTGACAGTCAATACATTCATTCTTTCCAGGTGACTGCAAAGTTTCCACATTTCACATCATCACTATTAAAATTTTAAGGACGACATAGAACCTATTCTCCAGAGGATACCAAAGCTTGATTTGAGAGCTGATTAGATAAGGGGCAACTGCAAGGCAATAGATGGATACTGCGAAACAGGTGGGTGTAAGAATCTCATCCAGGCACTGTAGCCAGAGAACAAATGAGTGAAACAGTCACTACAGAACAGTGGTGATTTATGTGGTAAAAGCTTTGAGAAACTAGAAAAAAAGAGGAGCATCCGAAAGAGGAACATGAAGGAAGACAAGGAAACCATTTTGAAGACATTGAGAAAGCAAATTTGAAGATGGAGGCTCTATAGAAAAATCACTGACATGGAAATGGAAAACAAACCTTAAGTAAGTAATCAAGATGGAAATACTTTGTGGGGCAAGGATGGGATTAAAAATTAACTGTGTAAGAAATACTGTGCAGAGCAAGCTGGGTCATAAAGCACCTTGTCAGAAGACCTTGCTGAAGACCAATTAAGTTATGTACTGCAGAAGGGGTGCAAGGCATCGGTGCTGTGGTGAAAGTAGCAAGCCATGACAATTATCTGTGCAATACACTTCATATTGAGCGAGGAGGACTCATAAAGGTCAAAATTGAGAACTTCTTAACAACTTGCTCTCAGGCAGATAAGGAAATGGATATAAACATGCAAATAGAGAAGAACACATGAGAAAGAAAGCTCGAAATGAAAGGTTTTGCTTTGGGACAGAGCAGCAGGAGGTAGTTAAACATCTTTCTTAGTGATTGTCAGTCTGGCTTGATTTTCATGCTCTCAGACTTTTTAATATTATTTTTATCTCTCTTATGGGAACGAAGTCAGTACTGTAATATTACAAGAGCATCTTGGAAGCCACACACATATTGTAGAAACTCTTCCCCTGCTCTCAGGCTTAACTAAAGCCACATCTGCCAAGGAAGAGAGATTTCATGCTTTTAAATGAACCTTTTGAAAATGTTGCCTGCATGTGAATATCTATCTTACATCCACTTAGCCTGAAAAAAGGCAGGAGCAGGAGTGTTAAGATGTTCTCCCCAGGTACATGGAGTCAAGGGGCAGAGAAGCAAGGCTGGACTAAGCTGGCATATACAGGATGAGCACATAATGTCTAGAATGCTGATTCGCAATGAGGTCTTTTTTCTTTTACTCACTATCTAGATGTACAGAGTTGTAAGGACATTAAGAAATACAAATTGTAACCTTGAACATGCCATTTAATAAGATGAAAGGCAAAGGATGAGTTTGGTGACAAAAACAGCTGAGTCTGAATCCCCCTTTATTGTCCCCTGACAAAGAAGCTCAGTCACTTGTTTTCAGTAGAGGGGCTGAGACAATGATATACTTTACTATTTGTCATGTTGGGGCTTGCAACTAACAGTAGCTCCTTAAAGTGACAATCTGTGTTCATATCTTATTTCTCATCAACAGCAATCTTGAGATTTGACTATTGTTTTAATTGCCCTGCTAACTAGTTACAAACACCACTGGAGATCTTTTTCACTACTGAGAATCAAAATAAAATTCCTAGGACCACAATGGCAGAGCTAAACACAAGCACAGTGGCCCCCTTTCCTTCCTTGTCACTCAGTGCTTTGCATATGTCTTGTCCAATCCCCTTCATGGTACATGCTCCATGCATTTTAGACTCCAATATTTACTGTTCTCAGCTGACTCCCCATCTCATCTTCCATTCTATCCTGCTTCCCCTCTTATTTTATTCCTTTTTTCTTCAGATTGCTCTTCCTCTGTAGACTCTCTTTCATAGTTCTTCTTTGTCCTTCTTCTGCTCATTGTCGCTTAAAACATCTGGAATCCCTCTATCCATCCTCAACAGTTCCTCACTGTCAGAGCGGAAAATCTCCTCAGAGTGGCTTTCCCGGGCGGATTGATCCTTTTGCAAGTACGAAATGCATTATACAACTCCACATCAAACCTTTTGCCCTCTGCTGCCTGTGGTGTCTTTTCATCTCAGGCTGGACTTAGACTGTGTGCCAGCAAATCAACATCTGCAGCTGGAACCCAGAAACAGAAAACAAGAAATTGGCACTTGGTCAATTTTTAGGCTTTCATTGCAAAAGAAAAACCAATCTGCTTTTCTGATGAAGAGAAAATGTATAATAGCAATACTACGCAATTGAAAATCACACTGAGAAACACCAAAGCTTACATAGTTCTGTCCAAATAAATTTGTTATCGCAAACACTGAATGAAAGCAATAGGAAAGAAATGAAAGATCTGCCTTTGATATGAAGATGAAAAACCTTGAACATAAATTGCTGAGAGAAAGACAAGCAAAAGGATAAATTGCAAATCACCATGTGGCCCAATTTTAGCCTGAGCTGCTAGCTTTTATTGGAGGTATTTTGGGTTGTTTCTGTGAAGAGGATAAAGCTGATAGACTTTTCTGCTCAGGTCTTTGTTTGTTGTGGTCCTGTTTGTTTAGAAAGCATGGGCAAAGCCTATTTTCCTAGAAATGCAACAAGTAGGCAATGGGAGACAGTCCCTTTGTGCTGCAGCTCATGCACCCTTCCTGCCAGCATCTCAGAGAAAACAATACTTTCTTGCTCTCAACCAGCCACCATCCACTTGGACACCATCTCAGCAGGCTACTCCCCTTCCACAGCATCAGGGACCATGAAACCTCCCATCTGAGCGATGCCACTCACTCCTCAGATCTGGAGCTGTACAGTCTATGTGTATTTGTGTCTTGGTATATTTGTGTCTTGGAGGTAACAGCTAGCAAGGTGGGAACTCTACAGCTGTAGTGCTGTTAGTAAGTTTTAGTTGCAAGTTCCTAATGTTGATGGCTGGAGACGGCTCCTTGTGCAGCTCATGAACTTTGTCACTCCACTGTTTGCAAACTGTCAAGTTAATCAGGCATGTGCATTAAAGGCTGTGCTATCTGAGGCATTCTACCTCAACCAGCTGGAAAAAAACACATTAAAAATCAATCTAAAATGCTCAATAAATCCTCAGTAGTGTATTTACGAACATTTCTGACTGAAGCTTATTTCAACACTATATTCACTTTGGATATTCCAGAATATCTGATGCTGAAAGCGTTTGCAACAGGTCTTGAGTGGTTCTTGGTTTGGTTGTCAGTGGTTGTTTTTTTACAAGAACTCTAACAGTCCTGGGAAAACCCCAGCAATAAAAACAAGAAGCCTTTAAACAAAACCAAAAACAGAACTGAAAAAATAGGAATCAGTGCAGAAAAGGATGTTTCCGGTGTATGCAAGGGTAGTCATAGTGTTAGAGGTTTAAATGGAAACAAATTATTCTTTTCTGAAAATTGGAGTGATTCAGAAATGATTGTAGATTAGTGTTCATTTCCATCCTGACAGACATGGATGCGACTAGAAAAAACCAGCAAGGCATTGGAAGCTTTGGCTTGTGGCAATAATGCAGTAAGCGCAGTACCCTGTCACATGTAATGAAGCTGTTAGGGCAGCCCATGTGAAATGTAGCATTAAGCTGTCTGTTACTTAATCACTGGGGACCTGGCTTCCACTTGCCTGCAATCAAAACTCCTATTTGTGTGCAGACGAAGAACCAAAGGGACAATAAACTGAGATGGGACAGAAAGGTGTATTTGTAAGCCTTTTAGTGAACTGTCTCCAGTTCTCTGCTTTCTCTACAGGATTTCTAACCCCCTTGTTCCTTCCTAAGCTAGCCTGAGGTAGGGCAGGCTGATCATCATGCACAGAGCCTAGCGACAGCCCCCCGCACCACCACTGTCTTCATCTTACACTGATTCATCTAGTGTTCTTCCTTGGCTGGGCCAGTGTGAGCAGTCTTCTGAGACAGGATGGGCTGCTGGAGGGTCTGCAGATATGTGCTCCACTAATGTCTTCTGACATTTGTGAGTCAGCTGGGTGAAAGCATCAGAATCTGAGGCTTTCTCCCAATAACATTTGCAGACATCACAGGCAGGTCTTGCCCCTCATATCCTGGGAAAAAAACGTGGCTTTGTGTGATCTTTAGAACCCAAGTCAAGAAGCAGCCTATTGCAGAGATAGATTCCCATGGACTGAGCAAGAGTTCAACTTCCACTGAAACCTACCACACACTTAATCCTACCACCAGCCAATCCAATCATGCCAGCCCACCTCTTCCACAGCAGCACTCACCTGATAGCCCACCTAGCAGTGATGTATATCAACCAGCATCACATAGTCTCTCAATGTCTAGGTGAGGGCAAGGCTGCCTGCACTGTTTGTCAGACCATGGCTTTGTAGCACGAGTTAGTGTCGAACACTCTCTATGACATGAGATATTAAAACAATAGAGAGACACAGAAATAAGCCTGGGGACATTTCCTGGCTTGAGGAGTGCTGCCAGGTGAGACACAGTGCAGAAACACATGCTTGAAAGAGCCAGAGGTGCTCAGAAAACTATCCAAAGGTGCTCCCATCCAGGGACGGAGAAGACCTTGGCTCTCAGCTTCAGAGGAAGAAATAGTGAGAGCTAAAATGTCTTCTAAAAAGAAGGCACTGGAGTGTTTGACTGGGGAGTATCCTGGGAGCTTCATGGGGTAACAGGGTTGGGGAAAGGAGCTGTATTAATTCCTGCAAGGCACCACCGCTTCTGTCATGATTGATCTGCCTGGACCAGATGTTCCTTGCCACAAGGAGTATGATTAATAGAATCCAGAACAACAGGATTTTGTCTTTTTTCATATTCTCTCTGTTGGGGAAAGAAAAGTAAGGTGTGCTCTTAGCAGAATATTCATGACTGGTCTGGTTTATCTCCTGACACAGGTAGTCACACAAGGTACTACTTTTAAATAGAAGCAAAGGAGCTGAAGTTGGCTGCCTGCAGGAGGCACCTCTGCCGGCTGTACCCTGGCCCTCTCCAGGAACTTCCCAAAAAAGGTGGTGCACAGCACCTTTTTCCAGGGTCCAAGATATGATATATGGTACAATATGTTATTATATGATATAGGATGTACGATATACAATATACGATATATGAGATGAGATGAGATGAGATGATGAGATGATTCAGGGAAGCAAAGGTAGATCCCTCTCTTACCTCCAGCTCACCAGCTCACTTTGCTGATTATCCTCCCACTACTTCAGGGAGGCCACTCCTCACTGCTGGAAAGCGCCCATACTGGAGAGAAACGTGCTTTGAGCATTCCTCCCAGACCCAGGCCCTTCCCTCAGGGTCACCTGCCTCCTGCCAGACCTCCTCCCTGCAAAAGAGCTCCTACTCATCAGGAAGGAGAGGTACCCAGACCACCTCCTAGGACTCCACCACAGCACTAGGGAGCAGAGTCTGCACTGCCTGGGGCACCCTGCTAATTCTGGGGCTCTGATGTTGGGGGCCAGTTGCTGTGCAAATGCAGAGCAAAATAGAGAGCCTGATGAAGCAAAAAAGCCCCTGTGAAGGGTGGTCCTGTCTGACCTGTCATCCACTTCCCAGTGTTTCCCCTGCTCCCTGGGATGTTCATGGAACGGGGTGGGGGAAGCAGGGCAGGCAGCATGCCACCCCAAGCAAGGTCTGAAACGTCAGAGACATTCATCACAGGTGGGAACCTCATCATGTGAACCTAAAGGAAGAATCTGTGCTTTCTGGAAAGATGAAAGGGTTCGAGAAATTTGTATTTGACAGTCCTTGGGTATCTTTAACAGGTAAAGTTTTCATGGCATTTATTTCTTTCTCTTGAAAGAGCTTGGCTGCCAACTTTGTCCGACACATGGTGCAACCTTGGCTCCCCCAGCACCACTTCAGTATGGGTTTCTGGTGCTGCTGTGAGCTTATGGACCTTTTAACGTAAACTCAGTCTCAGTGCTGAAGTGGGCTGTGTTGCAGTAGCTGACTGTAGCAGAGAGATCTGGTCTTTGAACAAAATTAATTCAGAACACTTAGTCCATCATTGACTGCTGACATGACATCTTAGTTTTTCAACAGTGAAGTGCAGGGAACAGCAGTGAAATAAGCACCTGAAAATCACAGTGTTATATGCTTTTTTAGCAACCAAACACATAACTGAGTACTGAGATTGGTATTACTTGGGGGTTCATTTAATTTGTATTTCTCTCTTTATCGGTGGATTTTCTTTCTGTGTCTTGGGGAAGTGATTGTTACAGCTTTTTTTTCAGCCTAGTCCCCAAAAGAAATAAAGCTTCCCTGGCCTCTGTGTGTTTGTACGTGTCTGTGTGTCTATTCCACTCTGTTAACTTTTGAACTACAGGCCACTTTCAATGCACATTAGAAAACAGTTCCATAAAAATAAGCAGCCAGGTAAAAGAGACTGCAGCAGTGCCTTTACAGAGGATAGGCTGTTTTTGACCTCGCAAAATCCAACTATATAGAACAGATGGCAACGGGGACTGGGCTTCATTAGCTCTGTTGCTCACATGATTATTTGTTTTCTGTACTAAAGCCCACACAACAGGGATAAGCCCTTTCTTGTTAGCACCTCCACAGTAGATCTCACTAGAGGATATTTCCAGGTAGTCAATAAGTCAATCAGCTGGCATGTGCTGGAATAATATTAAAGAGTGCTGCTGTGAGCCACTTTTTGACATTTCAGTTTAGTCCTTGGGCAACACTTGGTCTTTCTGATATTGTCAGGTGGTATTTCAGGCAAAAATGCAGGCCAACATTTTTCTCTGAGAGCAGCTATATAAAACCAACAGATCTTCAATTTACATGGTATAGGTGTGAGCTTGCTTTGGTTAAAATTCATGCTGTTATGTGCAGGTACCTGGAGACAGCTGATGCGATAAGTTTAGGCCAGGTCCAGACTGACAGGTAGGCTCCTTGCTGCTCCTCTGCTGTAAATCTCAGCCTGCCTTGCTGACCTCTGTGTCAAATGGGGCTAGAAAAAGTGACTCCCGTTTTGCAGCATTTTCTTCCTGTACTTTCTTCATGAGGATGGGACTGCTCTGATCGCTGAGAGGCAGCTCAATGGGAGCACGGGACAGCACACCCTTTCCTGCAGCAGCGAGCACAAGCCTGTAGAAGAAACCAGCCAACCCGCCAAGGGTGGGATTCAAATGTGCTCAGTCACTCTGTTAATTTCAGACACAATAAGCCACTGGCGATTCCCTGGTAAACAACTCTATGTGATCTTTGATGCTTAAACACACGTGACTCAATATGCCTAGCTGGCTGTTTCAAACCACCTTCTAGCTCCCTGCTAGAATTTTGCCTTTGCCTTATATTTGCAGAGGTTGTCATGGGCTTTAAATATGACAAAGCTAAAGAGTGCTCCATGTGGCATAAATACCTCTGTAACCAATTTCCTCCATTGATAACATAAGGATGGCTCCTTTCTGCTCAGGAAACCAGGGTTGGCATGAAGGAGCAGTCCCAGCTCTTTCCTTTTGGGTACCCCTGGCTGGAAGCATGGTACCTCCCACAGTCACTGATGCATGTCAAGGGGGTCCTCCACTGGAGGACAAGCCTTTGCTCTTCCCAGCTGCATGCCAGTGAGATCACACTGGTACCCACTGTCAGTGGGACGGCTCTTGCATGGCTGGGTGGTGTCACATCAGCTCAGGTGCTGGGAGAACAAGGGAAAGCTCAGGGTAACTCCATGCCAGGACAGCTTGGCACTGACTGACGTTTGCTGACTCCTTTCTCTCATATATTTTTACTCTCTGTGTCTTCCCTTCCAGCACCAGTCATCTTTCTATCTCTTTCTACTGTTGTCCTTTAGCCAACCTGCCTTGGCCCCCTCCCATGGGCCTCCTGGGTCATCCCCAATCCTCGACTCTTCTCTGATACTGGGAACTGGCAGGAGGTCAGACCCCTTCCTCCATACACTTCCTCTACCCTTTTCCTGACTCAGCCCCTGTCCCACAGACAAGAAGCCCAACTGTACATTCCCCCTCCAGGTTCCTCATTCATGTCTGCATCTCCTGCTGGCAGAGCAGCACAGTCTGCGCCTTCAGTGTGAAAACAAACAGGAGACAACCACCATGCCACTGCTCAGGCATCTAAACACCTGTTGAAGCTAACATTTTAAACACTGAATATTTCGGAAAGTTTCTGTGCTGTCACAAGGACAGATGTTCCTCCACACGCTCTATCTGCAGTCTGGGCTGCATGGCAGGGAAACAGCTCCTCCCTCTTCAGGACGCCTTCATCTCACCAGGCATCTGCCTTCCTGACTGGGCACTGGAATCCTTTGGGGAAGATTTTCCTTAGCATAGAGAAAAGTCCCTTTCAGACTGTAATCTTCACACTGCTCCGCTTGCACTTCTGCACCATACACGTGGAAACTTACTTGTGGCATTTCAAGGAATTAGCTTGGCCATTGCTGTGGATTTCTGAGAAGTTGATTATAACACAGTGTGTCTCAAAATTTTTTACTGTCCTTTTGCTTTTATTGTCCTTTACAGCAGTGATCTTTCATTTCAGCTCTACCTTTAACTTTTTTTCTTATGGCCTTATACAAAAATGATATACAAATAAATACCTGATTCCACTTTTTCCTATATACATTGTCTGTACTTACCAGTCTGTTAACTCAGATGCCTTCTCTTTCAAAGAGGAGATTTGTTAGCTTTCTCCTCACAAATCCAGTTTGAATTTTACTGCTATTCAAGGCTTTTTTCCTTTTCCTTTTTCTGTAATCCTGACACTCTCCTCAGTGGAAAAATGCCTTGGCAGTTGCAGAGCTATACTCATGTGGTGGGCTTTCATGGACACACAAGCAGCTTTTCAATACCCATTTGAAATTACATGTTTTATGCTTTTAATGGGAACAGAAAACAAATTGGGTATCTTGTTAGTCACTTAGAAGCAAATCTAACTGTTTACCATATATTGACTAAGCAATACATCCTGACTATATGTTTCTTGGGTAAAAATACTCCTTTCTGCAACATCAGAAAACCAATGAGCTCTTGGTATCTATTTTGCAAAGGCTTATTTTATGCCACATATCAAAAGAAAGCCTTAGGGGTATGAAGACAACCCTACTTTTTCTGCCAGCTACCAGGTTCACTGCTGCACTAGTAGGCAATCTGATGAAAGGCAGCTACCAGAGCACCTGAATCATATTTCTCCTGGGTCTGGCATCCCACACAAATTTTCTATATCTTTCCCAGTAACTACCTCATCTAAAGCTGGCCCACAATACCCTACACAAGCTGCAGATGAAACAGGAAGAGCCGTGATGACTGAGAACTTCTTTGGAGCAATATCAAATGGCTGCACAATGTGTGTGATTGTGTACAATACTTCAAGCCACACTTCCATGTCATGAGAACACCAAAATTTTGCTTCAAGCTCAAGCTTTGACAGACGTTAAAGTGGGAGAGTACTGAAGATGGAAAAAAAGAAGGCTTTCATTTTTTAACATTATATCTTGTGAATATCTTGGGGTTTTGAGTCTCTTCAGTTGAGTCTTTGGCAACTAGTGATAATCATGTTATAACATCTTCTCAGGATGTTATAACATGCCAAGCTTCCTTTTACATTCCAGAGGTTTCTTCACCTCAGATTCTCTCTCTTGGAAATCTCTTGCTTAACATTTTTTGTGATTACATTTGTTTTTTTCCCCCCTCAGCTTTCATTGCATTGGTGGCTTATAATCACCCTGTGATTGGTAAGATGCATTAAGGTATTTCTTAAGTCTTTTTCCAGTGATGACCTCCTGCAGAAGTTCTCATCATAAGTTCTGAAACGTGAGAATTTGTATTTGGCATAGCTGAAATTCAACCCATGCCTGTAACTCCAGCTCTCAAACTCATCCAGTTCTTCCTGTATGACCTGCCAAACTTTCTCTGAACTAATAATGGCCTCAAACAGCTTCAGTATCAGTAAACTTCATTGAAAAATATCCCATGGGTATGTCAGTTCTGTTGTGAAAATACCAAGTAAGAGAAATTTCAAGGTTTCATCTCTGTCTTTGAAACCTTCCCTGGTAAAATCCCAGCGTGATAGTATTTCCTTTTTCAATACTACACATAATTTCCTCTCTGAAACAATAACAACAACAAGTAAACAAACAAACAAACAAAAGAAAAAAAAAGAAATTAAAAATAAAGCCATCAGATTGATCACATTATAGTCTTTGTGGTTTTATTTTCTTCTCCAGCTTCAACGGCAAATTATGATATGGGGTATTTCGTCAACTACTCCATGAAATTCAGGTGGATAAGATCCATTATAGTAGAGTCTAGAAATCATTTTTTTTTAATCAGATACTCAAGAGAGGTATCCTGTGGCATGAGCCACCTTTGATAGGTCATATTACATTTTGCCCTGTTTTCCTTTTGCTTCTTCAGCTTTGTTTCAAAAGTTCAAGATTTGCCCTGAAGCCGTTCACACTACTGAAGCTGTAAAATTTTCCATTGTTGCCCAAGCGATTAATCTGCTTTCCTCTGTTTCTCTCCCCCTCTGTATGTTGAATTGATTTATTTTTTGCTGTTCTTTATCATGCCAATTCTCATTTCAGGATTTAGTAGAACATAGTTAATCTACTATCTCTGTTTTCCTCTTCTGTTTCAGCACTTTGGGGAGGAAATATTCAGGCCTCCCGTATTTGTATTCATGAGGTTTAGTTCCAGATCTGTTGTGGTGATTTTCATAACCTCATTCCCATTAGCTGCGTGTTCATTTGGAACTCTTAATTTCTCAAAAAACAAAACAAAATGAAACAAAACAAACCCCCCCAAACAAAAAACCAAACCAAAACCAAAATATAAACCTTTTGGAGTCCAAATCCTTAATTACAACATTTAATTTTGGTTATCCTTCAATTTAATTTAATATGAATGATCTCAGTTCCCAGAATCCCAGAGTATTTTCTATAGCCAGCAGTAATTAAAATCAACTAAAATAACATTGCCTCTGCCTGATGGCGGGACAGCCACAGGAGCTTTACACTGAGAGTGGTAGGCAAGCATGGAGCAGATCTGTATATCTGCTTGCAGATGTTGATGCAAAGTGAAGGGTGAGATTACTCAGACAGAGTGCAAGAAGAGAGAAGAACAACAAGCCAAGGACATACCCTCATGAATAAAAAAAGACTCAAAGACTTGCAGAGAAACCCCTGGTGAGATCACAGTATATTATAATTGCAGAAAAAAATGACACCAGAAGCTCTGTAGCAAATGTGTGAGAGTAAATTGAGCAATCCTAGGTGACTAATGATTCCCATTGGTAGGACTAAAAAGCTCTGGATAACAAACATGAGCAACACACGTTCCCCGTTAAAATAGAGGGTAAAATTCTGGTGCAACTCTAACTTGTGAATGTGCTTATGTATCAGACTAAATCCCAAGGTAAACTGTAGTTGTTACTGCAGTGTTACACATCCAGAACAGCCTCAGAACTGGAGAGTATGAACTATCTATTGTCTTGTGCTGTTGATTATTGTTTAAAAGAAAAGAAAATGTGCCTTAATTGTCTTACTGCAGAGGTCCACATTTGAATACAGCAGCTATGCTCTAAATGCCCACTCAGTGGATGCTCTTTTGCAGCCTTGCTACTGCAAGTTAGTTGTGCCAGAGAAAGGAACACATTAGGATTGAGAATAACCATGTGTGATACCTGGCGATCGGGTCCTAGAAATGCAATGCTTGCTTGGCTGCTCATGGTTAAAGTTATTCGTGTTCTAGTATGTTCTTGGTAGCTCAGGCAAAATCACCATGGGTTTTGAGGTGTCAGTCAGGAATGTAAGCACTGTAACCTGTGGCCAAAAAAGAACCTGTTACCACTCTTTCAGAAAGCCTTTTCTGTTTAGAGTAGTGACAAAACTGCCACATTACCTTGCTAACAGATAGACAGCTCAGGATTGGAGCAACATAAGGAGATGCTCTTGCTCCATGTTAAGTAGACTTACATGTTAAGAAGCCTAAACCAGCATTTTTCCCCCCATTTTGTTTTACCTATTTTTAAAAGTGGCCAGTGAGAATCCGAATTTGTAGTTGGGAATTTAGAGATATGTTCCTTCAAATGGCAATTTCCTCCCTTTTTTTATTGACTTGCCATATCACTGCTACACTTAGGTGGGTATAGTGGCATATGCAGGGAAAGGGACCTGAGCATTGTTTGGCATGCTGGGACACCCTGTATGAGTGGTGTCCTTTCCTCTGTACATATGGAACAGTACAACTTGCATGAGTGCTGTGGGTTAAAATATGTTTTCTGAAGGAAGCACATAACATCCTCTCGGTAATATACAATTCCCATTCTTATACTGATGGTTGACTTGGAGATGTGTAAAACTGTATTGGGCAAAGCAGTATTTAATATATGCTCAGCAGTAGGCTGGTAAGAAAGAAGCAAAGATCATCAGAAGCTCAGTGGGATATCAGGTAAGTATCTAGGAAGTCTGTACCAGACCTACAGGGGATCCTGATTGTCTGTTCTGTTAATGTCAGTCACTTCATACTGTTACTGATTCATATTGTTAAACCTTTGTTGCTTTTGTAATTTCCCAGTTCAATGTGCTTTTGATTCCTTACACTTTCTTCTTTCTATCTCTCTATCTTTTATATAGAAGAAAAAAAAAAAAGACATAATTTTAGATCTGCTAGCATGTATTTCATATTTGTTCACATTTCATGTCTAATAGACTGAAGGTATAAAACAGAGTTAAAAGAAAATTTGATGCTCCCCAGAGCAGGATAGCCTTCATATAGGTGGGGAACAAAAACTGGAACAAGTAACGGCTTTCTTTTGCTAGATCTCAACAGTTTTAAATTATGCCTCGGCTTACTGCTTTTGTTTCATGCTGTCCATATTTCTGAGGTTTCCACTCTTGATACCTATAAACAGCAAAGACAGAGGAGCCAAAAGAAAAACTACTTTCTCAGGGGTGGATTGCCTTCCTTCAGTAAGTGAGTGTTAATTAGAAATGTAAACAGTAGCCTTTATAGTTTTTAAATAGGATTTAGTAGTTGAAGGGAGGTTAATACTTCTGTGAATGCTTTGAAAATTCCCTGTGTAAACAATCTCCACGAGCCATTGCAATTTTTTTTTATATTTTCCCTCTTTCATTATAGCCTAATCATAACCCAAACACACATCTATTTTCAACACAGCATTTGTTTGACAATAATAAGAACTCAGATCTTTGCATAGGAAAGTGAGATGTCAGTAAAAATGTTGTTAATCTGAAAACAAAAAAGATATGCAAGAAGCTACCAGATCAGAACAGTCCCTCCTGTTTGTGATGTGAAGTTGTGTGCTCCTTTCATGGCAGGTATGTGTGTTGCAAACATCATGAAACAGCAG